>NW_017259381.1:1140279-1160461 GCF_001594045.1 Atta colombica
ACCGGAAGTCGAACCCGAATTTCTTGCAAGTGTCCTAAGCCTTTAGACTACCGAGATCTTAGCAATATTCTTCTCTATCGATTATTGCGATTTAATTTAAAATAAAATTAAAAAATTTAAATAACAAAATTTTCATGTAAAAATACTTGATGCTGCTGGAAAATCTAAAAATGAAAATCATTCAAATGTAATAATAAATTTAATTTGAAAGCTACATTTATTAAAAAGAAAGTTGAATGGTAGAATATTTTAAAAACATTACAATAATATTACAGTACTATACTATAGTTAAACCTAATAATTTTTACAACGCACACAGAAGAATTCCAAACTTAAATACTTATGTCCTATACTTAATTCTAATTTGCACGCCGTATTACTCGCTCGCACGTATTCAAATTGATTATACTTATCAAATCGATTATATTTATTCCCATTATATTTTGTTTTTAAAATTCTTTTAATCCTATATATTATAGACATTATTTATGTCTTAATTCATACTTACGTTATTATGTTTTAATATTTTATTATAACATTTTTCTAGAATCATAATGGCTCTACATTTTTAGGTCTAGCAGCGCCAAGTGTTCTTACATGAAAATTTTTTTATTTAAATTTTTTATTTTTTGTTCTGTTACATCCTTAATTTTTTGTCTTGGGGGTTGAAAAAATAACGTAATTTGGATTTCATTTTTTAATTTTATACAACAGAGTTTTGTTATTCAAGGTATATGATTTGGATTGAGCAAGGTAACAATTTTTAAAGATTATAATGTAACGCAATTTGATATCAGATTTTTTATATACTTGATACGTACCATTCAAATTAAATATAATATTTTTATTTAAGGGATTTTAATTTGGTGGCAAATTTAGCGCCCATTATTGATATCATTTCTTTTATATGCCTGATATGTGTCGTTCAAATTAAGGAGAATTTTTATTTATGGGACTTTAATAGGTAAATATGTATCACCTTAGATCTTTCATCATATATTTTAAGTTGATACATTTTTTTTCAAAGCACGTACTGATAAAATTTTTTTATTTTTTTTAAAAAGATAAATGTATAAAATATATATACTGATATCTCATGCATTTTGTAGTGTTTAACATCTTCTTACAAATAGTATATAAATTAATCAGTTTTATATACAATTTTTTTCGAAGTTATAATTACATGAATTCTATATTTAAGAGTTTTATGTTTTAAATCTTCTGTTTTCATGTTAACAATTAGTAAAAGAAAAAATAAACAACAATAAACACATATATCATGAGTAAATTGATTATAATAAATTAATGAATACAAATTATATTTATTTATTTTCTTTTTGATTTATTATGCATTGATTTCTATACATTTTTTTCTTCTATAATATTACAATATTATATCTTCAAATTTTTGCATTAATGTACAAATACATATATAGTTTTTTATATGTATAAGTTTTTTATATATTTTTTATACATTTCTAAAAAATGTACACATATCTCCAAGTGATAACTAGTTCAAACTCTTTTGTATATTTTGTTAGTTTTGCAAAGTTTAAATCAACGACCTGCCCAACCATTAAATATGCCTGGTATACAAAACAAGATGCCAGGTATGGGTATGATGCCGTCGCAAACTGGTGGTTCAATGAATCACATGGGCCCCATTCAGAGTATGCAAAACAATCCTATGCTGACTCAAATGAATCAGATGGGACAAGGAAATATTCCTCCACAAATGAATCAAATGGTGCCTGGACAAATGGGTCAATTAGGTGCTGGACAGATGCAACAAAATATGCAGGTATGTTCTATGTACTTACGTTTTTTGTACGTAAATCATATAAGAATATATAAAAAGGCTAAAACAAGGTAAAAGGATGACTCATTTTATTTTTGTCGTAATCTATTCATAGATTATTTTTATCATAGTCCCAGATGCAGACTCAACTACCAGGTCAAATAAATAATCAAATTACGGGACCAATGGGCAATATACAGACTAGTATATCGCAGCAAATGAATCAAATTGGTCCTGGACAATTAGGCCCTGGTCAGATGCAACAACAGTTAAATCATATTCAAAGAAAAGTATATAATATACTTATCTTTTTAATAATTCTTATTACTAATATCATTAATAATCTTCATTGATTGGTAATATTCTATCAATATAATTTCCGTTTTCATTTTTAGTCAAGTGAAATGATAAATACTGGATTTCCTGGTCCACGTAATGTTACACCTAATCAATTCTTGAGACAGAGTCCATCTCCTTCAGCTCCAAGCCCAGCTGGATTGGGAGCACCGTCGAGGTAACATTCACATTCTTTTTAAATATAATGTTTAGGATTGTGTGATAGAAATTTAAAAGCAATTTTTTACATATATCTGATATAATAACAAAATAATGTATTTCCATAGTAATCAAATGGTAGCCTCGCCTGCTCTAGTGCCATCACCAAGTCCTCAGCATGCCATTATGACAGGACCAACTCGATCTGTGAATTCCATAGGTACGTTCAGATAATCGAGAGTTAAAAAAGTCAACATAAATAAGAAAAGGAAAAAATGGAAGTAACTTAAACTATATTGAACTATATAACTATACAGGTATGGCACCATCTCCAAGCAGTTCGTTAAATACTCCTGGAGGTGTAGGCGCTACACCAAGTCCTCAGCAAGAAGATCAGGCTTACAGAGACAAAGTTAGACAATTGAGCAAATACATAGAACCATTACGAAGAATGATTGCCAAGATGAGCAACGAAGGAAGTAAGAAAATAAAATTATTAACATATGAAAATGATTAACATAAATAACAATATTAAAGTAAATGTAATTAGACTAACAAGAAAAAAAATATTTTTTTAAATTGACCTTTCAGCTCAAAATCTCCCATTTTATGCTAAAAGAACATTCCTAAATTTTTATCAAAAAATATCAAGATTTATGGATCACTAATGAATGATTTTTAAATTAAAGTTTCGATTTTCCTTAATACATGTTTGATTTGATAAAAATGGCCTTAATCCAGATTTTAAATGTATATGTTTTTTTGTCGCTGAACACGATGCAATAATTCATTTAGCTTTATGATATTCGGCTTAAGAAATACAGCTCGATTAATGTGAAAAAAATGAAAATCCAAATTTCGAGTTTAAGGTCAATTTTAGCGAAATTCCAAGCTTTCAAATAGGCCGTTATTCCCTTCAAATTATAGATTTATTTATCCAGAACAAGATCCCTCCAGGTCTAAATATCTTAAAAACTATAAGAGACTGTCACCTTTGCTAAGACAAAGTTACTCAGAATCAATATATGTCAAAGTCATTGACGTGTCCGTTAATATGAATAATTACCTCATTTTTTTTTATTATGTATTCATTTCCAGTTGGGATTTTCCCGGGATCTCCTACAGGATCTTTAAAAGTTGGCATTTCATTGGCTTATAAAACGTTTTTAAGAATAGAAAAAATATTTTTACAAATTTTAAGGTATATTGCTTTGTGGTTTTGACATCCTCAAATCAAATGTCTCAATTTAACAATAAAAAACTTTATTAGGAAATAAATACATAATAAATGAAATGAATACATAATAAAAAAAATATACTACATAATGTGTAATTTATTTCAATTAATTAAAAATCATTTTTTTTGTATTATATGCTCATTTCATTTTCTAATAAAAAATTTTTTTATCAAATTGAGGCATTTGATTTGAGGATGTCAAAACCAAAGCGATATACTTTAAAACTTTTTTAAGATTAAAAAAAATTTTTTCTATGAAAACGTTTTATAATCCAGTTAAATGTAACTTTTAAAGACGTTGTAGAAGATCCCGGGAAAATTTCAACTGAATCTTGTCTAGAAACCTACAATTTAGGAGGAGTAATGACCCATTTGAACGCTTGGAACCTTGCTAAAATCGACTTTGAATTCGAAATTTTTTTTTTTTTTTTTTTTTTCACATTAATCGGGCTGTATTTTTTAAGGCATATATCGTACAGTTAAATAAATTATTGCATCGTGTTCAGCGACCAAAAAAACATACATTACTACGAGGACAAGTCAATAAGTTCTTAGAAAATCTGTCAGATGGCACTCGCAGTGTCATTTTTGACAAGTAGCATCTCTCAGCTGATTATTATCAAATTTTGAGCGGAATTCATTGCGTGATTTCATTTCTGTAGACGATTAAAGCAACCTTTATATTTTTTGCAAAATAGAAAAAAACAAATTCAATGCAGTGATAAAAAATTTCGTGATCAAACATCTACATGTGAAAGATTTAACGCCGAAAGAAATCAGATATCAAAGCCGAGTTTGATAATGTTCATAGCATCTGTACTAGCGTTTGCGACTGTACACAATTGGGTGAATAAATTTAAACGTAGTCGTACATTCAAATGTGATGCATCTTGTTCAGGACATCCAATTGAGGCTGCTACGCCAGAAATCATCGATAAAGTCCACGATATTATTTTGACTGACGAGTGAAAGTGCCCGAGCTTGTTGAGGCCATAGGCATATGCGGCCTTATTGGATCGTTTCAACAACATTTTAAGAAAAAATGTCCCTATTTGGCGAAGAAGAAAGTGCTCTTCCATCAAAATAATGTACGAGTTCGTACCCGGCATCGATGGCAAATTCAACGAATTCCATTATGAATTGTTTCTCCATCCAGCATATTCGTCAGATTTAACTCCCTGCGACTTAACTATTTCCTATTTCCAAATCTGAAGAAATGATTCGGAGGAAAGAGATTCACCACCAGAGAACAGCTCATGGCCGAAACAGAGGCTTATTTTGAAGGGTTGGACAAATCATATTATTCGGACAGCTTATTCGGAAAAAGTTAGAGAATCGTTGAATCAAGTATATCGAGCTGAAAAGAGATTATGTTGAGAAATAAAAATGATCAAATCGATCAAAAAAATATATGTTTTACTAGTTTTTTCTAAAAACTTATTGACTTGCCCTCGTATATTTAAAATCCGGGAATGAGTAGTGACTAGTTGAAAAGTTAAAAGTTAAAAAGTTAATAATTTTTAACTTAACTTAATTAATTTTAAATGCATTAATTTTTAACTTAATTTAGTTACTTTTAAACTTTAATTTTTAATTTATTAACTTTTTTAAAATTGAAAATTTTTCTATCTTAATGCTAATATTTTTTTTTATAAAGTAAACATTCAAACAACAAAGTTTTTAAACATTAGAGAGAATT
Source organism: Atta colombica (assembly GCF_001594045.1). Taxonomy (NCBI): domain Eukaryota; kingdom Metazoa; phylum Arthropoda; class Insecta; order Hymenoptera; family Formicidae; genus Atta; species Atta colombica. Next base: position 1,145,509 of record NW_017259381.1, read on the forward strand.
AATTTAAAAAAATCAATGATTTTATAATGATAGACTTTATAATAATAAAAATTACACCATACGGTAGTTAGTTTTTATCGATTCACTAGATTTTGTCAATTCCCGCTTATATTTGAATCATACTAATTTTAGGTATCATAAACGTATTTCAACATAAATATGAAATGAGCTTTAGATGAAAAATTATTATAGAACAGTTACACATCTACATCTAATTTTTTATTTTTTTTTATATTTTTTGTAACAAATATCTAGTCGATATAGTCGTAAACATGCATGAACAGTCGTTTCATAAGTTAAAGAAAGTTAACATAAAGATTAAAGAAAGAGAAATAATGCAATATATCCTTCTCTCTCGCAAGATTTTGACAAAAACACCTACTCTGTGTGACTCTTATATATAAGCAACTTATGTGAATATAAAATTAAATTTGCCTAATAATCTATATTTGTAAAGATTATTTAATGTAATCTCATTTTAAGAAAAGTTAGGACATTCTGATCTCAAAAAATAATTTTTTTTAATATTAAAAATTAACTTTTTTTTAAACTTAAGTTAATCTTAACTTTTATTAAATTAATTCTTTATTTCTTCAACTTAATTTTATTAATTTTATAAGCCATTAACTTTAACTTAATTTAGTTTTAAAAAAACATTAACTTTAACCCAACTCTGTTACAATCCGGTTTAAATCATTTTTGCATCAAATCAAACATGTATTATGGAAAATCGAAACTTTAATTTAAGAATCATTCCCTAGCGACCTCTAAATCTTAATATTTTTTGATAAAAATTTAAGAGTATTCTTTTGGCATGAAATAGAAGCTTTTGAATTGAGAGACTGATTAAAAAAAAATTTTTTTCTCTTTTCCTTGTCAGTCTAATGTCAGTCTATTAATAAGAAATCGGATTTTCAAAACATTAAAAGCTCTGGCTTGTTTAAAAACAAAAAATTTATTCTATGAAAATTAATGTACTTGAAAAAAAAATGTATTTAAAAATATACAAATATATGAAATATACAAATGAATAATACAAATATATGAAATTATTTTTTCATATTTAGAATTTCTTAACAAAAAGAAAGAAAGTGACATTTTTAATATTACATATGCCTTTTTAATATTAAGAAACGTTGGCATTAGCAATGGATAAAAACACAGCGATAACTTGCAAATTTTCTTTGAAAATAATATCCGTGAAAGTCTAAAAAGCGTTATGCCTTTCTAATAAGCAATTCGAATAAATAACTACTGTGAATAAGTACTGTTTCTCTTTGTTTGTTTTCTGTTGTAGATGTTGATAAACTCAGTAAAATGAAGAAGCTCTTGGAAATTCTATCAAATCCCAGTAAACGTATGCCGTTGGATACATTGCTAAAATGCGAAGTTGTCTTGGAAAAATTAGATTTTAAGAGAGGAGACGGCAGTGTAGGACCGCCAGTAACAACATTGAAGGAGCACCAAATTTTCAGTCCACTATTAGAAGCTGTAAGCGCACATCTTCAAAGTCCAGTAATCAATCACACATTGCAACGCACTTTTGGACCATGTTTGGATGCATTATTTGGACCAGAGATAAAGTAAGAATGCATACATATATAAAAATCGTTTACATTTTTTATTTTATGTAATAAATTTATAATAAAAAATTGAAATATATTCTATGATCTATACAAAAATAGAAATTTGCCACCACCTTTGAAGAAGCAAAAAATAGAGGAATCATCTAGCGAAATACCAGACGTATTACAAGGAGAAATAGCTAGATTGGACCAACGATTTAAAGTATGTAATATCAGCTTCTAGGTTAATTTACAATTTATTTTGTGTTATTAAATATTTACTTTCAAAGTAAATAAACTTTCAAAGTAAGTAAACATAAATTTTTGATAAAATTATTTACTTATATTTACTTTGAAAGTTTTGACACTGGTGTTAAAACTTTTTACCTATAAAAATGTTTTAATTTTATAATTCGTAAATTTTGTTAAAATTTTTATATGTAAAATGATATATCAAATTACGCATTTTGTATCTGATTTATAATTAAAAAGATAATATATACATAGTAAATAGTATATACATAAATATAATTATTATTAATCATGCAATTTTTATTTTAGGTCAGTCTGGACCCAGCGCAGCAAAGTGGATCGAGATGCATACAATTAATATGTTGGCTTGACGATCGTCATCTTCCATGCGTTCCACCGATCTCAGTTACAGTTCCCGCAGACTATCCTTCAACACCGCCTCGTTGCGTTATGGCACCGCACGAATACGAAGCAACGACATTTCTGTGTGCCGTACAAAAGGCCCTGAACATCCGCATCGCGAAATTGCCGCGCCGTTTCTCTCTTTCTCAATTATTGGACACATGGGAAATGAGTGTGCGACAAGCCAGCGCACCAAAGGAAATGTCTATTACTGCCAGTACAGTCTTGATGGGTTTATAGTACAAATCACGTAAATATTTGATAACATAAAAATGAATCGATTAATAATAGTCAAAAACATTAGACAATAACATAAGCAATAGCAAATAAAAAATATTGATTTGTTTTCTATATATCACTGGTCTTATATAACAACTTATTGCAAACAAAAATACTTATAAACATGAAACATGAACTATGAAAATCTATATATTATAGTAATGAAATAAGCATATACTCTTCAAAAGTTCATATTATAACCTTCTTTCGTTAATACCTGTAATATTAATCACAGATCTAATTTCTAAATTTGTTATTTTAAAAAAGATTTTTATATTTCTCCAATAGACATTCTTCTTCTTTCTTTTTAACAAATTGAACATGAAAAACATTTATAACTGATTGCTTTAGATTTATCGCTTTAGATTTATTGCTTATAGTATATCTATGAAATTTTTTTATTAACCCTCAGTACCCACATCTCAAAAAAGTCCCTATCTATTACATCCAAGTTTTTATAATCCAACGTTTTCTTTTGCTTGTATCTCAGATTGTAGTGAATCGATTTTAACTAATTTTTTTTTTAATCTATCGTTTAAAGATTGAAAAAAAAAGAATTTTTTAATTAGAAAGTTTAAAATGTAGCACAAAAGATATTTTGCAATAAATGAAAAGCAATAATCGAAAAAAAACGTTTGCACTATGAAAATCGGAGGGGAGGAGATACGCTAACTCTTTATAAGTATTGAGGGTTAAATATTTTTTTTTTTTCAATTTTATATAACACTAATTAATTATATTATAATAAAATGGCAGTTTTTCCTAATATATGTTTGTGTATATATCCGTGTATGTAGATATAAATGTATAATATATAAAATGTATAAACATACATAATGAAATCATGTAATTTATTGATTTATTAGATAAATACATTTCTATAAAATTTTTGACAATTTTATAATTACAGGTTATGTTATGTTAATATGTGAAAGTAGTAAATATGTGAAAAACACAAATGTCTTTTTATACAATTATTTGTAATTTTATAAAAATTAATTACTTTATCACACAATTATATATTACAATATTTACATTACACAGGGTAGAGCGGGACTATTTGAGCATAAGAGCAAGTTGATCAAACGCAAATATTTAAATAAATAAAAAATATACAGATACGTCTATGCTTGCGTAATGTAGCATTAAGATAGAGATTACTGTGTCTTAATACAATAATCTGTGTTCGACTGTTAATAACCAAATACGTGTGCTTTTTCGATTTCATATATCAAAAATAAAATTATTAGGTAAGTATTTTTTTAATTCTACATATTTAAAGCGATTAATAACAGTCAAATGTGTTTTTTGGATATAAGTTATTATCTTATTTTTTAACTTTAATGTTCAAGTTGCTATTTTATTTATAATTTTTCATTAAATATTATAAATGTTATAAAAAAATATTTCAGTCAACATTGATATAGGCCTTGTTAGGCCAGTATCTCATAACTAACTTTATAAAGTTTATAAAGCTGCTTAAATGAAATCTGTCTTTATCAATATTTCTTATTTTATATTAACGATTAAACATATTTTACGTTTATTTATTATAAAAAGTAAAGATTTTAGTTTTTCTAATTTTGTTAAAGCATCAAAAAAAAAGAGTAGTATACAAATTATTATACTTAAGATGAAAATAATAAAAATTTGATTAATATACACATAATTCTTTCATGTTTTTAATAATATATAATCTCATTAAACGATTATTTTCATGACTCAATTTATTTTTCGAGGATGCCCAACATGCCCTCTAGGTGGGGCATAATTGATCCACTTTGCATCCTTATAATTAACGTAATTTTGTTCTTATTTACAAGCTATATTAAAGATTTAAGTACTTAAATATTGAACCAGATGAACATGCAACGTTTTAAAGCATTTAGCATTAGCGTGAAGATTTATAATAACTAAAGAAAAAGTCAACTCTGACTGCACTCTACCCTATATTAATGCTTAGGATAAACCAACCAATAAATGACCGAATTGTTGAATTTATATGTACGTTAGGGATGATCCTGGAATAAATCAATTATAACAAAAGAATAACTGTTAAAATTATATTTATATTTAATTTTCTTTTAAATATTCATAAAAATAATTACTTTTTTTTAACGTAATTGTTTTTAAATTAATTATAAAGTGCAACACGCATAAAAACCCAATAGACGACCGCACTCATCGAATGACCGAGTACGGGCTAGTAAATGACCAATTAGTTGAAACCTTGATTGAACACTGAAATGTCACAGGAAGTAATAAAAAAAATATTAAAATACTGTATACTTCTATGTATCCATATAGATTGACGGAATAGGTAATTTGATTAATGATAATATGACAAAGGATTATTTTTATTGGAAGGATTACATTCCTTTCTTGTTAAGAATATATTTTTATTCAAAGTTAGAAAATTTGAAGTAAACATGTTGCTATTAAAGTATCATTTTTAAAACATTTACATATGCGTACAAACCATATGTAAATTGTTAAATTTAACTTAAAATAATCAGTCTCACGTACAGACATAAATTAAAAGTAACGCATTATATATTAAATTCTTTTGAAGTATATTATTTATAATCTGAAGTATTTATAATTTAATAAATTAAATGTTACATAATATAAATAATATATTTTTTTTAAGTGTAACTGAAATCTATAAAATATAATGACCAGAAAAAGTATTGAAAACTTATACTCAGGATCATTTGTTTCAGTTATTATATAATATTACTTACAATCCTACTGTTTATAATATTTTTCAATATCTTTTGTTTGATATAATTAACATTAGCACCATGATTTTTTAAATTCAAAGATTCAGTTTTTCTCTTCTAGAGAAGTAATTCGGCCTTAGCTTCTTTTTCTTTCTTTTTAATTTCCATCTCTGCCTGCTTTTTTAATTTTGATTTTTTTTTTAATTACTATTTCTTTTTTCTTATCTTCTTGCTTAATTTTTTTCTTAATTCCTCTTTCGAATTTTCGAAGTTCCTTCTGACGTTCTACTTTTTCCATTCCTCAGAACTAATAGCATAAATTTTAGGCTTTTTATTTATTTCCTTCTTTTATGCAGATATCTATTTTCTATACAAGAAAAATGTAATTTTTGTTTCCAGAATTTGTTTACATCAATAACTTCTTGTGAACTTTCTATAATGATTTCACTTATTGTTGACTCTTTTTGCAAAGATGATTCATCAAACAAGAAATTCTGACAACCTTTTTCTGCTAATAAATTTACTGATTCGCATTGAACTTTTAAACAACAATTCTATTTTAATATATTAGGTGTACAACTTTGCTTCCGCCGTTTTCCTATAGATGGCTTTAGCGGTAAGTGGTGGTCGAAATAAATAGATCATAGACGTCATACAATAAACTTGGGCATCTGCCAACATAACCCCATAGAAACATTAGTCGATTTATGTCTGCATCATAAAGTTATTCTCGATTGAAAATGTCAGTTTACGAGTCAAATTCTCAAATCGATCAATTGTTGTTGATAGCGTTTGGTATTAACCGTTTCGCCAGGTTTCAATAGCTCATAATAGATTATACTCTTCTGAGTATAATCTTTTGATAATAGATTATACTCTTCCCACCAAACACAGAGCATCGTCTTCCTGCCAAAGCGATTCGGTCTTGCGGTCGATGTGGATGATGCGGCTGGATCTACTCATGATTTTTTGCTCTTGACATTCTCAAAAAAAATCCATTTTTCATCCCCAATAACGATACGATGCAAGAATGACTTTCTTCTGTATCGTTCGAGCAAAATTTCACATGTGTTTTTGCGCCTCTCCATCTGTCTCTCGTTCAATTCATGTAGCACCCATCTGCCGACTTTCTCATCTCTCGTAGGCGATTGGAAACAGCTTGTTGACTAACGCTCAATTGTTCTGCGAGTTTGTTTTTGTGTTTGTGAATCATCTTCATCTAACAATGCTTGCAATTGCATGTCTTTTTGGGCTGTTTTCCGTGTTCCTTGTCTGCAACATCGAAATCTCTAATTTTGAAACACAGAAACCATCGTTCACACGTTTTTTTGCGATGGAGCATGTTCATAAGTTTCTCCAAGTAATCAGTATGATTCTGCAGTAGTTTTCTTCAAATGAAAACAAAAAATTAATGCTGTCCGCGAATGCTCCTTTGGTACAAATTTCGTCATATTAAATACAGCAACACAATACTATGCAAACACTTTTCAATCAAATCACTTTGCGCGTTTGATACTTGTTGATGGTACAATAAAATGGCGTATAATGTTAAATCTTTGTACTTCACATTGCATTGGTGCGCCATCTGTTTCTCAAATCATCATTTTATACTTATACACCTGGTATATGTTTTGATTTTTGAGATTTTAAAAATATAAGAATAATAGTTTTCTTTTTAAAATCTTACTGAACAAGAATATAATTTATTGAAGAACAATAAGAATCAGAAACATATATATTTGTGATTAGGAGACGCGATAGTGTCTCCGATCATGTTTAAAAAAAAAATAAAAGACATAAAGACACTACAAGTCTCTTAGTCCGAGCCACCAAAGTCAAGTTTTTTGGAGGTATACAAAATTAATAAACTATAAAAAATTTTGAATCGCACGTAATATATCCTGAAAGGCGGCATCACCACAAGTAATTTGAGCTAAAAAAAATAAAAATCGATCAAGTCATTCTGGACATGTGTAAAAGGTCAAAAAGTGATGATTTTCATTAAAAATCATCGTTTCATGAAGTAACATCTCTTTTTTCTCCTTCTCTATCCGCAGTCATGCACGTCTCTCTCACCTTTCATTCACACCTCTCCCAACTTCGATCAACTCCATTCTCTTCCCCTTTCCCTTTTCCTCCCCCATAATCACTCTCTTTTTCATCCTATCTCACTCTCTTTCGTCCTCTCTCCTTCGTTTGCTGAAAATCCGATGGTCACTCAGGGTCGTAAACTTGACAAGAGTCAATTTTTTTGTATACGTAACGCGTGATAGGTGACTGCTACAACCTTCCGAAGATTGTTCAATGTGCTGATCTTTATAATGTGTAGAAGGATCAAGGTCATTGGAGATGAATTGTTCGATGATCACTAAGGTCATTACCTTGACTATATATGTCACGGTCAGTGTCATCGGAGTTGAATTCCCAATTTCATTTTTAATAACTTTTTAATATGAGATGGACATGGAATGACATTGCTTAACTTTCCGAAGGTTGCAGGAAATGTAGTGAGAAAACAAGTATCGTATGCCGCAGATCTATGTTAATAAGTAATAAAGATCCAGATTGAAAAAAGGAATAAAATTAAGTAAAAGCTACCGAAATATGATGAAAAGTTTGCATATAATTATAAAGAATTAAGACAAATTAAAAATAATAAACGGCGTTTCGAGCTCAAATCTCAATGTTATAATTACAAAGTGACAAGTACATACATAGTTAAAATAAAATGGTTTTAAATTGGTCGATAAAAAGATCAAAAAATATATGTACAGACTTCTAGTGGATGTGTATTGATGGTCATTATCGTAACCTGTCAATATAAAGCTGACATTACATCGTAAGTTGATATAGCGTGTATCATTATAAATATACTTAAAATAAAGAATGGATTCCTCCATCGCTTATTCTTGTGAGAACGCAATATATTCTTCTTATTCTTCCATATATTCTTCGTCTCTCCGATTTTAACACAATCTTTAATATTTATTCCGATTGCAACAGAATGAATTATTAATATTATATGAATATACTTTTTTTTTGTTTGCGAGAAGAAGAAAAATTTTCACATAGCTTCTCATCCGGGATGTTCCCGAAGGAGAACCCAGAAGATGATCTCCTGCAGAATTCGATGAATCTGCGTCTCTCTTATAAGGAAGGACAGCGAACATCATCGCCTATCTGCTAAAAAACTCCTCCTATTCAGTACTTCCGTAAGACAACATTGAACATAAATCAGAGAATTACTTTGCATATTCACAATATTTAATTTTGTAATCTTATACGACTTATGGGTGAATATGTTTGTTCGCTTCAAGAGAGAAGTACCTTAAGAGTTGCAGCGCAAAAATCGAAAATGCTTGGAAATAATAGCGCATAAATAGCGCATAAATCTTGTGTATTTTTCCAACTCGATTGTTTTTATCGCGGGGTGCGGGGACTGACTATCGGCGGTTTATTAATTTTTCTTGACATCAGTTGAATATATAACTCTGAGCGTTTTGGAAAGTTGAAACACTTTTGCCAAGACCGAATAGTATTGAATTTTTCCTTCAATATTTTAATCGTCTTCCATCTTTGTACGATAGACTTCTCGCCACGTTTTTGTTGTATAATTTTTTTAAGTCGGGATGTTTTTGTTTGAATTTCATTGGCGATCTTTTTCACGAGCAGCATTTTTCAAATAATAATTTCTTTTAATGTACGTTTACTTTCTAAATCTTTTTTGTATGCATCACATATTTTCTGACGTTTCGTTTTAGGATCTGTTATATATTGATCACGCATTTCTCTGACGTTTTATTTGAGGATCTTTTTCGTACTGATCACGCACTCTCTGATGTTTTGTTTCAGGATCTTTCTCGTACTAATCACGCATCCTCTGACGTTTTATTTTAGGATCTTTTTCGTACTGATCACTCACTCTCTGACATTTTGTTTCAGGATCTTTCTCGTACTGATCGCGCACCGTCTGACATTTTCTTTCAGAATTCATAACATATTTTTTTCTGTGAGAAAAAGCATCTTTTTCCATTCGTTTCGAACGCTGTTTTTTAGTTTCCTTGCTACGTGCAAGTCTTTTTCTCAGTGCATCCACCTCTCGTCTTTTTAACGTCTTCAATGGCAATAACATTAATGGGGTAGTTGAATTGTAGAGGTACGGAAAATGAGTTATTGTTTGTCTTGCAATTCATTTTTTCTCCATAACCTCTATTCGTCTATAACATTGCGGACATGAGGTCTTAGCAAATGATCGATCATCGTCACGATGCAAGAATTTATGCCGAATAGAATGTAACAATCACAATCTCCATAGGAGATCATAATTATAACCGTCGCCTTGCGATTGAACTTCAGAAAATACTATTGGATTGTTCTGAAAGTCATGAAAGGGAAATAATCTGTCCACAAAAACTCGAATTTCTCCATTCAAATTTTAGTATTATATATTAGCATTACGGCTATTTTCATGAGAATCATATATAATAATTTTTGTGTCATAATGGCAAGCAACTCAATGTCCGCCACCGAAATCTGTGCAATATTTACAAATGCTTCTTCTTCAAATTATCGTGGAACAATCCGATTGGGAAATATTGTTAACCATACAGACCGAGCTATATAATCAGAATTTCTTTCAAATAGCGAATGGAAACTATCTATCATTTCCGTCAATCATTCCTCGGAAGCCAAGATGCTTTTTACGATAGAACTTGTGATACTGACGATCCATTTTCAATTGGCGTTTGGAGCAGCCTTCTAGTGATGCAAGTATCAAACCAAATTTTTCCAATTAGACGCCTATAGCAAGTCAAAGTTCTGCTATTGTAGTCAAAAACGCTATAATAGCGAATAATTTTAATTTGGATGCGTAATAGGCCCAAAACAAAATTAATTTTTGTAATTGTAGGCACCTACGGCAATCAAAATTCAACGCTATTGGCAGTTGATGCTTTCATTCAACACTTATGTGGCAGCTTTTATACAGCGACTGAACAGCCGATAAATTTCTTTTAATTTTCCGGATCTGTAAAATAAGAAAGTTATATAAATACGTTATAAAACAAATAATTTAATAATTTGTAAATTTAAATTAAAAATTTGTAAATTTGAAAATAACTTTTACATATAATAACACTTTCTGAGAGTAGATCGGAATTCTTTTGGTACGTTTACGTGAATTTTAATAATCTGTTGAAGTTTATAATTAAACTTTATTTTCAGGATATTGAAAGAATTAATCATTTGCTTTGGCGCTGTATAAGAGCTAAGTGGTGAAATAAAGCATCGGCTGCTCTGACTGTATGAAAACTGCCGTAAGCACTGCATTAAAATGAGTGTAATAAAGTTCTGGCTTGCCCTACGCTATATTACTATGAATAATAAAAATTTCTTATTGAACTTTATGATATTGAACTTTATGATATTTCAGAGTATCATTAAAAAATAAATCTCTATATCAAAGATTATGTTAAAATCGGAGAGACGAAGAAAATATGATTGTGTTCTCACGAAAATGGAGGAGTCCATCTTTATTTTTAGTATATTCATATTATCTGCATAACCCAGATTTTAACGGGTGCTTTGAGACCTACCATTTTGAGATACAGCGTAACATGTCGCCGATTTGTGCGCATTGTCATGCTATTGCGGATACGGCGATGCACATGCTGTTTTGCCCGTTTTAGGCTGCGGAGAGAACACTTTTTCAGCTTAAGATTCGATGTTCTTGACATACGACTCCAATGTCAGGGCCATATGTGCTCTGCTGCGTTGGACAGCCCTCGCGGATTTCTGCGAGGCGTCATGCGCAAGAAGGAGCGAACCAAGAGAGCGTCAGGCTCTGCAGAGGCAAAGGGCTCTTTTAGCTCGAGCCTCTCTGGAATCTGACGACAACCATATGTAAAAAAGTACGAGGGCAAGTCAATAAATTTTTAGAAAATCTGTCAGATAGCACTCGCAGTGTCTTGTCACATTACTTTTTGACAAGCATCTTTCAACTGATTACTGTCAAATTTTGAGCGAAATTCATCGCGTGGTTTCATTTCTGAAAACGATTAAAGCGTCCATCGAACCTTTGTTCTTTTGCAAAATGGAAAAAAACGAGTTTCGTGAAGTGATCAAACATCTACATGTGAAAAGTTTAACGCCGAAAGAAATCAAAGCCGAGGATAATGTTCATAGGTTTATAGCACACCAGCGTTTGCGACTGTACAATTGAGTGAATAAATTTAAACGTGGTCATACATCCACATGTGATGTACCTCGTTCGGGACGTCCAATTGAGTCTGCTTCGCCAGAAATCATCGATAAAGTCCACGATATTGTTTTGACTGATTGACGAGTGAAAGTGTGCGAGCTTGTTGAGATTACAGGCATATCACAGTGATTTCAATTTTGCACGAACAATTGGGTATGAAAAAGTCTATCGGCAAGATGAGTGTCGCCTTTGCTCACTGTGGATCATAAGCGCGATCGTGCGACAATTTCAAAACAATGTTTGGAGATGTTTCAACGTAATCCAGATGAATTTCTGCGATTTATTACTATGGACGAAACATGGATCCATTATTTCACACCCGAGACAAAGGAACAGTCAAAACAATGGACTTCATTAAGCGAACCAGCTCCGAGGAAGGCGAAGACCGTAAAGTCGGCCAGAAAAGCCACAGTTTTTTGGGATGCATGCGGTATAATTCATATCGATTACCTTCTCTGTCAAAGCAAATGATCAATGGCGATTACTACGCGGCCTTATTGGACCGTTTCAACAACATTTTAAAGAAAAAACGTCCCTATTTGGCGAAGAAGAAAGTGCTCTTCCATCAAGATAATGCACGGGTTCGTATCCGGCAAATTCAACGAATTCCATTACGAATTGTTTCTCCATCCAGCATATTTATCAGATTTAACTCCCTGCGATTTAACTATTTCCTATTTCCAAATCTGAAGAAATGATTCGGAGGAAAGAGACCAGAGAACAGCTCATCGCCGAAACAGAGGCTTATTTTGAAGGGTTGGACAAATCATATTATTCGGACGGCTTTTATAACTATCATCCGAATGTATGAAAATTCTGAATAATGAACCAAAAGTGCAATGATTAATATAATTATAGAATAATGTCAATATAATTTTAGTTCACAAATTAAAATAGTATATGTATACACACACACACACACACACACACACACACACACACATACGTGTATTTTAGTAGAAAGTTTGATTTAATAAAGAAAATTATAATTATATAGAAGGAAAGTAAAGAATTGATAATTTGCTGGAAGATACGGTCGCAGCATATTTCTTATATATATGTATATATATATATGTATATATTGTATAAGACCTCATCCTGTCGACTTTTATTAATCTTAAATTTGTATTGTTATTATTTTAAGTAGTGAGATTAAGATTTCCAAGAAGTCCAATTAAGATTTTCAATTTTATTATTTTAATATAGAATTTTATTTTATCGCGTCATATATTTGATCATCAGTTTGTATTATTTTTTAGTGAAATAAATTTGGAAAATAAACTTAAAAAATGTATCATTAATAGAGTTGCAAAGATAATAAAATTTTTTTCAATAACATGGATCCACATCTACGAACGTAGTACATAAAGCGCAAGGAAAATCATGAAAATGAGATGATTAATAAAATTATAAGATGATGTCAATATAATCTTATAGTTCACAAATTGAAAAGTCCTTACATGTTGTGCAATATAGAAATAATTTTTTATTTGCCTATTGTGATTCGGTACGCAACTCGATGGCTCGTGTAAAGGAGCACGGCAATGTTAACGCCAAGATAATACCGTGTCTCCAGATCCTTCCGAGTTGATTTGTTGATTTAGTTGTTGATTTAAAATTTAAAAATACACGTATAATGTAATTATATAAAAATATATTTGGAATAATAATGTTTATTAATAACGTTATTTATTAAAAAAATTATGAAAAGAAGAAAAAAGCAGAATTGAGCGTAAAATATTCAACATTCTCACATCTAATGTCCGAGATTTTTTGCGGATCACCTTTATGAACGTGATACATAAAACACATGGAAAATCGTAAATTATATATCATCAATTATCACGTTTTGAAATCATTTTTGCTATTATACATTAATGAGAAAGGAATATAATTAACCCTTTCGTTTACAATATCGTGTGAGACTCGTAGTAAGGGCCAAACATAAGTATCATGGGTGAGAGCCGTGGTACGTCTATCGGACCAAATGTAAACAATACGTTCCAGGCTGTTGATTATGATATGCACCATCGGAACTTAAGTTATAGGTCAAGGGATTAATATAATTTAATAAAAGTTATGTGTTATCTAAAATGTCTATTTCCCCCTTATGCTATACACAAAGCGACCAAGATCGCTGAGAAAGTATTTTCGGTCGCTAGAAACAAGCGACCACAGAGAGAAGAACAAATTCTGAAGGACAGACTTGCTGTTTTGCTAGACGAGCCCAGCGTGTTCGCGTGAAGGTTCACTGATTACAATCAGAGCTTCTATTTCTTTTTTCTCTGCCTCGCTCTGCCGGGATGACGGAAAATAAAAGAATTTTAAATCACAACACTGCCAGTTCTCCATTTTTTTTTGTCAGGCTTCGGTTTTTAAGATTAATATTCGATACTCCAGCAGACATGAAAATCTCCAATTTTTGTAAACTTTTCACGTCTGCTGGAATATCGAATATTAGTTCAAGAAACCGAAGTCTCTGGCAAAAAAAAACGGAGAACCGTGTTTGTGATTTAAAATTCTTTCATTTTCCTTTTATTAAATATTTTTTTTTTAATTACATTAATCATATACCTTTCTCATTAACATGTAATAGCAAAAATGATTTTAAAACGTGATAGTTGACGAGTTATAGTTTATGATTTTTCTTATGCATTGTGTACCGCATTCGTAGAGGTGATCCGCAAGAACTCAGCGCAGTCTCGAGCGTTAGGTGAAATCAGAATATTGAAGATTCTACGCTCGAACCTGCTTTTTTTTCGTTTTTTTTTTTTTTTTAATAAATAATGTTATTAATAAACATATTACTCCAAATATTTTTATAAAATTATAGAAATTATAAGTGTACTTCAGTGTGCTCGGAATTAATTGCGCATTTCGGGCCGATTTCTGAAGTGCTGCATTTTTCCTTCACAACATTCGACGGCCGATTGCGTGTGGACGTGCATCAAAAGCGTCACAATAAAAAATATGCGACCATATCTTCATGAAACCAAATTATCATGAAAATATTTTCCTTTCTAATAATTGTTATTTTCTTAATAATGTGATTGAACATCATATTAATAAGTAAATGCATTTTATTGAATACTTTTAAAGTATTACTTTATTATTTTTATGATACATTTGGTTTCTTTTAAAGAGCTACTGATCATGTTTTTGTGCCACAGAATGTAATATAAAATTTTACTTTACTGCGTCATATATCTGGCCATCTGTTTGTTTTTTAGTGGAATATATCTGGAGAATGCATTTAAATGATGCATTAATAATAGAACTTTAAAGATAATAGAGAGATTTGCAATAACGTGGATATAGATACGGTGAATCCCTTTTCTTAATTAGTCGCTAACAAGAAGATAACGTGATTATGGTATCAATTATGTACTTTTTTTTAGGGTAAAAACATGAAAAATGAAAATTTTTTGTATGTATGTGTGTATATGTACATGCATATATATATATATATAATA
>NW_017259381.1:1160535-1161730 GCF_001594045.1 Atta colombica
TATATATATATATATATGTATATATATTTATATAGTGTTCTGTGTTCACAAAATGGAAAAAATATAGTAGCAGAAAATTATTTGCCTTTGGTAAGAGAAAGTTATGGGTGTTTTCTAACAAGCGACTCATTCAATACGACATAGTGATTACCTCATCCTTGTACATTGACGAACAATAAGACTGTAATGATACACCGTGTCACACCGTGTCATACTGTCTCTTGTTAGAAGGCACCCTATAAAACCCCAAAATTGGTTAAAAGGTTACTGTCATATGTGTTTCTTGTTAGAAGGTACACTATAAAACCAGAATGGAAAAGGTTAATATCTTTATGTCATTTATGAAAATACTTTTATTTATTGTATCATATAAGTGGTATGGTTAAATATTATAACAATAAATTGTGCTTTGTCTAATTATGATCCAATGTCAGAGGCGTTCATCGTAAGCTGACTATTTTTAATTTACTGCCAGAGACAGTTTTCGATTATCAAATCTGATGAAATACGATTGCGGAATCAATTTGTAAAATTTTGCGTTTGAAGAAATGTGAATGAATGCATTGTCATGATGGAATCAAAAATTAATTGCTTGACACGACTGAAACAAAGAAACTAATAAACACATCTGCCTAAAATTTTAACAATAATTCTGAAAAGGATCAAACTTTTCTAAAATTATAGCAGTTTGATATTTGTGGAATCATTTCTGTATTCTGTAGATCGAGAACTTTTCGAACTTATATCCTAGTATAAGTCAACATATCAATAACTGTGTATTAGAGTCTATATAATAATAAAAATAGCATTAAATTTCATTAAAAAAACATGGATGTGATCTTGATCTGATCTTGCAGACGCCACTCAAGGTTAAACTGAATATCAATAAATAGCTTCTTTGAAGCTATTTACAACTTTTCTGAAGCATTTCTTCTAAAAACGTTATGTAAGGACCTTAGCACAAGGATGGCCGTAATTGAGTCATAGAAGAGAGAGCCATAGAATGCGAATCATAGTCATAGGTCAACGCACTATATTTTGACGTACTATGTATGTCGATACAAGTACAATTCACATTTCTTCACGATTAGTTATATAGTCTTCTATCTTTGTGTTCAACTCAAAGTCCGGAGTCTTCTTGGACACCCTTCATAATATATATATATATTCTCCTTATATATTATATGTGCTATAC
>NW_017259381.1:1161830-1167924 GCF_001594045.1 Atta colombica
ATAATGAAAATTCATAGTTTGCGTTATGTATATTAAATTTTCGGTACTGGCAGTATACGTAATAGTATTTTTCCCTACGTCCAAGGCCTATTTTACTTCTTTTTTCTACGTTTAATAAAAAGAGATATTTTTTTATGGTTAAATGTATAGATATTAGTGATATGCTTTTACATTTTCAATATCAGAATATACAGGATGTGTTATCAAAATCCAGACAAATCAAACAATTTCTTTAAACAAAATGTTTTTAATGAAAAATTAAATATTATAAAAAATCCTTTTACTTGGCACTTGGGGGATGTCCCCTCCCTGTAGAGCACAATTATTCGATATATCTTCCATTAGCTTGAATGACGATCTTTATTCTCGGTCTGAAGCGTTCGTACGCACGCTATAATGTAGCGCTGTCCATGCCAACGAATGCTGCCTCAATAGCGATCCTTAATGGCGTCACATTGGGAGATTGCTGAGACTTGTTTGTGACTCTTTCAACTACGCTTCATAACGTAATAGTCCAAGGAATTCAAATCTGGATTATTGGGAAGCCAGAATGGGAGCCGAGGCGAGCAATTCGGTTTGTCCTGGCTTCAGAAAGTCACCTGTCATATCTTTAATATACAATTTGTATCGAAGATCCTCCTTGGCAATTCGACGCATTGTTGATGCTCGCTTACACCAACAATCGATTGCTAATTTTCGTAACGAAAATTTGCCGTCATTCGAAATCAACACTTAAGCCCTTTCAATAACTATGGGGGTTTTCGCGGTGCATTCTTTCGAGTGACTCTTCTTCGCTGGCATATTGAAACCTTGGACTGTTCTAAAGTATTTTGTCACAATGTCATAAACGATTGATCTCGAGTATCCAAAGAACCGAATTATTTCCATTGCTGAGCGCCCAGCACGAAGGTCTTCGATCGCGGCTCTTCTATTATACTCCGCACTTAGTTTCAATTGCGGTCATTTTGAGAATATGACTGTTTACTAGAAGCATCAGACTTTCTCGGACGCCAACAACAATCTCTGACAGAGGCACAATATAGCGGAAAATTTAAATTGAAATTTGTTCGCATTTTGACGCACCCATACAACTAACGTAAATCAAAGCTAAAGAGAGTCAAACGCATGATCAGACGTAATATCTTAAAAAATAATCAAATTATTGTATAAATCCTCTGATAAATAATATATTCTTTACTTTGTACATTTCAACTCACTTTGGAATCCTTCAGCAATACGAATATATTACGAAAAGCTCACACATACGAAAAAATTGTCACTCACAAATTGTCAGAGATGAAGCGATGTAAAATTTTAGTAGATAGAGAGCGTGTCAAGAAGCTTTGATATATAATTGATAACAAAAATACATTTATATAAATCTATCTACTAAATTTTACATTACTTCATCTTTGGCAATTTGTGACACAATCTTTTTGGATATGTGAGTTTTTCGTATATCTATATTGCCTCATTAGTCTTTATGTTATACGTATTTTATAGATTTTATAGATTTCCCTTATATAATAATTGTTTTTCTCAAAATTAGAATATTGCATGTGTGTATTATGATATATGAATATCTACACAAATTAGAACTAGAAGTAATTTATGCTAAGATATTCATGCAGATATTTCCTATGTTTATTTATACAAAATATTGCAATTAAATTTTATGTGTACATATATACACATTATATACGTATACACATTTTATATGTATACATGCAACATTAATATTGCATATTTAAACATAGGGAATGCATAAATAGCTTACCATAAATAATTTCTATCTGTAACTATAATATTCACATATTATAGTATACATATATGCATTATTATATAATATTGCCTACATGTGTATTATATTTAAGTACACACACCACTAATATCTGTATACCTATTTTAACATGAATAACTTCTATATCTTTTTATCAAACGTAGCAAAAAATGGAGTAGCTACATATATGTCTAATATATCTATGTATTACTAATACATGTTACATCCTAACCTAAAATGACATTATACGAAAGGAAAAATGTTATTACATGTATCAATGTACACTGTTAATACTGAAAATCTATCATTACGTATATTACATATTTTCAGTAGTATCACTTTTTCCTATGACAATGTCCAATGTCATTTTAGATCAAAATGTAACATGTATTTTTGTTAATATATTTTTATTAATATAATATTATATATGGACACGTATTGCACGATTGATATATATATATGTATATATGTATATGTGTATGTATATATATATATATAGCTACTCCATTTTTTGCTATGTTTATCAAAAAGAGAAATAAGTTATCTATGCTATTTAAATATAAAGATAATCTAAATATAAAGATATTATTGATCTAAAGATACGGTAGTGCTAAGACAAATCCAATATCACAGTATATTTATAATAATATGTTAAATTGTACGTGTATTATAATATGTCAATAAATATACATTAATTATTAAAAATTACTCATGCTGGAATATTCATGCAGATATTCTCTATGTTCATATTTATGCAATATTAAAATTTTATATTATAATATATAATGTGTATAATGATATATATAAAATTTAATTCTAATATTGTATAAAAAGACATTCATGAATACGAATTACAATTACATTTTATATGTATAATAATATATGTGTACAAACACAATGACATAAAATAGTATTCTATTATTACATATAGACATATTAGTAAATTAATTGTATGTAATATTAAAATTATATTTTGAATACATTATTGTGTATATGTACAATATGTATTAGGTGTACAACTTTGCTTCCGCCGTTTTTCTATAGATGGCTTTAGCGGTAAGTGGTGGTCGAAATAAATAGATCATAGACGTCATACAATAAACTTGGGCATCTGTCAACATAACCCCATAGAAACATTAGTCGATTTGTGTCTGCATCATAAAGTTATTCTCGATTGAAAATGTCAGTTTATGAGCCAAATTCTCGTCATTTGCGGGAGGTTTTAATTTTTTGCTTCAATATGAAGAAATCTGCTGAGGCTCATCGAATGTTCTCAAATACTTATGTGGGCCGCTATTAGTGAAAGAACGTCTCGTGAGTAGTTTCAACGCTTCAAGAACGGTGATTTTGACGTCCAAGGTCATGCTCTGTATTTGGTGGGACCAGCTCGGCGTAGTGTATTATCAACTGTTAAAACCGACTGAAACAATCACAGGCGATCGGTATCGAACGCAATTGATGCGTTTGAGACGAACATTAAAAGACAAACGGCCGCAATACAACGAGAGACACGATAAAGTGATTTTGCAGCATGACAATGCTCGACCCCATGTTGCGAAAGTGGTCAAGACATACTTGGAAACGTTGAAATGGGAAGTCCTACCCCACCCGCCGTATTCTCCAGACGTTGCTCCCTCTGACTATCACTTGTTTCGATCAATGGCACACGGCCTGGCTGACCAGTACTTCCGGTCTTATGAAGAAGTAAAAAATTGGATCGATTCGTGGATAGCCTCAAAAGATGACCAGTTTTTTCGACGCGGGATTCGTACGCTACCCGAAAGATGGGAGAAAGTAGTGGCCAGCGATGGACAAATCTTTGAATCATAAATGTATAACCAGTTTTTTACAATAAAGCCTCGAATTTCGGAAAAAAACGGCGGAAGCAAAGTTGTATACCTAATAAAATATAAATGAGAGAATCAAATATGTGAGAGACATTATTACTATAAATAACCTCTGAGATAAAGAAACAATATGTATACTTAGAGAATGTCATAATATAAGGGGTCTAATAAGTCAATATCATTTGTATGTTTAGTCCATTTTTTTGTTTTTTAATAAAAATAGCTTCGGAAATTAATCGTCTATTATAAACTCTTTCTTCATCCAATATTTGTATCTCATTTCAATTAAACTCATCATTGCATTTAAATCTATGTTCAGTAATGATTGAGTTTCTGTATTTTTGTTAATGGTTATGATGTTCATTAATTCTGGTTTTTAATAATCTTTTTGTTTATCCTACATAGGATGCATTGCAATCTTTGCAATTTATTTTATAAACTACGTTGGATCGTGTTAATATTGATAGTTTATCTTTTTGTACCCTTATAAACTTACTTAATTTATTTAAACCCACATATGTTAATCTAATCACACGATTATTTTTGAAAAATCTTTTGAACTTATCAGCAATGATCGGAACATATGGTATTATAAAGTATGGTATTGTATTTTATTAAATTGTTTTCAGTCATTATTATCATTGTTAGTGTCTATGTTATTAAAATGTTGGAAATTCTTTTTTAATCTTTTTTTGATGTGTTCAAATATGAAATTAATAAAATAACCATTGTTGAGAAGAATATTAATTATTAATTTAAGGTTCTTAGTGTGATACCTTGGATAAGTGTAAAGAATAGATCTTGTCTATTAAGTTTATAATTGTGCCTACTTTATGACAAACTGGATGGCAAGAATAGCAATTAAGATATCTGATTAAAAAGGAAAATTTATGAAACCAAACCAATGAAAAATTAAGATGTCTTTCTTAATTAGAGTAACATCCAAAAAATCCAATTTTTCACTACTCATCTCCATAGTAAAATTCAATCTAGGATGGAAACTATTGAAAGTTTTTAATATATCAATATTATGTGACTGAGTAATAATAACAATATTATCTACATATCTTTTAAATTAAATAGTAAATTATTAGATTGAAAAGCAATTTTTCAATAGATGTTTTCTCTAATTCTTACATTACCAAATCACTATTGATAATATGGGAGAATCCATAGGCATACCATCATAAGATTGTTTATAATATTTTGGAAAGTAAAATAAGTAGAATTAAGTATTAATTTAATGGCTTTAATAAATTCCACTTTGGATAATTTGGTAATTTTTATATAAAATTCCAGCGATTTTCTAAAATTTTAATAGTTAAATCAATAGATACATTGATAAAAAGGAAACAACATCAAGGGAAATCAATATAATTTCATCAGGAAGAATCATATTTGATAAATCTTTAACTAGATGAAAACTGTTATATAACATATCTAAAAGGTTTTTTCAAGTTCTTATTATAGTTAGTATTTCAAGTAAAAATTTAGCTAAATTATATCGGGGGCTCCCAACAGATGAAACAATAATACGTAAGGGATTCAATTTATATGTTTTAATTAGACCATATGCTCTCGATAAATTTGCGTTAGTAAAATTCAGATGATTATAAGAGAAAAGTGATAGATATTCATATTGTTTCCATTCTTTTAACAAAGATTTGAGTTCTGTTAAAATTTTATTAATCGGATTATGATTAAAACATCTTGTGACGACTCACGTAGGCAATTTTTACTCTATATTATTGTTAAATATTGGAACTTTTATTTCTATTGTATTCTAATAAATTTTATTAATTTAATTATAAACATTTAAAAAATGGCATTTACACATTAAAAATATGATTTTTTTATTAATTATAAATTATAATTTTAAAATAATTTTAAATGTAGAAATAGTTTTACAAATTCTCAAAACACCTTTACATTTGACGTTCAATATTTTAGCGTTTTACATTTTACATTGGATATTTTTACATGAACATGAACAATATTTCTATAATTGTCATAATTAAAGAGCATAAAAAACATATATAATATCTATATCGAAATAATCTTCACAACAAAGATAATTTCATTTTCCTAGTTCATCAACACGATGTGCACTTTTTTCTTACATTTTCAGCTTGAGGCATATAAAAGAACAAATTTTCAGGTGTTTTAATTGTTATGCTTTTGGACCGTCTTCGGCATTTCAAATAATGCAATACTTTATTATTTATTTTCTTGCATAATTTGCGTTAAATAATCATTAAGAAAGTGTAGTTAAAGATGTGTGCGCGCGCGCGCGCGTGTGTGTGTGTGTGTGTGTGTGTGTGTGTGTGTGTGTACAGGGTGTCTGGAAATAATCACCAAATATTTCATGGGCAGGTAGAGCGGACTAAATTGACTTTTCGACTCAGTTTAGTCCGTCTATGTACCCATGACATATTTCGCGATTATTTCCAGACACCCTGTATATATA
>NW_017259381.1:1168024-1171017 GCF_001594045.1 Atta colombica
GAAAAACTCATTTTCGACAAAGTTTCAGAAAAATTTCAGCAAAATTTTTATAACATACTAAAAAATCACTGAAACTCAATCGAAATTTCTCTGAAATCTTGCAGAAATTTGTCTGAAAATTTTGCTGAAATTTTTTTGAAATTTTGTCGAAAATAAATTTTTCAGAAATCGCTGAAATTAAACTGAAATTTTGTTGAAAAGCGTTCTAAAACGTAGAATAACTTCAGAAACATTTTTCCACCAGAGCACAATAAGGGAATAGAAATAACTATTAGATATTAGCAATAGGAATTAAGAACAGAGATTAAATGTAACGTACATGTTTAAATGAGATATAAAATATAAATGTATTGTACATTTTATACCATCTCATACAGAATAACCTCTTTATCTTTATAAAGGATATCGTATCACGATATAAAATAATCAATTTTTTTAATCAATAAAATAAGCAAATAAGTAATTCCAAAGAGTGATAAAGAGAGATCAAGAATAAATAAACAAAATTAGAAGTTGTGCATGCGAAACAGAAGATATTGTGTCTGCCGATCTATTCATAAATATCACAACCTCATTGTATTTAATCTATAAAATGTTAAAAATTATGAAAGTTACCACTGAAAAAAATCTCGCAGTCTTATTATTGTGTATAACTTTACAAATAGGAGAGAACATTTCAAATATGTTAAGAAAAAAAGAAAGCATAAGAAATAGATGTTTGGTTCGTCCTACTCAACTTACAAAAGGATATTTCTTGATGACTATTCTAGTCAAAGAATTTAAAAAGGATAAAAATCTCTTTTTCCATTATACTAGAATGTCACTCAGTTCTCATTGATGTAATGTCATCCATTTATCTAAAACAATCTGAATAAAAAGATTGGCTCCGTACTTCCAATAGATTCAATAATACTTGGAACATGTTTAACTGCGAAGGAGCTATAGACGCATTTTAATTCAAGCACTCCCTAATTCCAAATTATTATATTTTAATTATAAAAAGACATTAAGTATTGTTCTCTTGGTTGTATGTGATCGCGAATATAAATTTATACTGGAGCTTATGGAAATAAAAGTGATGATAGAATTTTCAGTAGATTCAGTAGAAATAGGTCAAGGATAAAATACCTTGTATTTATCATCAAATTATGCTTTCCTTCCTGGCACTAATATAAAAACAGCATATTTATACAATAGGTGATAATGCTTTTGAACTGTTTCGTCACTTAATGAAACCTATTCCTCAAAAATATCTTACCAAAGAAAAAAAGATATGCAATTACAGATTGTGCTATGATTGAATTTGTGCATTTGGAATTTTAGTTTAGGAGATATTTATCAAGTCAATATATTAACTTTGAAGATATGATAATGAAGGAAATATGGAAGATCAAGCTGCATACAATCGTATGTTATCTTTAACAGCTACTGTTGAGGCTAATAGACAACATGATAACTTAGCTGCTTGGATGAATACCACATGGTGAAATATTGGCAATATGATTATATTTCTAGGAGTATATAGAGACAATCATTAATATTACATTACTTTTTATTTATTGAAATCATGTACCTTTTTACATAAAAATATTGTATATTGCAAATATTTTTTTTATACTTTATCAATATTATTTTTCTTATTAATATTATGTCTATATGTAACGCAAAAAAGTATTTTATTTGACAATAATACTTTTGCATACAATTTATTTGTTCATTAAAAATTATATCAGATGTAATTAAAATAATTAATAAAATAAGTAATAAGAAATTCTAAAGAGAGATAACAAGAATAAATTAATGAAAACTAGTTAAGCTAAGTAAGTAAGTTAGTAAGAAAGCTATCAATTCCAAAAGAGCGTTTATTAATAATGTTAGAGAATATTTGTTGTTTAATTACATCGTAATACAATCTTCAATGAATAACAAAATTTAGATAAATAACAAAATATCTGTGTAACACAAATATATGCTTTATCTAACGATACTGTTTCATAATGTTATATCTATATGTAATGCAAATAAATTGTTTCATCTTACAATAATATTGTTTCATAACAATATTTATGTAACACAAATAAAATATATTCTTTATCTGACAATAATACTGTTTCATAAAAATATTATATCTAATTGACGCAAATAAAATACATACTTATCTAATCCTGTTTCATAATAATATATATATATACACTATGTAAATAAAATATATACTTTTTTTTAATCTGATAATAATACTGTTTCATATAGTTTTATAACATTTATGTATGCAAATAATATATGAACTTTAATGATGATACTTATAAATGATAATGATAAATATCATATAAAATATTTATTCATGATAATATTTATTAACTTTCTTTTTAGTTCTGATTTTTGTATTGATTCATTAGTATTTCATAATTCGGCCAAAATCATCTTTGTCACAGCTTCATCTCTATCACATTATCTATTACATTACCATTTGAAAACGTTCGAGCTGCTATTGCAGATTGAGATACTAAACTAAGTGATTTTTCCAGCACATTAGGCGATTCTTGAGATTTTTTTTTCTGAAATGATAAAGATAATGATATAGATTGAGAATTTGTAGAGAATATAAAAATATTTGTTGAATAGATCCTGTGGGTAATATCGGCATCGTAAACATAAGTAATTCAGTTTGCAGATCATTCCTTGACATAATAAATTAAAAATTAAAATCAATATCAAAATATTTAAAAATTAATAGAAATATTTTCAAATCAAAATTTCATAATTATCTTATTGGTTGTGTCACTTAGAAGCGATCTTTGTCCATAATCTTTTTCTGCAGTCTTTATATTAATCCAACAATATTAAAGATAAATATTAAGATAACAATATTAAAGATAAATAAACTTATCTGTAAATCTAAATTTGATTTTGAGATTAAATTTAACTTAGAGACTTGCCAGTTTTTTAATTAAGATTTAATTATTAAAATTAATTATTAATATTAAATTAATTAT
>NW_017259382.1:0-201 GCF_001594045.1 Atta colombica
GATAAAAAAACTGACAAAATTTGGATGTTAAATTGAAAACTTGAACATTCCTACAAAATAAATATGACCATTCAGGCCAAAAAATCGATTAATATCAAACAAAATATGGATGATATACTGAAAAATTGAACATTCCTACCAAATTAATATGACTATTCCGGTCAAAAAATCATTAAATTTGGGAACAAATTTGAGCATTTC
>NW_017259382.1:289-493 GCF_001594045.1 Atta colombica
TGAAAAAATCGATCAATTTGGGAGCAATATGAATATTCACCAGATAAATTGGAAATATCTATTAAAAATATATACCATTTTCGGTAAAAAAAACAAAAAAAACTGACAAAATGTGGAGGTTAAATTGAAAACATGTACATATCCTTTAGTAAAATATGCCTATTCCGATGAAAAAATCGATCAATATGGGAAGAAATTTGCACA
>NW_017259383.1:0-5128 GCF_001594045.1 Atta colombica
AATATAATAACAGTAACTATAACATATCACATGTATATCAAATGTATAAAAATTCGTGGGCATATTTTGTAATTTTTAATTCATTAAGGTTATATTGTTGTTGTGCAAGTATAATAGCTGAAGGACCAGAATAGATCCATAATTATATTTATAGACGTACCTATCTCTCATTTGTATTTGATTTTATAATAATTGTAATCGATTGATTTCATAACAAATAAAATAATAAATAATAAATTGTTCTGCTATGATTAGATACTTACCAGACCTCCTTTTCCTCTTTATAAATTCCTTCGCACAACTCACTCGCGAAAATACAATTAATTATACGATCGCGCGATATTTTATACTGCACTCTCTCGATGTTAATAGCGTCTATTTATTATTAATAAGTTGTCGATATATTTTCGGTTTTCTCTTATATGTGTATTACTCTATATTTTATTCGAAAAAGAAAGGATTAAATTATATTTCAATCTACAAAAAATTTAATTGTAAGTATGTATGCTGTAAAGTATAATATATGAATTTATATATTAAAGCATCGCTTTATAACGGCGTATTTATTTACAATTTCCGTTTCTTATCGTTTCAACTTGTATTTCGAATTATGCGAAAATCTTGCTTCGATAACTAATCACTATACATATTCACGAGTTGTTTTATTGATCGTAGAAATTGATATTGAAGAATGGACTAATTATTGATAGTCTTCTACTACTTGCTAATGATGTTCTGAAAAGTAATGCGACAAATTCAGAACGTTCGTGCTCATTACGTTCGAATTTTGTATGCAGTTCGCGAAACAAAGAGATTTTTGTCTACCATGCGTCATAATAGCTATGCAGCAAAAATAAGCGTTGCGTGACTGCCATTATGAAATATTTAATAACTTAAAATGCATCCTGATGTCAAATATGCATTATTTCGTGTAAAAAAAACTCATTAATAAATAATTACTGCATTATGCAGTAATTGTTACATTATTCAGCTATACGTTACCTAAATCAATTGTATCATTCGATTCAATAATTCGCTCTTTTTGAAACAATAAGTAATTACGTTTTAATCAGCAAGCAAATCAATGTGCAACATATGAGATACATTCAAAATTAAATAGCATTTAATTAATAGTAAGAAAGAATTATTATTTATAAAATGTCACGATAAACGATCTGAAATTTCTTTTATATATTTCCATAGTAAATCGCGCGAATAAATATAGATATCATATCATAAATCGACAATGCAAGTTAATAATCATTATTTATTCATAAGAGTAAAAAATTAATGTTTGATCAATAACGCAACTGCGACTTACGACATTTTCAATTTCAGTTCAAAATTCATCATGTGAATGCACAGCGAGCTTCTATATGTAATGCTATTTCCGTAGGAAGAGCATTGTGCGCTGCCGAAATATTTAAATAAATGTGCATGTAAATCGAACATTAGGTTTCTTACATTGCAAGTTAATTTCAATAAATAAAACTATTACGGCACACACATATATTAAGTTTAGCGTTTAAAAGATAAAATTTACATTACTTTAATTGAAGAAATATTCATGTAAATTCATTCACTATTATTCATTTTCTTTTACTTTCCTTTCCTCTTCTTCTCTCTTTCTTTTTCTCTTTCTATCAAATTTTTACGTTTTACAAGAGAAACAAAATAGAGTCATTTCAATAAATTAAGAATCTCCTTTATTTTTTAAATCACTTATAAACCCAAAATCTATTACGATTTCTATTTAAAAAAATATGTAAAGATTGCCAAAACAATATTATTAAAATAACAGATGAAATAATTTCATAACACGCAAATATGTATAATAATGTAAAAATAATTATACATTATACATAATTAGAAATTTATATTTGCATCTATGTATAATTATTTTTATTTTAATTAGATTAAACATTTTCCATGCGGATCTTAAAAAACGTTCAACAAATTAATGAGAACACAAATATTATCGTAGCAGAAATAATATTGATCATAATATATATTTTATGATTTACGTAAAAATACTTTTCCGCAAGAATCTTTGCAACAAATATTGCAAATATTCTGCAATTCATTCACTATATGCGATGATTTATCCAACATAATGATATTTAGTTTTTTTTCCAGAAAAAAAAGAAGATCCAATTAGACAAATTTTCCAATAATCAAAGTGAATTATTAAACGTACAATAAAAATTGTGTGCTTGTTTAAACTGCAAGATATTCTCGATTTTTTTAAATTCATGAATCAATTTAAGAAAATCGAACATTGCAATTTAAACAAACTCATAATTTTTATACGAAGACATTCATTTATTTATTCATTTGATGATGCAACATCCCAAGACGGGACAGAGCCTACTTCTCTGAAGTTTCCGTAACAATGAATTATTTTCTGGAAGATTATTAACCTAATATCTAATCTCCAGCCTGGAAGATCCCCATACATATATTCACTGATATATGGGACCTATAGATTATTGCTGGATCTGAATGGCGCTGATGATCGAAGATCTCTTAATCACTAGATGAAATCATTTTCGGCTTCTTAAATGCGAAAAATCGCGTATGTAGACAGATAGGATTGAATATGGATTTATCGCAGATCGTGAGTCAATCGCACCGAGCGGCAAATCACTCGATGCCTCTGTATTTTCCGTCGTGTTTGTTATATTCCGCTGTTATTGTTTATAAAACAAATAAGGAAAATTATTAACAATATAATGATAATAAGTAACGGCTAATTTTGTGATTAAAGAATAAAAATCCAAAATGAAATACTTCAAAGAGATACAGAAGCTTCTATATTAATACTTAAAATTAATTAATACTTAAAAATAAAAAAGAATGTTAACAATTAGAGTAATATTACTTCGTTTGGAGATAATAAGTTTAAATTGTTTGTCAATGTATGAGTATAATAGTTTAATACAAGATAATCAATATTAATTTGGGTGAACGCTTGTTTAACTTTAGGAATTCGTATATAAATAGTATTTGTATAATATTAATATTATAATTGAGCGCGTAGTTGAGCGTCTATTCATAAACTATTACTTCCTTACAACTTATGTTGTTTCGTATAAACAGTCTCGCTCGTAACTTTAACACGATAATTATATCCTAAAGTATTCGCTTCTGAAGCAAATGTAATTTGACGTTTATTATAATACAACCAGTCCGCATTCATTATGGTAGCGTTCATTCAACGATACATTTTGACACACATATGAATCCGTTTATCGTCGCGACCCGATGTGACCATATTTCACCAATAAATTACTAACCTATAGAGCAAAATCTCTCTCAACTCGACAAGAACGTAATTCTATAATAATAACATAATTATCCTCGACGTTTCTACAAAGAGCAATTTACATTTCCTTTCAAACATTCGAAATAGCCAATGTGATATAATTGCTACGCGAAACTCATTTTATTGTTCGTGTGAAAATAGAAATATCATTACAATAATTTTATATTTTATTGAGTTATTAATTATTAAAATCGGTTATCGTTAGGGTGGTTGTATCGCACAGGAGCGGCCTGTGGGCTTGCTCGCAATTTTTGAACAGTAATTTTTATTTCCTTCACAATAATTTTTATTTTCCCACTATATTTGCGCCAGTATTTGAGAAATGTTGATAAGCGAAGTGAATATTAGTGAAATAGTAAAACAATTTTCTAAGATTTTATAATTAATATTTTCCTGGTCCCCCATGTTCTTCGATTCAAAAGATTCGTATTATATTTATTTATATTTTGTTCTCCTTTAATTTTTGAGCAAATTTTTAAATAATCCGTTTTTGCGCAATAATTAAAAATATACTATCGCTCCTTGTCTAGCACATGTTAAAAGTACTAACTTCAGATGCAATTATCTTTTAAATATATCTGATTATTCTCCCCTTCAAAAATGATACATATGTATAGAGAACATCATTATCTTCAAACAGTAAAAGCTTCAAATCTTAAGAATAGTTATTTTGCGATACAATTACCTTAATGTTAGATAAAAGAAAAACGAGCAGATACCTACTCTATATAATCGCAATTTAAGGAAATAAACATTGATCTAGCAGCATTCGAAACGCAAACGTTCATTGGGTTAATTAGTTATTCCTCGTTCGTCTTTTAGCATCGTGCGTGACTCGAGTCACATGTGGCACGATGCACTTGCGTAAGCCTTCAAAATTAGCGAAGTTCGTGGGTTGCAGCTGGGACGCACGGAGCGTCCTTCGTTAACGCTAGAGCGTGCAAACTCGAACGACGTGGTTCATTACACGCGTATCGGGGATTACCGGAAATAATCGGACAGTGACCGTAGCAATCGGATTAATTCGCATGCCGTTGGCGGCAGACGCACGCTGATGGTTCGTTACGTCGACCATTCCCGTTTGTTTCGTTTCTTCTTTATCGCCGATCTCATTCAGAGAGTTTACTGTAATCTTTCCTTTTTTAATGCACACATATCAGCACGTCCTACCAACAAAAATTTCATTTATTACGCTGCTTTTGATGATCGCAACAAGATTATGTATCGAAATGGTCAATTTGATTACTATTTACGTATGTATACTCATTTATCACTTTTAGAAAATTAATAAACCATTACGTTTCTATACATTCATTTAAATATCCCAATTTAGATATTTTACATAAATTTATACAGAATTTTCATTCAAATTCACCTTTGTATTTAAATTATATTAATTTACTTTGAAACAGTGCGAATTTTAAATTTTATTCGAATTTTATTTTTTTTATTTATATAAAATGCATGTCCTATTTAATTCTAATTGATTATCATTTAACATTTTTTACGATAGTTCAATTTAAATTAATTTTAATTATACGTATGAATGTCGCGTTTTCTAATTTGTTTCAACAAATTCCATTTATTAAATTACATTCATTTTTATAAATATTTGTATAATATAATGTTGTATTTAAATTGGCCTTCGGTTCTTAAATTAGAATTTATTATATTTGATTGAAATCTTAGAGAAAAAAGAAGAAAAGACGAAAGAGCAAGCGAAATGAGGTAGAGAGAGAGAGAGAGAGAGAGAGAGAGAGAGAGAGAGAGAGAGAGAGAGAGAGAGAGAGAGAGAGAGAGGAG
>NW_017259383.1:5467-14677 GCF_001594045.1 Atta colombica
TTGTCAAGCAAGATTTACAATTACTGACGCTGTCCATGATAATAATTCTTAATATTGTATAATAAAATCTTTGAATAACAAAAATAAGTACAGATTTCATTAAGAATATAATTATAAGAAATTAATTACGAGCAATTATTGAGTTAGGATTTATTCTCGTATTAAATTGCCGTGAGTCAGTGCAATTTAGAGAAATCTGCCGTTGAACAGCGCTATTTATGAAAACAATCATGGCTCGCCTCTCGACGTGGCAAAAAAAATTTCACCGCGAAAGTCCAATTTGAGAATCGCCCCATGGGCGCAGCGGACAAAAAAAATGATCCATGTGGATTCTGAAAGTTCAATTTTCCGGGACGGCTTGAGAGAGCTTGTAACGGCAAATATGCGTCGACCTTTTTGTTTCGATCTCGCGGGACTTCGATTCCCGCGACGTTGAATATTCATGCGATTTTATTAACTACGTTTCAAACATCGCTTTCAACGGGAACATTCTTTATCTTCTTAGATATCTTTATCTTTCTCTGCTTCCGTCCGACCTTCGTCATGTAGCGCACAACGGCGCGACGCATCGACGGAAGAATTCTCTTTCGCGAAATTAAATTTTACTCGATCGTATTGTTCCTTAGATTACTTGACGTTTAGTTGCCTCGTCAGACGTCGTTAACTATTACGAGTGAAGAAAATATCTTTTTGCTGTGCTGATCCACGTTGACAAATTTATGAGATTACGACTCTCATATCCATCTATAAAATCCACGATAATTTATACGAACGTTAATTTTCAATTAACTCCAAAGTTCAAAACTAAATTTATATTGCTGTTGCAAACAATAAACTGTGAATTTGATCATTATACTATGTATAGTATTATATTAATCCTTACAGCTATATAATGCTATGTATGGTATGTATTGAACTTTATAATAATTTAAATTATATTTTAAAATTAGAAAGAAACGTATTGAATGTTATTTTTAATTTATTTTTTATTTCACATTCATGTACATGATGTAATATTTTTTATTATTTCATTTCATCCAAATTAATATTGAGCTCTCATTTAATTGTTTATACCGTATATATTTTGTTCCTATTTGTCATAAAGTCTGTATGGAAAAAAACATATAGCTTCTGTTGTATATAAATTATATAATTTAAAATAGAAAATGCGAATACAGGAAAATTAAAATTGCTCAATGCCGAGAAAATTAAATAATGATAAACCTCAAAAGTATTATTTTTGTCATTTTATATTTTTTATTTCGTACTTAATATTTTTTACGAAATAAAAGAATTAAATTAAATTTTTTTTCTGTGCAAAAGAACCGAAATGATTAATAATAATTCACAAAAATGTGAGGATAGAGTTAGAATGATATAATAACGAATAACGTAATATTTAATTATGGCAATACGCAATACCAACGGCATGTTTTCAATAGGAAGTAACTTTCCGTTTCGAAAATCCGTTTTCCGGAGAGACTCGTAACGTTTCGTCAGTAATACTTCATTCGCTATCCTCTACCCGGATCGGGCCAAGCGTTCACGAGAAAATTTTTCCCACGGCGCACGGAAAACTTTCGCCGAGTTATTCACGCGCGCATATTAGTGCACATTCATCCTTCGAAATAGCGCTAACCTCCGACCTGAGAACAATTTATCGGAGGGCGAAGCCCCCGGCCGCTACCTCCGCGAGAGCTGTGGGTTACTTATTTGCACGTTTCCGCAGTTTACATAGCTTCGGAGAGCCCCTTGGCCGACCTTTCTCTCGGATCTCTCGTTCATTCGTTCATTCGTTCATTCGTACGAGTGAAGCTCCACGAGCGAATGAATTGGCAATACGAATCGAACCCCTGGCTGATTCTTGTTAGGTTTCAATGCATCGGTGCATCGGTAATTGACCGTCTATTTGTTGCTCCAAAATGGTACGATGTTATTGATGCAGCGAATCTCTCAAGCATTCAGTTATACAATACGTTACTTTGTATGTGTTTGAAAATCATTATATATAGTATACGAAAAGTACAGTTTTGCTAAAATATTCACAAATTTAGATAGATGTCTGAAAATAATTTTGTTTGACGCATTAACCTAATTATATAGGACACTCAAATTGATTGCTACAATATCTTTTTGATTACTACAATGTAGCATTGTCATCAACGTTTAACGTTTAACATAATTTAAATAATCTAATAAAATTATTTTCAAATTCGTATCGAGTTAAATTTTTAAATACTTTGACGAAATCATTCTTTTCCTTTACAAAATGAATGATTTTATTGAAGATTTAATAATTTAGCCAGGTACAAATCTGAAAATAATTTTGTTAGATCAGCAAAATAATTACGCAGGAATCTCAAGCATGATAAGCAATACTGCAAAAAGTTTTTTTGACATTCTAGCAATTAGTTTGAGCGTCCTACATGATTATTTTGATGCTCCGATAAAATTATTTTCACATCTATATCGAAGTAAAGGAGGAGAATTTTCATTTCTAAGCGACTGTTCGAGATTTATTTTATTTCTACATTTTCTTATAAATTTTTCTTCATAGAAACTGAAAATTATCATAATAATGATGTTACATTTAAGGAAAAATTTGTACATTGAAATAAAGAATAAAATCTTTATTTACTTTATAAATCTAATAAAATCTTTATTTATCGTTGTGCTATCAGTCATGTTTAAATTATTTAAAAACTAGTTTAAAATTGTTAACCCAACTCTGTATGAAATTAATTTTTAAATGATTGAAGATTAACTGATTTCGCAACAATGTGAATAAGGATTGTTAACTTTATTTTAATTAATATACCAATTTTTGCTTGAATAAAGCGTTAATATACCAATTTTTGCTTGAATAAAACGTTAATATAGTAATTTTATTGATTTCCATAAAGAAATATATAAGAAAATGTAGAAATAAAACAGTCTCTACATAGCGAAAAAAGTTAAAAAAGTTATACCTCCTTTTTTAAATATTTTAACAAAATCGTTCTTCTTTCATGTGTATGCTAGATTAAATTAGAGACAGTCGATAGGAAAACAGACACAAAAATATATGAATTTCGATAAAGCATTGAAGCAATGTAACGAGGCAACAAGCTAAATCTCTCCCTTCACCAATGATGTAAAACTACGAAGCGCAAATTTTTCGTGTTGATTTTGAAGCTGCCTATATTAGCGTCTGTTGCACGGAATGCGGTGATAAAAAACTATTTGTAGCTGCCATATCGGTGCAAGTATCCATGTTTCGCGGTGCCCAAATCCACGGATTGTCCATTTTATTTTGCGCACTACGTACGCGCAAAATATAAATTGTTTTGCTCGAGGATATGCTTGTTGCTGCGAGAGGAAAAAAACGGCGCGCGAGTAACAAATAACGATTCGACATTTTATGTTTTACCCGCTCATTAACGAATGCGTGATCAACAAACCGGAATTTGCGAAAGGTTTGAGAAACAAAAAAAATGTGTACGCCTTTGCACAAGCTGAATACCGTGTGAAATAATTGACGCAATTAAATATCGATATTGATATTGGGAGTGCAATCTGAATGAATCAATAAACGGATTCGTTGCACTGCCAATCAACGAATGCACTATGACTTCCTCGTTAACAATAAGGGATGAACCGTATTCCGCTAATGAGTAAACAAATTTAATTTCTTGTATATACGTATAAATTTTTAGTATTCGATACATATAAAAAATATTTTTGTTCATGAAAACTATTACAGTTTTTGGAAAACTATAGAAATTCATATTTTTCATCTTTCAAAATTTAAAATGATTAAATTGAAGCAATCTCCTTCATACGTATTTTTACATAGACACAGTGAGAGAAAAATGTGTAATATTTCTAATTATAATTATATATTACTTTAATTATGATTGTTATTGCTATAATATTAGTAATAATAACCATATGTATAGTTTTGACAACAAATGTATTGGCGATCTAAATGACTATAATTATAAAAAAATAATTGAAATTACGCATGGAATGCTAGAGATTCGGTTTCGACTCCTGGCCGAGATAATGTTTTTTGCAATAAATAAATTTATTTACAGATTTGCAGCATATTAAGATCTGTTGAATAGTTGCCTATAGAGCATTAAAATTTAATTGTGATATTTATTTCAGTTACGTTTTTAAGTCCAATAAAATTTCGGCGCACAGTTCAAATGATTATAAATATGATTATAAATATGATTATAAATATGATATATGTGTATATCATGTACATATACACATAATATTAAAAAATCCAGCTTCGACCATGACATGGACATTTCCTATTTTCCTATTTGTTAAAATTACTATAAAAATGATTCAAATAACTACAAAATTATATTAGTATTTGAATAATTTTTATGTTAATTAAAATCTTTTTTATGATTATAATAACTATAATTATAGCCATTTTAGGTTGCCAACTAAATACATTTGTTGTTAGAACATATGATTATTATTATTATTAATATTATAACAGTAATAATCATAATTATAGTAATACGTAATTATAATTTCAAATACCAAATATTTTCTCTCACAATTAGGGCACACATTCACGCGTGAGATTTGAATACAAAAATTACAATAAAGAAAAAGCATAATCACTTGATTAAGTTTAGCATCTCCATACTGTCTAAATTTCATGGAGTGATCTCACTCGATTTAGTCTGTCTTGAAAAAAGAGTGAAAATACGGCCATTCTTGTTCAAGAGAACCTCCTTCATCCTTTTTAGAATGAGATTTACTCTTTTGAAATAAGATTCACTCCAAAAGAGTGAAATTTCAATCTTTTTTTTGGAGCGTAATATCAAGGTGGGACTTCATTTCAAAAAAGAGATTGAGATTTCACTCCTTCAGTGTGAATCTCATTCCAAAAGAGTAAATCTTATTTTAAAGAAAATGAAAATCTGCTACTTTTGAACAAAAGGCTGTATTTTCATTCTTTTTTCAAGGCAGGCTAAAATTTTCAGTTCTCTTCGAGTGAGATTTCACTCTATGAGATTTAGACAGTACTTTTATTGATTCTTAAAAATATTATTTAAAATTTTATTTCTTTGTAACTTCATGAATATTAGGCACAAGAAATAATTTAACATATCATTATAATGAAAAACTATTTTGTTATCAGATAAACGTGCCGTAACAAAAGGGAATTTGTTTCGCGTTTATGAGGGGAGGAACTTATATAATCCGGACTCAGTACATGGGCGACGATCGTCTTAGGACGTGCTTCCGGTTGGGAGCAGATCTGGGGATTCTAACATCCTCCGAAACGCTCACGTCAAGGGGATTTTAGGAGATCGCTACACGGACCGATGCGGTTAATTTTATAAATAATTTATAGACGCCCAATGTGTGCGCGAATGTACATGGTTGTCCCCTTTCTCCTCCCCTATTATGCGGGCATTAATAAACCGTTGCTTTTCCGGACATATTATTAACGTCGGGCTTTTTAATATAACACGTAAATAAATAACGATGTAAACGTGTCATTAACCGAATGTAGTCTTTTCAATATTCATGTAGTTGGCTAAATACGATTAACATATCCAATTAGGTGATACAAATCGTATACTCGGTATCAATTATTAATGGAGATGCCTCGATTCTGTTCGTGATAATTTATGTAATCAATTATTTATAAATTGTACAATTATCTTGCCAGATAGATTAAGAAAACCAATACGCAATACAGGGAGACAAATTGAATAGATGAAAGTATATGTATATGTAGAAAAATAATTAAATGTGAAAAGAAAAAGATGAATAACAGAGAAATCATGATATCAAAGTTAAAGTTTACTTTTGATAATCTATTATTTGATAATCTATTATTTATAACAAGATGTTGTTTATATAATTTTATATCTCATAAAAAACGTTCAAAAAGAATCATAACGGCATTTATGTATATTAACATTTATGTATATTAAAAATATCAGAATACATATACATATACGAATACATATATTAAAATATGTAGCGTATAAAACGAAGTAGAATTCTATCTTAAATTTAGACATGAAAATGTAAATGATTTAAAGTAAGCTCTGTAAACTTTAGAGAAAAATTATATAATCTAACAATAATAAAATGGAAATTTATTATCCATGTATCGGTATAATAGTGGCTATGTGATAAATGTTCTATAAAATATTTATAAAAATAACTACATAAGTTTAATTATTCGAGACTTCTCTCAGATTATTCAATGAAGTCTTTTAGGATTTGCTTTATAAGCTTTTTTTCGCGGCTCATAATATATTCCAACCGCATATTATTCTTTGCCCTTTGGGTAAACCGCCGCACTGGGATCTATCATTTTTGCGTATCAGGAGAAACCGCGAGACATCAAAATGATATACAACTCTAATTCTTCTCCTTTAAAATGAACACAGTATTAATACGTACCTCTTTGCAAAAAACGATCCATAATTACCGGAAATAAATACATACTTTTTATGTATTTATAAATCAAATTTTTTTCGGAAAGATTTCTTCAAAAAAATACAAGAGCCTCTCCTAAATATATGTGTATGTTTGCTATTAAAAACGATTATTCAGAATTACAAATGATTTATAGAAATTTGATATAATCTGTTGTCGTAACTAAATGTAATAAATCTTCTGGCTTAAGGTCAATTATACATAATATAGGTAATTATATTAATTTTATATAGTTTCATCTTCATGTCTATGCGTTATAGTTTTCTCCCTTTCATTCTAGACAAAGTACTCGTGCTTCTCGACCTGTATTTCGCCACTACCGAGATAAAAGTAATGACATTACCATTTGTCTGCATCACTTTACCGCTCTTTCCTTGTCTGTCGCGCAAGCCATCCTTGTAATCGATAGCGCAAGGACATTCGTCCGTCCGTCCAGGCCGTCCGCCCGGCCATCCATTCATCCATCCATCTATCCATCTATCCATCTATCCATCCCATCTATTCGCCACCCGTCTACTCGCGAACTTAACGCAACGTTCAGTGCGATGCAAGAAGCGGCCATTATCGTTCTCTCCTTTTTGCGTTCCTGCGTTGTTCCACTTTTTTCGATACTTTCAATTTATAGAAACGAGATTCCGCCACTTATCCTGTATGGAAGTCCCCTCCTGTCGGTAGGAGAGTTTTATTATAAACTCTCGCACGTACTCTCTCGCGATCGGATTAATGAACACGATGGGTTTAACGAAGCGCGTCTCTTTCATCGATGGCGTTCGTTAATAATCTTTGATGTGAGATGTTCCGCGAACGCAGTAGGGCGTTTGATGGAAAAGAATATTATTCAATGCGAGAGAGAAAAACTTAAAAAAGAAAGAGAGAACGACTAAAATAATTATCCTTCTTGAATTAGAAGTTAGATCTGATCAACCGAAGGCACGACGACGTATAACGTGATACGTTTAAGAATGAAGAAGTAATTAATAGAAAGACGTATCTTAATAATATTACGTCAAACGCAAAGAATGTTTTACTATACAATGAAAAAATATCTACTACGTGATATTTAATTATAAATTTCGATAATATCGATAATATCGGATTCTATTCTGCTGGCTATTTCATTATTATCGACTGTTCTTATCTCAATTTCTATAAAAACTCAGTAAAGAATCCTTTGACTTCAATTTCGTTTCTTGAGTAATGTAAATTTGCATTTGAATTAGTGACGCATTAGGCGTGTGTGCTTTATGTTAATGAGTTCATTGAAAAAGAGAAGTCGTACTGAGAGTATCGTAGAGTCACTAATGGAACGTTGACTGACCAAAAAGGTCCAGGCGGATTGGGAATCACAGCGAGCGAGACGTAGGAAAATGTCGAGCGAGATACGTGCAGATTTAAAGGTCTGTTTTCATTGCTATTCCGAATCGTGTGTGGGCTTCCGCACGGTTTCTGCAGTCGGTGGGTTTCCGCTGTCCTGTATGGAAGCAGGCTACAGTTTGATTGGTAAATCTACGGCTGCTCAATGATGCGTTTATTTGTCGAAAGAATCAGGGCAGCGTCCGCGCGAGACAGAGCGATAAAGATGAGGATGAGGATGAGGATGAGAGGGGGCAAGTAGTGCAAGTAGGATGCAGCGAGGTTGCAGGGTGAATGAAACAGGATGGGACCGAAAAGGGAGGTCGTCCAACTGTCTCTCTCTCTCTTTCTCTCTCTCTCTCTCTCTCTCTCTCTCTCTCTCTCTCTCTCTCTCTCTCTCGGGCCGCGTCGCGTAGTACAGCACTCCACCGCAATCAGTAAACCTGTAAAACATTGGATTAGGTGGCCCTAGCGTGACCTCGCTCCGGCTCTCGTGGACGCGGACCGGAGTTCCAATTTCCAAGCTATGGCTCTCGCTACGGAGCGATAGCTATACACGCGCTCTTCGTTCTCCAGCTCGGCGTCGCGATACGTTATCCAATAGCGCTCGAATTATTCTCGTTTTATTCGCCGTGCCAGCAGCATGCGCGACCACGGCGCACATCCTGCGCTTCCCGTATCGTAACCGGTTAGCCAGGCCCGCTGCTATGTTCCGCGAGAGAACGATTTATTCCCCTACGTTTCTTTCTCCCCCTTCTCTCTTGCTTCACTGTCTCTCGTTTTCTCTTTCTCTCTTTCTCTTTCTCTCTCTCGCTTTTTGTCTCTCCAGTTAACAAATTCTTCGCCTTTGTCGCGCGATAAATTTGATTTATTATTATCGTTATTGCGCTTGTTATTCCGCTCGGATGTAAAGTCTTGCCCGTGTAATTCCCGACCTCACGGGATACATGGCTCGTGTACACCGCGCTTCAAGAGTCGACGTGTCATTACCAATTTATCACTGTCGCCCCCGTTTATTCTCATCGGTAGATAATCAGCTGTGGAATACCAGCGGCCACCGGTGGGCCATGTCGTCGCTCACTGACTTCGCGCCGGCTAAATCGAACAGACAGCTCTTCTCTCGATTTCAAATATCCGGAAAGTTACGTCATTTAGAATCGCCTTTTCAACCTGGGGATGTTTGCGTGCTTGTTACCGACGATAGTGGGTCTTCGCTACTTGCCGAATCCTCTTCCTCTCACCACCGCGCCACGTTGAACAGGTTTAGTAGCCACTCGACGATGTTTTCATCCGAAATTGTCATGTGGCATACAAACACACACACACACACACACACACACACACACACACACACACACACACACACACACACACACACACACACACACA
>NW_017259383.1:14777-19419 GCF_001594045.1 Atta colombica
ACACACACACACACACACAGAGCTCCTTCTCCTCGAAGAACAAAAAGGAAGGAAAAGAGGGAATAGAGAAGGATCTCTCAGGGAGAAAACACCGCGCACAAGAGGGATGGTCGCGCGCACTTTGGTCGAGCTTGAGAGAAAGACAGAAAGCGTGTCGATGTGCCAGTAGTGGTGTGGCGGTGGTGGGTAGGATGATAGTAGGAAGGGAGCTAGCCCCTGGTGCGCTCGCGCACCCGATCGTACACCCCCCCCCTCCCCCCCTCCCAACCCTCTGTGCGCGCGCGAGAGAGGTCCGTCGAGCTGGAGAACCGTGGTTGGAATGGCGTCCTTGTTGGTGTGGGTATTCCCGTCACTCGCAAACGTACACGAACCAACGGAGCACACGCATACGCTTGAAACATAGTACACGTACGAATCGACACACACACACACACACACACACACACACACATACACACACACACACACACACCACAGGCGTGTGTACGCCCGCACGTGTATACGGCTCGGTTGGTGAGTGAAAGAGTGGGGAGCCGGGATGTCGGAGGGTTGCTGAAGTTTCTCTAACGCTCGATGGCGTACCAGTGCGGATCGTGATTCTGCGGGACGCGCAGCGTCGCGGCGTCCTCCGTGTTCTCCGTATCCTCTACCGATCTCGCGCGTCCGTCCGTTCGTCCGTCAGCGTTCCGATCGAACGGCCGGCTTGTAAGGCCCAGTGCGACGAGAACTGCCGGGAGAGAGATCGGAGTATTACACAGAGGCCATGTGGGGGAATAGTAAATTTGGGAAAAATATGAGAGATACATGACGCTCTCTATGATAAGATGCTTCTTATCACTGTGACAATTACGGGACGTCAATACCGAGCGTCTCCTTCGAGCGCGAAAAGTTACATTGGTTGCTGTCCGGAAGGAATACGATAGCTCCCGAGGATCACGCTTACATTTTTTATTTTCCAATGCTTTTATCGTTTCTTCTCGCACATCGACCCGATGACCAGACAATAGCTGAGAATAAACGTACGATCGAAGATGAAGGGAATTTATGCTGAGAGTACGTTCATTGATGTTCGAGTCGAATCGGATCGACTCTTTTGATCTTGATCGATATAGGTCGAGAGTGAATGCACTTAAATAGTCCTATTGCTTAATTGACGTTTGTATTTCAATAGTTCTCCGTGCGCACCCACTTCCGTTTTCATTAAGGAGTTCTTGGAGCGTAATTACTTAGATCTCATTTAAAGTAAAAGAGCGGGGTGTCGCTTAAAAGTTAGTCCGATTACCGTTCTTGTTGCGTATTGTGCATCACCACTCATTGCCTGGTTGGTACCTGCGTAAGAAGTTGTCGAGTCTCTCTGTATATAAACTTGGTTGGCTATGACTTAATATATCTTGAGCTTCTTTAACACGGTTCATTCCTTGTTTCTTGATGGCACAAAAAAAAATTCGCGCGCGCGGCCGATTAATTTATTTTACCAGACCGAATACGTATCCCGAAGGCGTGGAAAAATTCAGCGAACGTAATTGGTTTTTTTTTCATCGTCTTCCCGTGAGCATTGTAAATTAATAAATCGTTTTTTGCCTGCGAGCCGTGTTTATTAATCAGCGACGATACTTGCCGCACCGTAACATCAATAATACACGTATTACTGCTTATGCAAGCTGCCGTTAATCGCGACCGGACACAACACAATGTAATATTTCTGCATGCCAGCGTGTACTGCATACGCTCGCCGGAGTGGAAGTAAAAATAAATGCACGAAATCCGCGCGTGGATTTCTGGATCGTGTCGAATGTTGAAAAATCGCGCAGCTGGCATGAATGGCAGTTTTGGCGGACCAGCGAGCAGAATTCGATTATTGCATTCTAAAAGCATAAAGAACTTGAGAGATTCGTTGCATTTTATATAAGATCTTTTTCGCTTTGATATACTTTCGAGTATTTTTTTTAATTCATTTTTTAATTACACCGTAAAACTATGGTTGAATAAAAAGCGAATTACGTTGCAGTTTCTTTTCAAGTTAGAAAAGAGCTAAGAGCAACTCGTAAGAAGTATTCCCCTCGCTAGTCGTCTATTAAAATCCACGGAGTTCTGGTCTAACGAGCTCAAGCGGCAAAGGAATCTGTAACATTCTCGTTTCTCGTCAACGGCGCAGCGGTGTACTCGTTCTCGATTCATCGTGGAAATTCTTGCTCTCGCTGGGACGCTTAACGATTCCGCCAGCAGTA
Organism: Atta colombica; assembly: GCF_001594045.1. Lineage (NCBI taxonomy): Eukaryota > Metazoa > Arthropoda > Insecta > Hymenoptera > Formicidae > Atta > Atta colombica. Next base: position 17,006 of record NW_017259383.1, read on the forward strand.
TAGTAGCAAGTTCCTTACGATCAACGCCTGTCGGATTCGTAACCTCTCCAGTTCAGCTTGGCTCAGCTCGGCTTGGCTCGGCTCGATTTCAGCGCGTTTCGACGCGGCAGTCATGTTTTATCTGGATCTCCAGCCGCAGCGATCGGCGAGATCATAAAACGACTGACCGATGGACTCGTTGTCAGTGGTATTTCCAATTGGCCGGTTGCGAGATCTCTAGAAGGAAACCGGTTCCAACCAGATCCTGGATGTGTACCCGAGTCTCCCGCCTTGCGCGTTCCGTCCTTCGTTCTTTCTTCCTCTCTCTTATTCCGTCTTTCTCTTACCTTCGTGTCTTCTTCCTACTGGCATCCCGTGCACTCGCGCTCCTCTTATCCGTATACCTATAATCGAACTCGTGAGACCACTTTCCAGTTTCCGTGCCAGCTACTAGTCTCGGTTTTGCTTTTACAGTGATACACGCGACACATACTATACGTCTGTAGTCCATCGTAATTTCGCACGTGTACGTGTGGTTAAAATACCGCGATCGCGGTATCGAGGTATCGAGATTCGCTCGCGATCAAACTTTAGGTGTTGACGCGTCGAGAGGTGGCTGGTGGCATCGTCCGTTTCCGAAGAACGCGAAGGAAGAAATGTAGAGAGAGGTCGATTTATTCGCGATCAGTCAGTGCTCTTTCTGGCGCGATTACGACGGACGTACCCAGGTGCACAGACGATGCATAAATGTTTCGCTGAATCTATATAGAAAGTGCGAGAAACATTTGGCGTAAAGAAACTCCAACTTCGGCGAAATGTTTTTTTTTTAAATGGCTAGACAGCATAAAAGACTGCATTGAAATGAAGGAATATCGAGCAGTCATGTAGAAGATGGTCGATATCGAATCAAGGGCTTTTGCGTTGATTTCCAAGAGATAGCAACGGGGACTTTGAATCGCCCGACTTTTTAGTCTTGAACAATGCGAGAAATGAGATTTTGAGGGGGGTTGGGGGATATTTGCGAGACTCAGCGAGTTCTGCGAATTGAGAAGAGAAGGAACGTCTCCAACAAGATGTCGTGAACGTTTTCGAAGGGACGCTGGATCGTCTCTAACGCGCAAATTTCGGGAATTTGTCCCCAGCGGGGAAAGAAAAGTTCCTTGTGTTTGGTTTCCTAAGTTGGACGGGATTTCGGGAGCCAGCTTGCCCGGAAAATTGGCAGTGTTAGTTCGCGGGGATTTTTGCAGTGCATCGTGAAAGACTACGCAAGATTCTACCTATATGAGTGATGCTTTCGGACGTAATGTCGGCGAAAGTTCGGCCGTTAGTTCCGGTCCGTTGAACGATACCGAAGAATCTTCCTCGCCGAGGGCTGATTCCACCGCGCGATTACACCAGACAGAACGACGTGGTTGAGGGAGCCCAAAAAGAGCCCATGGTTGTATTTCGCTCTCACGATTCATTTATAATAATTGAAGCGATCGTGCAACGCACGAACGGTCGCGACAGCATATCGTCAATGGCGCACATCCAATCTCCGATCACTACATTAGGTTATGGATTCCGCACGATATCACGGATATTACCCGTTCATGTATCAATGTATATCCCGACAATTTGGTTTAGTTCGCGAATCGATCAAAAGAAACGAGCGCTTTTACTTCCGTGAAATCGGAATGCCGCGGATGTGCTGCTGAGTTCAAGGCTGGAAAAAGAGGAAGAGACCAATCCATAAAAATTCAGGAACGCTTAAAAACGATTAAAACTAATTTAATAAGAATAAGAATGGGACATACAACGGTGCGTTTAGGTGTATTCGTGCGCCCACAACTAACAGGACGCACACAAATCCAGTGAATGTGAAAAGTGTCGGCTCTGTTATATCGCGCTTGTTCGTAACTCCTCCCTCGTCGGGTTTCGTTTATATCGCGCGCGCCTGCTCATTCTCATTCTCTCAAGCAGTGCGCGAATATATGTACACGTATATATATACATATATATACGAGTGATTGGATCGCGTGCCCGCCGTCGTCTCGTGCCTCCCGACGCTTGTCGTTACACGTCTGATCGTAAGTGTAACGAAACTTCCTCTTATATACGTGGTATCGCGCCTTGTCACGGTACAGTATAAAATTCGCGCTGCTGTGAACCGGTCCGCCGTTCGCACGGACGAGGATCTGATCCTCGATTAACAGAAAGAGAGTAAGAGACCGAGAGAGTGAGGATAATTCGGCCGGGGGAGATATGTGCGGCGTGGGATACTCGTTTCGGATCGGACTCGACTATCGGAAGTCCGTACGAATTCGTCGGTACGGTGACACTCGCATTTAGGCACCTGATTCGAGGCAAACGATTCGAGTGAGCAGGACGAGGGGGGAGAGAAAGAGAGAGAGAGAGAGAGAGAGAGAGAGAGAGAGAGAGAGAGAGAGAGAGAG
>NW_017259383.1:19519-21364 GCF_001594045.1 Atta colombica
GAGAGAGTTGTGTGCGTAAGCGATTCTAATCAACGTCAATTGAGTTAGATTGGGGTCGAAGTGGTTCCAAAAGGGACACCGATAAAAGCCATGGGCATCATGAATGCGTGGAAGGGCGGCCGGATAATCTATGCTTATCTCCTATGGGTCGTCTTCAAGGCTACCACGGCGGGGGGACTTTATGGTGAGTATACGTCTAGTTATCTAGATAGTACCCAGGATTTCAGTGCACATTGTTGTCGGATGCTTGCTTGATAAACTGGAAGATTCTTACATCGTTCCGTATGATCTTCATTAAACTTATATAATACTAACAGTAAGGATGTTAAAAATATGACCGTAAAAATAAGTAATGTATACGAAGAGAGGAAAAATAACTTATTTTTAGTGCGTGCTAGGAAAATAGCAGCTTCGCGCAAGAAGTTGCTGAGAAGCTATAGAGACTTCCGGTAAACACAGCGTCTCGGCTATTCAACGCTCCGCGTGAGAGACGTGACATCAAAATTACTTCAACCTTTCGATCGCCGCTCGTAAATATAGTCTCTCGGAGAAATGCTGCCATTGACTCCCGGTCGCTGTACAGGCTATAAATGTTATATCGATCGTTTTCACCGTATATAGTGAAGGGTTGTACATCAACATTGTGCATATTTGAAATTGTGTATGCGGGTAATAATACGCGTAAAGTTGCAAACAAATGGAAATGGAAAAAAATTGGACCGGACCGACAAAGCAACGTTAGTAGAAAATCGAAAGCCTCGTTACAAAAGTTCGATTGTGCAAGGCTTTCCGGGTTGACCGGTGCAAACTCATAGCAGGGAAATTGTGAAAACGTTAATTAACGTTTGCGATGGACTTTCCGCGCTAACGCAAATACGCGGAAATATATGGTCTGAATTCTTAACGTACGTGCGGTTTTAATGATAATGAAAATTCGTGAATATCTCGTTGGCAGGAAATAAAAGAATTATAAGGCATTTACTCTCTCTTTCTCTCTCCGGCGAATCGTCTCGACTTTTTGGATTAATTCGAGCTGTTGAAATAACGAACTGTGACACCGATACCCCACCGTTCCATCAAATCTGCCAGGGATAATATTCATAAACTTTATGTCATTAATGTATCTACATATTGTCATATTTAACCATTAATCTGTCTTATCAATCTGCCATGAATACCATTTATAAACTTTATATTACTGTCGTATTTTCATATTGATATGTCAGGATGTTTACATCTGGAAAACATTACCTTGATTATGTAGGAGATTTCTTTCTTGCCCTTAAGAAAGAGATTTTCATGAAATTTTATTGTACTCGGAAAAACTTTTAGAATTTTACTTATTTTATTTTGACTTTTATTTTGACTTATAATTTTACTTTTTCTTTCATTTTCAAAGTAAAAACGTTTTTCCTTTGATTATTTTTTCTTGATAATATAAAGTGTTGATAATCGATTAATAATAAATATGGCATACATACTCATGTACGGTTTCGTGTATCTCGTGAATTTTTTATTAAAAATATCAGGATAACAGTAAAAGATAATTCAGCAGAAAAGAATAGTTCTCTGATACTGTATTGTATAGCGAATCCTTTTTATATTATCCTCTGCATGGTTTTATTGCTCTAATTATAAAAAATGACAGACATAGTTTAGTTAGGAAGAGTTTCTGTCTTGTATTAATTTACAATATATAATTTACAATATATAGCTTATTTGTGTTACTTGCAACTCCAATTTATTTTAAAATTTAAAAAATTGTCTAATCTTACTCCTAATTTTAAATAAAAATACCTGGAAAATTCAGAAATTCTTAGGAAATTTTTTTACAAAATTTCGTTA
>NW_017259383.1:21464-33130 GCF_001594045.1 Atta colombica
CAACTTCTTTTTACAAGCCTTATAAATTTGTGATTTTTGGAGAGATGTGAGTACGATAAGACCGTATTATCTCTGAATTAATTCCGTACTACAAAAGCAGAGAAGATAATAGACACACGTATTTAGTTTTCATTAACACGTTCGGTGTAAGTACGAAAGTACGTATCTCTCGTATCTCGCATATATCGTTTTGAAGAGATATTCGAGAATTAATATCGATCGGAGAGCATGCCGAGAGAAGGAGAGTCCTTGTTTTGAGTATCGTTAATGAGAAATACGGCTTGGAGAAGAAGTGTTTCTCGAAGAAAATCGGTAGGTCCTCGTGGTAGAGCAGTCGTTTAAATCCCGCAATCGGTACAAAGTTCGAAGAATTTTACAATGTCCTATTTCGCTTCCTCCGGTTTATCCAGGCAGCGGAACGCATAAAGGAGAACCAGAGTAAAAGTCAATGTTACTTCTTGGAAGAAGATGCTGCCGCGAAGAGCTGCGTTCTCAAGCTCATGCAACCGAGAGTCGGGTTCACATTTTTCAATTTATATCTCCGATATACGTGTAGCTAGCCATCGAGGCTTTATTCTTACGACACGAGAATGTGGTACGAAATATCGTGTATCTTGATGCTGGTAATGGCGATGCGAGAGGCATTAACTTAACGTCGTGCGTGATCGTCGACGTTACTGATTGATCGGAGTGTGTAGAACGTCATCGTGTTCGACAGGGTAGAAAGTGTGCGACCGATGATATGGATTGACAATGATTTTCGTTCAATATCGTAATGACGCTATGCGCGACGCGCTCACTGATGCGATGCACATTTTTCATCCGCGCGTGTGTACCGGGCGACGTATGCGAATATTAAATGCTACGTTATCGTCGTGTAGATTAATTATGAATCAACGCATAACCCAGATAGCACGGGACCATTAATTAATACGTGTCAAACCGTCGGGATGCACGCGGAAACCGCGCCCGGCTACGCTATGCTAGCTACCATCATCGGGACCTAACATCCTTCCGGCTTCGTATATATAAATCTATTGTCGTCGTCACTGTCGCCGTCGCTGTCGTCGCCGCTATCATCGCCGTTCGTCTAGAGATCCTCAAGTAAAAGATTCGACATCATTTAGACAACTTCTGATTGTCATGTTTTTCGAGACCTGTTTTATATAGAATGAGCTGGATATCTTATTCTGTATTAATTCTTCCCTACGAACAATGTACATCAAATTTGAAGACGTAGAAATTATTTAATTCTATTATTAACATTATCTGAGATCTGATGTACATAATGCATATGTTGGAATAGTCAAAATTTTGAAAAAAATTAATTGTTTGGTTTAAATTATTGAAGTTATTGAAGTTGCGCATGAACTAAATTTCAAAAAAATTTTAACATGGTTCCAATGTAATCAGATTTGTAGGGATTAAACACAGGTTCTGAAAAATATAAAGGATCAAACGTATGATGACCAGTCTCTTATTTAAGGATCTGTATGCTTGTCGCATTAGCGTTTATACGGAATACCGTCGGCTTTAATGAACACTTACGGAGGTGGAATATCCTGTGATCCCGAATGTAACGCCCGCGCAATTCGGTAAGCGGCAGCGGGAACGGGATAAATGAACCGTGCGCGCGGAAGAAAGGTCGTGGCACGGAAGAGATAGTGGTACCGCGCCCTGTGAATTAGACCTAAGGTATGCGGTGTACCTACGTATATAAGTACGTACACCCGTTACACGTGCGCCACCAGCAACGTGTATTGCATCCTCACATAGTGAGAACGTGAACGCGTAACACGTTCCTACATACACGCGCCATATCCGTACATCCGACTTTCGTGTAAATGGGAATTGCAATTAACGGCTACATTTGCTACGGTCCAGCATTACCGCCTTGTCGGAAAGCCCGCCATCCATATTTCTATATATTTCTCTTTCCTTCTCTCTTCTTTCTCTCTCTCTCTCTCTCTCTCTCTCTCTCTCTCTTTGAAATTCCCTTTCGATCTGTTCCTTCCTCATGTATTGGCCAATTACGTATTCTCGAACCACGCAAGAATTTACTGTCGCGTAACCGCTGTCCCGCTAGCTGGTTAAGAGCACGATGGCACGGAAACCAAAGTCGATCACGATTCAGGATGAGAGTGCACTACTCTTCACTGTCCATGGAAATCAGCGGTATCGATTTTCCATCTGAAAGATCCTTGTCCGAGAATTTGGTCGTTCTAAATGTTTCAAAGCGGTTAATGGAATTCGTCAGTGACAGAAATTAGACGAGTGGAATATGTACCTACTGTGGTGCGAATTCGGCCACGGAATAAATTTATTTTGTCATGAATTGGGCTTTTGGGTCGTTGGAACAAACTGGCTGACGGTATATGAAAATCCGAAACTAATTTTGCAATTAGCCGTAATCCCGTGCGGTGAAATAAATGTTGTATTTCGGTAACGAGAGTTTGCAAACCACGGAGAGAGAAAGAGAGAATGACGAAAAAGATAAATATCGCCCTGTTAAATTTTCGACCGTCGTCGTTAGATGTGTAACTCGAGCGCGTTTATATTGATTGCGTGTATCGTCGTCTCTGCAATTTTCACGACTATACCGCGTCTAGGGTGCGGACGTGGCGTGCGTTAGAATAATTTGTCCCGCTGTCGTTGTTCTCACTCGGCCGTCGGTGTTCTGTAGGCGTTGCACCCGACAACTTCATTGAAAATGCAAAAGACGTTTCGTATACTCAGCAGTTAGCGCCCTAGCGCGTAAATAAGCCGGCCGAGTTCGCACTTTACTTAAGGCATCTAATCCACAACGTCGAACGCACGTCGATGTGCATCTATCTTGAATTACCGAAGCGAAATTTCCATCCTTAGTGTATTATCAATGTTATTATTGTGAGGTCTTATTAGACATCTCTCTCTATGGAAAGTACATATAATCTGCTTTGAGAATAGAGAACATTTGATTTTTTTATAATGTTCCGTCGCGAAGGAAATTAAAATTTATAACACTAAAATCGCAACCATCGGAATTATTTTGGGATCAAGTAAAGATTAATGAAGATTTGAGACAAAAATAGAAATAAGTTCTCAAATAAATTCTTTGATCAAGAATTCTTGAATTAATGACTGAAATATCTGCAGCAACGCTCTACGTGTAAAAAAATGTCTTAAAATTATTCTTTTTTTCACAAATTACTTACACTTATTTCGAGCTTTGAAATAATGAACACGTTTCCCGTTAAGAGGAAGAATTTATAACTTTATTAAGTTGCGTGCGAATATAATTTTCGGTATTCCACGTATTATATCATATCGATTTTGCTCCAAGTGTGACATAGCCGATTGCGAGTATGATTATCACGCAGCGCAATTAATCCGCACGAAGGTGTCGTATACCTCGGATCAGGATCGTGACGACTGCTTGACACGTTATCGCGATCGGAGGAAAATCGATGTGAAAGTTTTGAGATTCTTGAACTCGCGCGGAAAGGAGAGCTTCTCGGAACGCGAGTATATCGATCGTCGTTGCCATGGTCTGGCAGTTTCGGCCGAGGCGAAGTACGCAAGAGAGGGCTGTGGTAGGTTAGGTCTTTGGCCTGGATACCGATGCGTCTTTCGGAGTTAGGCCGGCCATCGGCATCGTCGAAATTGAATTTCTCGAGGACGATTAGGCGTCGTCATCCTTCTGGCGCACATAGAGAAATAGGTAGGACGCGCGATACCGTGACTTTGCGAGAGAAGACCTGCCGAGAATGTCCCGCAAAACCGACGAGATATTGCCGCGAGTTGGAGGAATGAAGAAATGACAACCGGGTGAACCGGATAATATGATGGTGGAAGCTGAAGATTAGATGCGCGAAGCGGATCAACTGAAGTAGCCGTGAACGATCGCGAATTACTCTCAAGAGACGTTTCGTAAGATAATGCATGGTGACGTAATAACTTGCGATCGAAATGGATGAACCATGCGTCGATTTTTTATCCACATGTCGTGTTACACGTCTATATTTCGTGAAGCGATAGCATATCTCTTCTATGATTTTATTCATGTTAGACATTGGTTTATTATACTAGTTTATGAGGTTTCGTGCAAGAATATATGAAAACTATTTCTAGGGTAATTTTCAATTTTGAACCCAAATCTCTGCCGTCGAAATATTTCCATGTTCAAGTTTGGTTTTTGAGATAGAAGAAAAGATTTTTCTCCAATATATAATGAAATTTTCTTGAAATTGGAAAACAAATTAGAAGTTTTGAGTGTTTAATTTTTGTTTTTTTTTATATGACTTTGGATTGGTTTTACAAGTAAGTGAAGTAAAAGCAGTAGTCGTCTAACATGTTTTCACTTCGATATCCCTAACGTTTTTCAATTATCATCGAATCTTGATGAAAACATTTGCTTTGTTCATCATTTGTTGCACTCAAATTATTCGAAAAGAAATGCTATATCTTAAAATTGACGTGCTGTTTCTTAAAAAATTCAAGCTGATTTTCTGATGGCAGGTTTAAATTTAGCACTCTAAAATACGTTTAAGAAAATTGTTTTCTTTCCTTGCGTTAAAAATTATTCAAAATTTGTCATTAAAATCATTAATTTATAAATTAATATCATCAATGCACAATCGTATACAGAAAGAATGGTTTTATCCAAAGTATTAAAAAATTTAATTATTATATAGATGCAAATCTAAAAACAATTTTGTTGGATTATCAAAATAATTGTGTAGGATGTTCGTGTTAGTTGCTAGAATGTCAAAATTTTTTGCAAATGTTGCTCACCATGCTTGAATTTTCTGCATAATTATTTTGATTCAACAAAAATATATTTTCAAATTTATTGCATATCTGTTTAAATTTTTAGATATTTTAGCAAAATTGTTCTTTTCATGTTCTAGTGTTTTATCGATTTTATTATTTCGTTGTTTCTTTTATCATTAATTTTTTTAATTTTTCAAAGAATTATTTTTATCTTGAAATTATTTTGTTCAGGTCAAATTGTTTGAATTCCGAGTCACTCGGAGATATATACTGGAAGTTCTTTTCATCGCAATTACAGTTTATTCAACGTTTAATATAATTCGTGTTATATACTATATATACGTTATCAAATTATTTCTCAAGAATTTGATTATGGTAATCCCCCATGTTACTTTCCGAGTTCTACACGTGATAACCGCATCTTTTGAAACATATAATCGAATTACGCTCGAGATAGCTCTGAAATCCTTGAATTTCTATTGGTATGTGGATGTGTTATTGTAAATGCTGAATGCTTCACGCATACAAATTCAGGGAGATTCTACGTAAATACGCGAACGTATCCGTTATCCTAGAACGTCGACAAATACCGTCTGTTCCGCATCGCGGTACGTTACCCGCGCAAACGATTCGAGCAGTACTCGAATGCCATAGTACATTTGATAGTCTCGATGGTTTTTCTAATTCTGGGTCAATCAACGTTCAAGAAATTAGAGCGTGTTAAGAATACTTCGTTTCCACGCGTTAGAACGAAAAGTACAAATAACTTTTCCGAGACAATTGTTACAATTTAATCAGTTTTTATAGAGGTACAATTGTTAACGAAATAATACTTTTTAACAAGAGTTGTATAATATACTTTGCGAGAGTCGCGAGTTCTTTTGTGAAAATTGCACAAAATATCATATGTATTGCAATTCGTCTATGTAATTGACAAATTTACGGCGCGCATATTTCCGTCTCAGGAATCTTCATCATCGTGAATATTTGGGTGATAAAATAATTAAAATCTGACTGTGTTTGTGTCACTTGTAAAGTGCTTTTGCAACTGTAGCTACGGGTGGTCATAATGTTGTTATCTCGACTGTAATTTGCGAAATTCTAAAGGTAATTTCTTTGAAGTAACGTGCCGCGCGATTTATTATACGTATAAGTCGTTACCTTAGTTGGGCGTATTTTATGTACGGGATTATCGTTTAATTAGGATCAGTGCGTCTTTATGACTCATTCGCTTCAACCCATTGCTTCCCAGTTTTGAAGCTGCGATGCAAATCGAGATCGTAAGGTATTTTGCGAACGTGGCGCGAATTTTTTAAAAAGATTGAAATATAAGTTCAATATTTAATCTTCAAGAAATATCTATAAGATTGCAAAACGCTGAGTTTTTATTTCCACATCTCTTTTTCTAATTTTATTACTAATCTTCGAAATAGCTGACATAAATCTAATTGAGAAAAATATAGGCTTTAATAACAAATTTCATTTAAAGATATCGATCCTTCGTTTTGTGTAATTGCAATTTGTAATTGCATTCATTACATTACAGTTTATTACTGCAAATAGCCATGTTTGCGCGTAATATCTGGAATTGTACTTTTCATATATGTATAGTCCGAGTTACGCTTTTATTAGATTACCGCTATCATATCACAAGTAAATAAAACTTTTTCATAAATACTCAATAGCGCGTTTGTATTTTCCCGTGCATATACTTATCGGATATAGAAGATTGCGTGGCATGAGACCTCGAATCCCTTCGCGAATTCAAATATGGTACATCGAAAAACAATAGAATATTGGTAATATATTCTCGTCTATCGACATATCGATATATAATATCCTGATTCTTTCGGATGTGATTTTCGCGAAACGACATTCGTTGCGCAAATAAGTAGCATCTGCGTTTTATTTAAACTCGTCGTTTTAATTACGTAATATAAAACAAACCGGACAAATGCGGAATATGTATCTAATTTTGTGGGGAGTACAAAGGTGATGTTCAACACTTGCTGTTGTGTACTGTATTATTTATTATCGCCATCGTGGTATGCTATCTTCCAACCCCTCTTCTCCTCCGTTATAATGGCCTGTAACTCCTGTAATTATCGCAAGGGCCATTCTCAACCTGCGGTGTAACATAAAAGCTTGGCTCATTTATGACGCCGAACAACGATAGTACTTGTATTATTTATGATGCGGAAGCTCGTGGCGGGTCCCGTACACTACCCCTTTAAAATCTATAATTATGCCGTGATTCCTTCGCATTTCCCGCTGTTTCTCTATCATTTGCAGAACTATGCTAACCTTCGCGGTCAGAGCTGCTTCATAATTGGCATGTGCAGTCAACTCGTAATTATCTTTTGTCGCAACCGGAAGTCTATTCTACGTGTTCTGTTCCACGACAGGCGAGCAAATAAATTGCATCGCGCACAATGCGGTACAAATCGGTATTTCTTATAACGAGCATGGTGCATTTGTTGAAATCGTAACGATAACCGTAACATTAAATCGTTATATCGGTCAGCGAGGTTTTCGAGTCAGTTCAGTATCGGTATTGGGGATACGAGGGATACGATGCGTTTCGTCTTACGGTTTTTGTACGAATGGAGAAGTCCGCGTATTTTTATCGCAAAAGGCCATCGCGAAAGGATGGTCCGATTGCTAATTAACGCTAAGTCCTTAGCTAAGCGTTGGTGACCGTCGTTATCGACAAGCTGTCGCGGACGTACTATTAGTTACGCCTTATCCAGTAATTCCCGATTAAGAAAATCTCCGCCGTGAATTTCGCACGTCGGCACAATCTCTCAAACCGATATCGTGATTAGAGCGCATAATCGATTAATTTTCAACGTTTTTATGCAAAGCGGTTTTCCCATAACGACGATTAATTAAATGATCGCGTGAATTCAGTGCTTTTCCTTGTCATCCAATTTAAATATGTTTCATGAATTTATAAAGCCTTATTGTCAATCTATCCTTTATATCGATCGCCCGACACACATACTACTTGTTCGGAACAGAATTTCGATAATTCTTTCGATATTGGTTTATTAGTTATTTAGGTATAAATGTGGATAGGAAATATATTTAATAATAGATTCTTCTTCTTTACTTTAATAATGCTGCAACTGTTTTGATATCAAAAATGCATAAACGTTAAAGTTTATAATAGATATAAATTCGAAAATGTTTTGATAAAATATCAGTAACATCAATGAAAACTGTTGTAAACGTATTTTTGAATATTTTCAATTATAAAATTATTTTCAGTAGGTACTATTTTATATATTATTTTTACCCAATATTATATGTTTGGCATACTTTAAAAAAATATTATGTTTTAATTTTCATAAAATTTATCTAATATTTTGCTTGCATTGTATTTTATTTAATATTATTCTGTAACTGATAAACATGTAAAACTTTTGAAAAGAAAAATACATAGATAATTTACCTGAAAAGTTACAATTTCGCAGTTGCAATATTTTTCACGTCTTCTTGTAGAAAAGGAAAATATTTAGTTGCGCAAAACAATAACAGAGAAGAATACAAATTTTTGTTCGAATTAATAAAAAAAAAATGTATAAAATAAACGTAAATATTTTTGTTTATGTATTATTGATTCAACATTCTTTGTTAAATGTTGTTTTTTTTCTCTTGAGGCATTATTTATAATTGTAAGAATTGATATTTTTGTTTTATTTGCTCTAATTCCATGCGATATGTAGGATAACGCGAAATATCAGTGAGACATAGCTCGCAGTAAAATTCCATGGGATATGATCCTGCGGGGGCGCACAATGGATCTATTAAGGAGTGCACGCGATGTGACGTGACTTGCGGCAAACCGAATTCTTTGCTCCATGTCGGTATGCCAACATATCTTTACACCTATCACGTTTCTTTGCATTGTGACGTTAACAACGTGTTAAAATATTAATATTAACATAACCCGAAACTATTTTGACATTTTTCACAGGAATATTTTACTAATATCAATTATTACTGTATAAAGCTTCTTAATTTTACTGATGTTTTTCAAAAAACTTTTACCACAAATATTTTATCTGATGCAAAATTCCGTCACGAATTAATACATTTTAATATTATCTATTATCTTATCTAGACATTATGTTTAATTAATAATACAAATTCTCTCCGAATATATTATATAATAAGGGAACCTTTTGAAGTGTTAAATTTTGATTTTAGTGAAATTTTATATATATGTATTACGTAAATAGATAAATTTAGAGATCAGTTGCGGCCAATGCTGCGAGAGAATTGTTTTAAGGTAAAATTATTTGTTATATGTAAAACAGTTTTCATCTTTCTTTATTAATTTCAAAAATTATTCAAGATATAAAGAAATGTTAATATAAAAGTAAAATTATCTTTATTTTTTTACGTAAAATGATATTTAAAAAATATATGATTTTGAAAACATGAATTTTGAAAAAAATTTCTTTCTAAAAATATTATTGACGTAGATAAATAAAGATAATTTTTATTATAAAAACTTTTGTATAAAATATTTGTTTATATAAGTTTTGAATAAGTTTTTTAAGATATAACGAAAAAAAGGTTAAAAATTTCTTTACATATATATAAAAAGAGTGATATCATCCCTTAAAATTTATTTATTGGCCGCAATTGATATTTTTAAAATTCATCTATTTATGTAACCTATATTGAGAGAATTGTTTGATATGAATAACCATTTTGTTGATATGAATTACAAGAGTTTTATTTTTTAATTAAAAAATTGGTTTAGAATAACACAAATTTTAAATTAAAAAATAAGAAAGTTTTTGTAATTCACACATCAACAAAATAATAGTTCATACCAAACATTTCTCTCAATTTACATGTATATAAAATTTTATTAAAAAATCAGAATTTAACGGAAGAGACATTCCCTTGTAAGTTTTTTCAAAGATGTAATTTCGGTGTTCCGAAATAGCAGCTAGCGCGACAGACTTTTTCGATACCTTTCCGCCTACGGATATAATCGAAACGCGGACAATACAATGAAAGTGCGGGAGCAGATGACGAGTATGAAGTGGCGGAATGTATGGAAGTATTGCTGTCGCGCGGCAATTGCAATCCGTGGCCAGGCCGTGGGGACAAAAGTGGAAAAAAGCGTTTTGACAGACACGCTTGCCAAGTCGCGTCGCGTATGACGGTAATCCCGTGGGAGTATCGGGAACCCCAAAGCCACGTGTTCCTCTCTCGTGTTCGACGACCCGCTGCCGTCGCCGCCGCCGCCGCCGCCACCGCCGCGAATCTCTTTTTAATTAAAGTGGAACGGCGCTAGTGGAACGGCGCATGAAATCGAGCATTCACAATGTGGCGTGCGGAAAAGTTTCGAAATATTCTTGTTTGATGATGATGTGCGCACGTTATATAACCGAGGCTTTCTTTATCATGGATAATGAGTAACTTGTTCTTCTTCACTCTGGCATAAAGTTTTAATATAGGCTTTGGATAGAAAATGTGCGAGAGGATTTACATAAACTGAGAGAATTACTAAACCGAGTTGTGCTTTAAAAATACCGCTTCCTGTCATCTCTTTTGCCATAAAGCGACGTAGTGTGCCTTATCCGAAGCATAAATTACGAAACGAAAGGAAAATTCGGATTGGCATCGGCGTCATGCCACCCGCTGATCCTGACTAAACTTTCCTTGAAACGTAGTTTACTCTGTGTGAACAGCCACTGCCAGCACCATTTGGGCGCTGAGAGTGGCATTTATTAGCATTTCTCATCTCGCGATAACGGACTCTGCGAGAGCGAGATAATACTTTACAGACGGTTCTCGATTTGCGTAATTAATCTTTCACGTTTACGGAAAATAGCGCAGAGATTTTCGAATTGAAATACCGTAGAAAATTACACGTTTGTTATACCTAATTACAAACAGCGAGGCGCGACGGTGTGATAAGATAGAGATTTGTACAAATTTTCGATTCTGTCCACATTGGTAGCATCATCCTTGACTGCATTCGCCGAAAGCGATTTCGTAGCCGGAACCGCGACGAATTTTATGCTTGCAAGCGTGGAGATACGCAGGCGAAGAACTTTATGGGTAATCAAAACGTAGTATTTGAATTTCACCAGATTTGCGAATCCGCGCACAAACTTCCCGCGGGCTGTGTTCAAATATCTCCAGATAAGTTTGATATTTGCCACGTGCGAGAGCACATTTCTCCACGAGAATCTTTCTCTGCTCGAAGAATCTCGTTCGCTGACTTTTACACTTGACTCTAAAACCGTGGGATAAAAATGCACAACGAAAAGTGCAACCCTTCGTGCACGATGTTCCGCGTTGAAAGAATCGACGAAGGATTTGTTTCTGTTTGCACATTCAATGACGCTTATCATAAGTGCACGTTCGTTGGATCCGATAAAAATATTATTTGGATGCACATAGGAATGAACGGTTTTGTCGGAGTAATCTCAAAATTTAGTTAGATACAAATTTGAAAATAATTTTTCGATTATCAAAATAATTATGTTGGATATTCAAGCATGATGAATAATGTTTCAAAAAATTTTGACATTCTAGTAACGATTTTGAGCATCCTTCATAATTATTGTTATGTCCAACAAAATTATTTTCAGATTTATACACTGAAAGAGTCTGGTAATAGCTATCATATTGAGTGGAATAATTTCAATGTAATATTTGGTTAATATAAAAGTAAAAACAATTTTACTTTTCTGATTATTTAATAAATATTATCAGATATAATAATAATCAACTGATTGATAATATTTACTATACTGAGAGAAATGTTTTGTACGAAATATGACTTACAAAACTTTATTTTCAATTAAAAAATTTTATTTTAATAAAATTTTTATTAGAACAACAAAATTTTTTAATTAAAAAATAAGAAAGTTTTCATATAT
>NW_017259383.1:33230-40353 GCF_001594045.1 Atta colombica
TTTTGGTTATATTAACCAAACATTTAACTGAAATTATTATTTACTCAACGTTTAGGAGCAACAATTTTTTTTCAATGTATCTAGAAAATTGATTTGTCTGTAATATGCCAATCTCGTTAATTTAGTATTCAATAGCATGCGTGATATAATGATAGCCGATAGGTCGAAAAATCGGAAGTTATTGTTAGCATAGGATGTGTGCTCACTCGAAGAGATTCATGAGAGACTTACGGTTCTTTGCGGTTCTTCGCAGTAATCCTGAATTCCATCGCGTCCCGGGAAATGCGTTCCGTCGCATTACAGAGAATATTGTCTTGAATAATTCACGCGATGCAGAATCATTTTATGCCGCCTGACTGCGAGCTCATTTTCTCCGCTATTCCTAGAAAATATTTTGTATCCAGGTGAAACATTTTATACATTGTGTAACGAGCGTCGTTTGTGCTATTGCAAAAACGATTGTCGGGATCGTGATTTCTGATTGCTAATTTAAAATTCAGAAAGCTCGCGCGATACCTTAAAGCTTGTAAAGAAAATGTTCCTTGCGGGTGAAATACGGGCAGTCTTACTCCTTAATTATGATGTCGCGTGTAAGTGCTGTTTTGCGAAGTACGCTCAGCTCTAACATGCTCGTACTTCATGTCGCTTTTACACCACATCGGATATCACGAATCCTCTGAATTAATTGTAAACGTAAGTTGGCGACAAGCCTGGAACTTTCTGCATATGTTATCCCCTGTTGTGTCGCGATCAGTCACATAAAATTCGCTCTCTCTCTCTCTCTCTCTCTCTCTCTCTCTCTCTCTCTCTCTCTCTCTCTCTCTCTCTCTCTCTGTGTGTGTGTGTGTGTGTGTGTGTGTGTGTGTGTGTGTGTGTGTGTTTGTGTATTTACGAAACAAAACTATAAAATTAATAATAATAATAATTCTCCCGGAACTAATAATATCATATCATCTGGAATGTCTAATTAACGTGTCCATTAACGTGTATAATGTATTCAAGTTTTTAATGTCATTAATGATATATTGCAGTATTGGTAATAATATTTCGCGCAATCTCTCGATATATTTTATTCCTCTCTCGCGTAGGTATAAAATATTGTGTAGCTGTCACGCGAAATAGATTCGAATCTCTTCTTTCGATCCTCCGGCGTTATTTTCTGTGTTTTACGTGTCTCACTGTTCAGCAACGCTATTAATATTCATGTGAATCGAGATGCACTCGGTACGTATTATTTGCGCTCAACGATGTCGAGAATAATTTCGTACTCTCGGTAAACACCAGTCCCGTGGAACCGGTCGATGACGACGAAAGCGAACTGTAACTTAATTCTGCCGAGGTACATGTTGATGTATTTAAAAGATTAATTCTGTCAGATTTAAAATCGTATACGAGTTATATTGATTTATGAATTCATGTGATAGGTCATGATTTATTTTAATAGAATTGATGTGTTGACAGATTTTTTTGTGTCAATAGTGTATGGTTTGTAACAAGTGAATTGCGAGTGAAGCTTTATTGATTTTGCAAACAAATTTTTAAAATAATGCACGCAAAATATTTATCAATTTTTTATTAACCCATTTTTCAATTAAAAAAATGACAAACTGGAGATTACTCCAGCACGTCATCAAGCACGACAGTTTTTTTTAAATACGAAAGTACGTATAACTAGGTGCGTTTTGAAACCAAATTTTTTAATCACAAATCTTGTTTTAATTTAAAAGAGCGAATATAATTTCAACATTTTACGGGAATATAGAACGCACGTTTATATTCATTCGTCGACGTGCTTCATTTCTGTGCACCGGAACGAAACGAGACTCATTGGGGGTACATAATTTATTCTGTTTATAGATTGCATCCTTGTACATAACTAGGGGAGGGGGGGAGGGATAGAGGATGGCGTTTAAGGGTGTTTGGACGATATATTTGTAAGGGCAGATTCAAAGCAACGATGGGGCGTTCGTCGAAGGGTGAATCTGGAAAAGAGAAGGACGAGGGGAAAGAGAGAGCAACCTGGCAAGTGGACGATTGATTTTCCGTGCCATAAACGCGCCCGTGCTCTCGTCCTCTTGGTGCTGTTGAAACGAAACGGGATAGGGAGCGATACGAGCGATTTGTTACAGGTTCCGGACGATGGTTGCGAAATTGACTTATGCGGCCAACGATGGGGTCATCTTTTCCACTCACGCGATCACACGCACTACATGTCCTTACCTCCGAAAATAAGGGTAAAAATATTCTTTTCTTCGTAACCTCTCTCGAACCGCCTCGCATATCTTTTGTCGAGGCCTTTGTACCCAAGTTCGTACCCTTTTTAGTATTCCCCTTTTGCAATCAACCATATTACCGTGAATTAATAAAATCGTGTATATCACTGAATAAAGATAGAATATATTAATGCACATCTTGGGTCGTCAATCAATCAGTCGCAAAGTATCGTTAGGGAATACCTACAATAAAGTAAAACAATGTTGTTACACATGGTGCGCGATTTACTAGGTTTAAACTTGGCTCAAAATCGCTACGGTAATTGAATTGCGGTTCGCCTTTCGCGAGCGTTGCTTGGAATTTATCGATTCAATGTATCCGACGCTCGACGTGCCGACGAGAAGTAAAATACGATTTCTTAAGGCGACGTAACGTTATATGCTTGTCCGAAGATGCATCTGCATTTACGCGTGTTCCGCGCGAGAAACTGCAAATCAGATGCAATTCTGGAGCTTCGTAAAATCTACTTTACGCGCCCGAGCTTCAAATTGATTTTGACAAATCAATTGAAATACCGGCCTTATCGGCGCTGGTTCCGAAATCCGTCCTACGCAAAAGAGAAAAGTAGTCTTTTGACTTGTCCTTTCGAGAAAGAAATCTCTCGGGAGTAAAACGACGGTCGTAAAACCTAAGCGAATCGTCACGCGAATATATTTATTCGCGTGAACGCGTATTTCTATTCATTCATATAAAGCGTGAAATACAATACGTGATGCTACATTATGTACACACACACACACACACACACACACACACACACACACACACACACACACACACATGTATGTACACAGAAAAATACTGTACGCAAGTAATAATTACTTGTTTTAAGTATTTCAAAAGTTCATCTATAAATCTATCATAAGTTTCTCACATCAAATTTATTCAAACCATATTATGAAAATCCTAGTAAGTTTAATTTCAATCAAGATTATTTAATTAAAACAAATTTGATCACTTACTATATAACATCACTTCTTCGATCAATTTTATAATATTCTTTAAATGGAAATATGTTCTTGTTTTCAATATCTAATAATGAATTTTTGAAAATTTTTAATAAGTATATTTTAAGATTATTACAAAGAAAATATTCTTTGTTAAAGGTAACTGTTATTTAAAAGGAAGAAAATAAATTGAGTAATCACTTTTCTTAACAATAAAATATTTTTGCTCTCTCTCTCTCTCTCTCTCTCTCTCTTTCTCTCTCTCTCTCTCTCTCTCTGTGTGTGTGTGTGTGTGTGTGTGTGTGTGTGTGTGTGTGTGTGTGTGTCAGTCACTCATTTGCTTTAACATGAAAACTCATTAATTATTAAAATTAATTAAATTTTTAAAAAATTATCATTTTAAAGCTATTTATTGAAAAAGAAAAGAACGAAAACATGAAGAAAAAAAACATACTTTACAAGAACATACTTTTATTTTTCTACACTCAATTATTACATCAAAATTGCATTTCAATATTAATATTCAAAAATTTTAATGATTCGAAGACGAGACAAACTTATTTTCTTTATTTTTGAGTTGTAGCAAATGAACGATATGCATACACACATGGGATGTTTAATTTTAAATGTCGCAAATAGGTATTTCAGAAAATTAAGGAAAACATGAAAAAGTATTTCAGATAAAAATTATAATAGATAGAAGAGGATAATAATTGTCAACTCTCGAAAGAATCAATCACATATGTGTGTGTGTGTGTGTGTGTGTGTGTGTGTGTGTGTGTGTGTGTGTGTGTATATAAATTAATATTATATAAATAAATATTATATAAATATTTAAACATGTATTTATATTTTTATTGGTAATATACCTACATACATATATATAGTCATATATGTTATTATACGGCATCATATTTCAAATTCTGTAGAAGTCGCATTTAAATTATTTACACGCATATGACGGATAAGCGTTCCGTTAATTACCAGAAGCCATGGTCACCGCGAATACATATAAACAAGCAGGTGTTGTGGCAGAAGAGGCAATGTGGAACTACGTGTGTTGCCTCGCCCGAGGCAATTCATCCAAACTATGCGCGGCTTTGCACGAAAGTTAGGTGAAATTTTTACTTTACGCGCGAACACCCAGTTTTACACTACTTTATGCGCGTGTTGCGTGCACACATCCGATCGTTCTAAAGTACATTGGATACAAAATCGGTAGTCGATGTCGATGCGAGTGCAATTCAATTAGTCGCCGATATCGCGGCATCCATTTAAACATCCGACCGATAATGGGGCGAAAGAATTTATTTCAGACGAAATTTATGCGCTAGTGGCATATCGCGTGCTATGTGTATCGGCTCCAAGCGACTTTATTTCTCCACACGTACATGCATATCCAGTATACCTATACACGATAATATTGTTGAAATAATTCACACTATCGATTGCACAAAACTACATTAAATTGATTTAAAACTTAGAGAAAATTAATATTGGTAACACTTGATATTAATTAATTCGATCAGTAATCAATTCAAGAATTGACCAGTTTAAAGTAATATAAAATTTTTAATACTTTTTATACTGGCAATATAAAATTTTTAGTATTTTTTTAATACTACTCTTCATATTTTCCGTAATTTGTAATTCTTTCGTTTTCTGGACTTAGTAACAGCAATTACGTTCAAATCATTCTTGCCCTCTACCTTGTTAAAACTATCGAGTTATTTATTAAGCAAGAAGCTTATCTTTCTGGAATTGTACTAATTTCTCTGTAATTTAAAATTTGTAATTCGTTTCGTTTTCTGGGAGGTTTAGTAACAGCAGTTCTGCTGGTGCCTCACCATTTGTGTATGCCTTATAATTTCTCTATACACAATAAATAAATAAATAATAATATTTTTATAATGAATGAAATTATTATTCAATAAATATTTTATTATATAGTATTGCCAAAATTGTTTGAATATTTGTATATTACGTCGTATGTTATTTTTATCGTAATTAAATTTATCGTCATGCGCGTAGCTGTTTGCGTCTTGCAACAAACCAAATCAGATCGGATTATATTTTCAAATTAATCTTTCGAACGTAATTTTAACTGCGTCCATTCTTTGTATAGATTTGTTACTGCTTATATATGCTTATGTCCATTTACTGTGTATATAGTTCAAATATTGACACGCATAAATTAACAACAAAGTACAATATTATTAATGTATAACAATACGCGTGTTATATATACATAAATTTTACAGATGGAATGATTTCAGATATGAACCAAGTGGTTAATTTTAGAATGCTTCCACACATATGTGAATCTTTCTTTTTTTGTCGGAAAAAGGTATTCGTACATGTTTAATGCAAGGTAAAAATAATATCCTGAGATACGAATCCAATATCGTAAAAGCGTTAAGTATTAGAAACATGTAGAGGTACAATGTTCTCATTCTATTTTTAATAACCGAACTTTTCGTTACAATATATATATATACACACACACACACACACACACACACACACGCACACACACACACACGCGCGCGCGCGCGCGCACACACACACACACACACACACACACATATATATATATATGTTCGATCGTAAAAGTAATTTTCGGAACTGTCAGTGGATCATCATTTATTTCGTATTCTCGTAAAAAAATATGTCATCTAAAGCGTATTAATGCTATAATATTAGCTTTCATTCGAAAAGAAAACGACCGAGAGTTCTCGAGTGGTACGCGCACGCGGGGATGAACGAGCAAGAGCAAAAGATAAAAGAGAATGGCGTTAGAAAATGAGAAAGAGGTAGAAGAGCGCGACGAGAGAGGAACGAGGTCGCGAGAGAGGAACGAGAAAGTCAGGCGAGAGAATCGGAAGGAAGCAGGAGAGAGGAGCTTCTGTACGTGACGATGGTGCTCGCAGTAAGGTGTGGCAGAAGTCGCAGATGTCTCTTGATTTATTGGTGCGACAGCTTCCGGAGACGAGCGGCATTCCCAAAATGGTGCCCCCGCGTGCACTATGGGTACCTTTTAACGCCCCTGGCCGCGACCTCACGATCAACTTCCGTTTTACCTGCGGACGAAGGAGAGAAAGAGAAGCTTCTAGCGTATTATATAAGATAGGCGAAGGGACGCGCTGCGCGCGGTCGGTTTGTCGCACGCTCGCTAATTTTCATTTCTGATCGTAAGAGCGGAGAGTCACGCCTCGAATTAAGTCTCGGGTAATTGACGGAGGGCGCCGGCTCGTTCGTTACGGAACGATGACGGCTGCTTTTGTCCGTTGGTCTGCCGCCGCCGCCGTCGCCGTCGCCATCCACCCGTTGTCTGTCTGAACCCTGCTTAATTAGGATGATTCACGGCACCCGCGGCGATCTTCGTCTTCAGTGTTAACAAAGTCAAATAAATAGGCGGCGATTAATGAAAAGAGTCTGGTTAGCGCTACGGTGACGGTTTCTTCTTCGAAATATTTGGACCTCTTTGGAAACTTTGTTCTTTCCGAAGAGAGATCCCGTTTCTCAAAATTCTTTTCTCTATCATGTTATCAGTTTTCAATTTATTTTATCGGGCAGTTATTTAGTCATAATATTCAACATGTAGATAAATGGTCACACTAATGGTTAACATAAAATAGCGAAATGTTTCGTCAAAGCGAATTTTCAATTACTCTCTCAATAATGTTCGTGTAAGCGTGAAACGAGTTTCACTTTCTCTCGTTTTCGTTCCTCTTCTCTTTCTCTCTTCTTCACTATGACGTGTGTATTGACAGGCACGTAAAATCTCTGTTCGTCTCTTTCAAAACAGAGTGTTGAAATGGTTGTGTGGCAAAGTGAAGAGGTAGCAAACAGAGAGAGAGAGAGAGAGAGAGAGAGAGAGAGAGAGAGAGAGAGAGAGAGAG
>NW_017259383.1:40636-63542 GCF_001594045.1 Atta colombica
GAGAGAGAGAGAGAGAGAGAGAGAGAGAGAGAGAGAGAGGAAGGGAGGGAGAAAGACCAGATGAGGTGGCAGAGGGGCAAAATTGACTCGATCGTGAAATCGAAATTGCAAGGAAATGAACAGCTAGTCGCCGGTAGCCGAGATTAGACGTTCGAGGCACTAGATTGCTCCCTGAGAAGACTGGACGGGAAGGTCGATAGCTCGCTCGAACTCTATATCGATCGTCCGAATGAAGTCGATGCGCCCAAATGATGCCGGTAGGGAGTGGCGACGTTTAATTCATTACCTTCGTTCTACAACGACGCTCGTCGAGATCAATTTAAATAATTGATTCGTACAAGCGGCCCGATCTCGAACATCCTACCATTTCTAAGTGCCTTGTGCTCCTAATCAAGGATGTTTGTAACAGCCACTTTAGATTTATATGGAAAATGATAATTATATATATGTATATATATATATGTATATATATATATGTGTGTGTGTGTGTGTGTGTATATAAATCAAAATACAATAATTTTCTAGGGCCAAAGAATTTTCATAACGTTGTCAGTTTAAATACGGAACAAACACGAGTTTATTTAGAATTTTCCTATATTTATATGCAATGATTACAATATTTTCTGCAACAATGCAGAAGAAGATCGTTCAGCGTTTTTCATCAAATTTAGATTCAATCAAGCTCTTACTCTATTATCCTTTTATATCGTTTTAAATGAAATCTTTTTACAATTTTAACTTCAACATCGCGTCTGAATGTTGCGTCGGTGAGCTGCTTATCCGACCGAAAGATTAATTTAATCCGGAATGACGATTTGTCTTTTCTTTAAAAAGAGGAATGCAGACGCGGCGCGAGAGCGAGACGGCCAAAGGAAAGATTGGCATGGAATTGTGTCCGCCGAGCGAGAGCGAATTGTTGGAAGAAAAAAAGCAACGGGGGAAAACGGGGAAAGCTTATCAAACGGGTTTTCAAATTACAGAAGTGATCCCCTCCGTAATAGACTCTCCTATTGCGACTTATAGGATCTCGGTTGGCTCGAGTTGGGAAGGGAATTATAAAGGAGAGGAGACGCGGCGAGAGATGGGCCGAGGGAGCAAAAGAAAGCGAGCGAGATGTGTGTAGGAGAGGGGGGGAGGGGAGAACAATGGGAGAGAGGATCGAAACAGAAAGATAACGGAGGAGAAGCGAATAGAAAAAAAAAAAAGGAAATGGTATATTCCGAAAGGTCGTTATTTCCACCCGTATACAGTTGGATGATCGAGGGATTAATTGGCTATTATTGAACCGCTCATTGCTATATGATTGTTATTACAGCCGAATATGTCAATCGTCGCGTGAAATCAGAGTTTAACACAATAATAAACAGGGACGTCATCGCTGAAATGTACGCTTGGTTTCAAATACGCTTTTATAGATAAATGTGGGTAAATGCCGCGTCGGTTAGTAATTGTCAATTTGATCCGCGTATATTGCATAAAATATTCAACTGAATGCACGCCCACCATTTCGCGCGCCTACATACGTGCATGATCGTCGCTAACGTTACATTAAGTTAATGCCGTTTAAACCTGTAGAATAGGGCGCCACAGGGATTATTTCGCTTGAATGGAGTCTGGTATAATATTTCCCCGTTGTTGGTGATTGCTGTCCCAGATAGCATCCCAGAGACATTAATTGCATAGAGAATCTATACGAATGGAAGATGGAAGTACATTTTGGATATCAATCGCGAAGTAATAATTCTTTTACATGTCGGATTATTTAAATGCAAAATATGTAATTAGAATTTTCAATACACAATATCGTTCCTTTTGTTTCAACTTTTTATTTCCATTGCTTTTATTTCATATATTCTTTGATATTTCAACGCACTATGTATGCAATATGTCTATATTTGAATCAATAATTATTACTAATTAAAATTATTTTTTCGTTGCATATGTTTCGTGCTGATGTAGCCTATATATTTTCGTAGTTTTATATAAGCGCGTAATTCAGAATTAATATGTCGTGCTATCGAGCAATATTGATATAATTTAGGAGATTTGTGCCTAGATGATAAATAACGTCTTTTGTTCATGAATTCAGTTCATAGAGACTGAAGCACACGCGATCTTCCAAACGGCGGCCTTTAAATCGAATCAAAGCAGCGGCCATTATGTTCTCTGTAGACTAAATTACAAGCATCGCTTCGTTGAATAGACGCATTCTTCCTGTAAATTAATTGCTTGCAGCGATACTAGACCGATCTTTGTTGACTAGCGTTGAATGGCGATCGCATAACGTCTTGATAAGGTATACTGATATCGACTTAATGATGTTTCGAGTCTTTGTATCTAAAGTTGCAATGACAAACTCTAACCGACTAAAACATATTTGTATTACTACTAGTTGAAACTGCTTTGAAGAAGAAATACGATCCGAATTACAATGATGTTATAATTGCCAAAGTTGGACGATTGTTGTTTAACTTCTAACATTTTCCGCTACATTTTCCTTTTTAATGCGCAAAGTCTGGCAGATTTCTGGCAATAAACTGTGAGGATTTTGTTCGCTCGACGCAACACATACTCTCTCCACGTCGCTTGATTAGCCCTCGAGTTGATCTACGATGATAATCGACAAATTCGAGGTCACTTTGTAGAACGTGGACATCGCGGAATTGTAAGCCCCTATTGTGCCGCATAACGTTCAAGCCAGACATAATTTTACACCGTAAACGAGTCCGCGCGCGGCCGTACGAGCGTGTAACACGGGCACACGCCTGCACCAAATACAATGGACGTGCGTCGAGACGTTAAAGGCCAGTGGCATGGCCACGTCGACCCGCTTTTATAACGGAATTGTCGATTAATGGATGGAGGTAATTAGGGGCATATCGTGCCTCCAGGATACGTCCATTACTTGTCCTCTTCTACTTCCCGAACTAAAATGCATCTTGCCGTGTATGAATAAATCTTGCAGTTGTTATTTTAGTGTCAAGCACGCAGATAGAGTTGAAAGATCTTGGCTTTTTTTTTTAAGAATTTGATAGCGTTATAAGTCTTTTAGTTACAATATATTAAGAATTTTTAAGAATTTATTAAGACTTATATTAAATTGATTTTAAATTGAGATTAATTTTGAAATTGTGTTTCCTAAAATCTAAAAAAAAATCTTTAAAGGAAAGTATCAAGATCAGGTTATCACGCTAAAATTTATATATATATATATGTAAAATTTAGTATTTTGATATTTAATTTAAAACTTTATTATAACGCTGCTATATATATTATTCATGTCATTTGTAAGTATCATTACTGCATAATAGATTTCTGTGAAATCGATTTATACGAAGCTGACTGAAATATCTATTAACCTAGTTTCGGTACGAAGTTCTCTGTGTTTCACGTAACAGAGAGATACCTTAGCGATCTTCGACGATTGATATTAACCGTCTTGATTTGAAATTATCTGTCAAAGCATCAGTAAGCTGTTCCCGGCAAAATTACATCAGGAAAAGAAAGAAGGACGCGTCGCTGTTGGCCGCTATAATGTAATTTGCGATGCTTTTCGCTCGCTCTTGTCGCTATAAATCGAATGACACGAACGATCGCGTTTGTTCCGCTGAACGGAGGGAACGGTTCGACTACAATGAGAGCGCAATGTATAGAAGAGCCTTCCGCTTCCAACAGCGTGCCGCAATTAAGTACGCGCGAGTGAACGTTTGTGACGTCCCAAAAAGGAAATGATCGCAAACGTTTCTGACGTTATAGAAGCATGCGAAAAAAGCAATCATTGGAAGAATATAGGAGCCATCGAGAGTGCCTAACGAGGAGAACAGAAACGGCAGGAATCAGGCACGTACGTTTTAGTGCTCTCTCGATGAAGGTAAAACGTCTCATTTCTTTCGCGTTTACAGAACGTACTCGTACGTACTAGTACACGTTCCATTCGTTGTTTAAAAGAAAGATACGAAGTGCGATTGTTTAAATAACTTGAAAGAAATTATCTCGGAGCGGTATAAACGCGAGTATAAACATGGAAAAACTCTAGTTATTTAGATTTTCTTTTGGAAAATTGGCGCGTGGAGCAGAAATTTGATGCAGAAATATAGATAGATCTCTCTCGATGCTTTCGCGACAATGGAGATTTAAGTTCGTGATTGTAATTGGTATCGATTTCAGAAGCTCGACAATAGAAATTCAGTTCGATTCTACACGAATCGGAAAATGTGTGTAAAAGGGAACGTGATTCTCTCGCGATGAGTCACACACAAGTCTCGAGCTCGTCGTAAGTTATAAAGATCAATCTCGCAATGGCGGGAGTTATATAATACACGGTTATACGCGCACACACACACACACACACACACACACACACACACTGTGACACCTCTCTATATATACACCGTGATCACGCGACCGCGGTTTTTCGGTTCTAGATAATATATCGGTCTGATCGGCAATATCGAAAGTAAATCACGAAAACCGCAGAGATTCCGGTACGAAGAAGAGGAGAAAAAGTGCTCGCCTCGCGGTTTAATCGAGTTAAGTGAAATTGTGGGATTCGCTTAGCGAAGAAGACACACGTAGACCATAAAATGTGTTCGTCGATCCTGAGATTGTACTGCGGGATTATCTATCGTAATTATTTATGGACCGACAAAAATCGACGTGTCGTATATCAACAAAAGTCGGTAAGAGCGAACGGATGGAAAATCGAGAGATGAAAATTAAATCTAGATTTAATGCTACAATCGTTTGCAATTATTATCAGAAATTCCAGATGTAATTAATAGTAAATCTAAATCAAAGTATAAATTAATATAAATCTTTTATGATATTATTATGATATTACAATCTATTATTGAACAAGCAATTGTATGGAGTATCGTAGGTATTTATTATCGTAAAACTTTATTATTGCATACATGTGAAGTCCAATAAACTTCGTTAAACCAGCAAAGAAACTCATACGAAATACACCATTCTCACTCACAAAGTTCGCTGTTCGTCATCCCTATCATTTCGGGTCACGGTCGCGCGTGAGGGCTGCCAACCCAAAGGGAGGCAATGAGCGGACTATCCACCGTGTGACGCAAGACATTTCCGTCTGACAGAAATAATAACCAGTCTGGCTTTTAGCCAAACAGCGATTCCCACAACTGATTGATGGATGTGTTTGTCTCATCGATTCAGCGCCCGCTAGTTTACCAGCTCGGTTGGGAAACCCTCTCGTTCTCTCCCCCCTCGTTCCCTTTCTCGCTCTCGTTGTTACATACATATGTATACAGTACGTACACGTCAGGCCAACGCGAAATGGAAGAGTGTCAATAGTCCGGGTCCTAAATGCGCACGACGCTCTCTCTCTCTCTCTCTCTCTCTCTTTCTCTCTTTCTCTCTCTCTCTGCGGTGATAGCGCGCACGAGGTGAGGGTGCCAATGCGGTGTCAGCCCTATTATGTGTACGATAATTCAATGTTACATGGCCCGGCGACCACCCCTCGCGGTACAATTTCACCCAACCGCATTCGGTCGCCGTTTCTCTCTCTCTCTCTCTCTCTCTCTCTCTCTCTCCCTCTCTCTCCCTGTAGTCTCTGTCGTCTTGCCTCTCGTGGTCATGTTTTTCCTCTCCTCGATGTATCGATGTATCGATAGTTTCGCAAACTGCAATTTGCATCGGGTCGCGAAGGGTCGCGATAAGCTAAAGGTTTACTCGTCCCTTCGATCCGATAGCGGCGATTTCTTCCTTCGTCGCAGCTGTCGCTCGTTCGAAGGCCGACGAGTTTCTCCGAGGTATGTTCTACAGGGTGGTTCCAAATTCACGACAGGTAATGCCGCAAGGTAAAAATCAATGAAAAATCAAGTCGTAATATTACACGCGATTTTCTTGTTTCGCACTGTAGTTCCAAAGTGCGCGAGAATTCGATCAAAGTTTGGTCCACGATGAATCGTGCTTCAGTAATCTTCTATACGTGAGTCGTGTGCACGGTGGTGATAGTGTTAGTACTTCGCGCGATCGCTGACGCTAGGTAAAGGACGTAAAGTGCGATTCGCAAACAGAGTTTTGCGATTCACGCAGAGTCTGTTTAAATAAAGCTCCCAAGAAGTCACGTTGCGCAAGTTGTAAACTAGTTTTAGAACTATACTCTTACAAAATATCGTAGATATTTACATCGTCTAATCCAATCTTGTATGTCCTAATGCATTTTTACGCGATAGCGTAAAATCTCATTTCAAATTTCGGAAATACTATATATATATCATAGCATTTGATGCGCCTTTAATTAAAAGAAAAAGATGCCGAAAACAACCCGCCTTTTACATAGTCAACGCATGTAGTATGAAGCGCGGCGCGGCGTTGCTGTTTCGCAATTTTCCTCGTGAAATTTCCCTACTGGGAAAATTACAATCTCGCCGTTATAGCCCGTCTTGAGTTTCGTGGTTGCACCGTTTGTTTGCGCGTAATCACGCGATATTTGCGCACGATTATTTGAATGGTGCGTACCGTTGGTCTTTAGAAAGAAGATAAATTCTCGATAAAATATTCGACGGAACATGCGTGACTGCGCATTACGTTGGATTACGAAATAAAAAAAAAAATTCCGGAATTTTTTACGCTACCAATGGAGCAATGCATGGAAATATTTTCGCCCGAGGCAAATATTATGACGAACGAATGCGATTCGTTATTCCTCCCCGTGCGGAGCATTGCGAATTCGGATGCATATCATCGCCATATGGGACAATCGTTTTTTTTTTCTATCATATTAGAAAAATGATATATCTGCAGCCTCTTTGTCCCCTTTTCCCAATCACATATCATCCAGCTTTCGATATTCGCAAGATAGTCTTGGAAGATTTATCGCGTGTTTACTCTCGCGCAAGCGACATCGACGCGGGATGTTGTGCGCAAAGATGTTTCCTGGTGGCATTTATCAGCTTTTGAGTAGCTCACCCGATACGCATAGTATGCACATTAGCTTTACAGATTCGAGTAAGCTCAACCACAACGGTTTTCCGGTTGATAAAATTCTTTTCCGTTTTTTCGTCATTGATTGTTGCACTCGTTCGCTCGAATCGTTGTCACGGGGATTTGTCACGAATCGAGTATCAGTCGAATATAAGCCTTAACTGGCTTAGGCCGCAGGATCGTAGGAGTTTCCGGGTTAACCATTCCACGTGCGCGGTTAATCGAGCATGTAATCCTCGATCCTATGCATCAGGAATTTAATTCTTGAGTCCTCGTGCTTTAAATCTCATTACGCTATATATATAGTATACGTGGGCAGTTCGATAAATTAGTGACTTTTTAAAAGGAGACTATGTTGAAAAATATATATATAAAATCGAATTTTGGTAAACGAAAAGTTAAAAAAAACTCTCGTACTAAGCTACTAAGAGAAAAATTTTTTATATTTGCAACTGTAATTATAATATATGTATATTATATAATTATGATTGTGCAATTTCTATGAATTATTATTATTAAATTAAAATAATTGTTTTTATAGTAATGATAACTATTATCAATTATATTATTAATTATTATAGTTATTACTAATATTGTATATATAATAATAATAATCATAGTTATAGTAACATGTAAGTATAATATAACGAATATCAAAAATATTTCTTTTAGTGCAAAGGTAATAAATATCGCGAATATTTGATTGAAATATAGACTGGATTTCAATGTAGTTCGCACACTGTTCGTTTACAACTTTTTTTTTAATAAAAATTACCATCCGCGCGATCATTTCATCATAGTCATACTTTTTACAATGCTCAAATATACCAATCCAAGATATATAAATCCAAGATATACGAATATAGCTTTTTTGAATATTTTTCACTGAGAGGTCAAATAAACCTGCAAAATTTATATTGATACGGACCAAAGGTACTTTAAATAATATCGAACCGTAGCACGGTCACGTATAAATAAATGTCAATATTAATTTATGTTAATTACGAATTAATATCGTTATAATACTCGTAGGCGTGCTATATAGATCGATATTATTCATTTACGTGCGTACATTATGAGTGAAAAATATTATATTATAGCATTATAATTTTCTTTATTGTATAATGACCAATTGTCTGTGCGAATGATTCTTTTTAGTGTAATTGAAACACGCTTAATTGCTCGCGATGTGACTCGCGCATCCCCCGAGGAAATACAAATTTCTTGATTGGCTAAGTCCCTTTTCCATTCCCCGGATAATCGACTTAGATTGGAGGACGCTTAATTCGAAAGTCGACCGCACTCTTAGCGGAGAGAAAGCTGTTAGCGAACTAGTCGAATTAAATGAATCAAGTTAGACCATTAACTTTGTCGGCGTAAGAGTAGGTGTCAAGGTAAGAATGTTACGTATGTTACGCTTTCGTGCGAAATCGTTGCTCGTCTCGTCTCATAATAATCCCGCTTCGTTTAATGCGCGATCGATATCATCGATTAATTAACGTTACCACCATCCTCCACGAGCACGTCCGAGATTCATGTTGGAAATCAAATACTTTCCGCTCGCGAGTTGATTCGCGATTCGCATTTCTCGTCGCTGTCACAAAAGAAGAAGAGATTCTCGAAATTATCACGAAACTGGATCTCGTCCCCGACGTCACATTACGTGAAGTGTCTAAATGCCGCGTGTCAGATTGCGTAAAAGAATTCGAATTAAAGCGATAAAGTTTCCGGGAGGCGTGTATCGTATATCGTGTGTCGGTCGTGTGGACGTACTTACGTAAAGTTCGATGAGAAATCTCGCGTATGCTTCCGCTCGGGGTGCGAGAGAGAAAACGGATGATCGCGTTCGTATTTCTTAAGAGTAGCGGACCGGCACTTCCGAGAGCATGAGCCGGCCTGGTTCTATTCAACTTTCGTTCAGATGAACGGTTCCATTATTAAAGCTATCGGATCAAGAAGAGAGGAGCATACTTCATGCATCGATTTTTTGCAAACTATTTTTTCCCTCACTGTCTCTCGTATATGCAATATGTACACAGAAATTCCAGATATATACACGTTATGCTTCGATGTATTTTATTCTCGCGTCCACTGTCTTCTCGTTCACTGTCTGCGAACCGCGAAAATAACTTTATTATGGAGAGATATTTTCACTGAACATGTAATTAACGGAATTAGGAAAAACTTGAATTTAGAGTTAGATTAACCTTGGAGGATAGATATCGTACTTTCAATTATAATTTTCAGTTTTATAGAAATGAACTTGAAGCACAAATAAACCGGATATTTCATAACGATATTTCATAAGAAAATTTTAGGGGATTATTTTAATTTTCGCAATAAGTAATTAAAATTTTGTAATTTTTTGTAATAAAATTTTGTAATTTTATTTATACATCATTTTTTTTCATTCATTACCATTGATTTTAATTGGAGGTATTCTGTGCGCGGGAAAAGGATTAAAAGCAAGGCGCGTCATTAACTCGAGCAATTTATAAGTAAAACGCCACGCTT
Organism: Atta colombica; assembly: GCF_001594045.1. NCBI lineage: Eukaryota > Metazoa > Arthropoda > Insecta > Hymenoptera > Formicidae > Atta > Atta colombica. The sequence continues at coordinate 50,105 of NW_017259383.1, forward strand.
GAAACTGTAGTTGTAAACGTTGAAAAAGAGAAAAAAGTTTTCAAGAGTAATTCCTTTGCACTGCAGCTGCGATTCCATCGATGAAAGGAAAGTACAAGAAGTGGACCGCAATCGCTCGAACACTTTTAATAGGTGCCAAGGCTCAATGCCAATAATTTCATAATTCTCTATGGCTAATTAACTACCTACGCCCCCGTGTTATTCCGTGAAGGTAACAACGTAGAAAATGTGTTTAATGAAATAAAACGTGGTGAAATCGTTATCCGATCGTTGTGTTTTAATCTGATACGTTTTTGCTTACCAATATCGGGCGGCGTTTTTAACGTATAACGTTGTACCTCCGTCCGCGTGCCGTTATCAATCCTTTTGCCGATCAAATCAGAGATTATTGTATCCAATGGTATTCCGTTCCTGGTATCTGATATAATCCGAAATCCCTGGCGGTTTCCACCACACATTCGCGCTCGTATAGAAGCATAATCTCGTGCAGGTGAAAATAATATAATATTTCCATATTTGATGAAATAATTTAATATATTTATTAGGACGATGCATGCACATGCGCGTATTTAGTCTGTCCGAAAGAAATCTTCGTTAATATCCTCTTCAAAACAAACCGCCAGATCGCTCGAGTTTCATTTTCTGGGCTGTTCGTTTTCCCTTCTACGTTTTCCATTGTAAACGCAGTTTTTCTTCCTGATAAAGAGCAGACCGCGAGATAATATTTTACTTGGCCTTTGTCCCTTGTTCTGCCTGTGCCGTGCGGTTCGCGGTTCCTCTTTGTAGTCATTACCCACCTCGCGAAAATTATTAATGAAGTCAGAGCTTAACCTCACGCCGCGATTGTTCTAGGCATCATCTACGCGTGATAGCTCGCGTTTTCCTTCTCATTGTTTCCTTTTGCTGCGTGACTGTGAAATACATGTGAGAACAATTTAATCGTACAGTACAGAAATTTTTAAAACAATTTACTTATAGGAATATTTTCAAAAAAATTATTTAGTACATACGAACGTTCTCTGAAAATAATCAGGATTACGTTCTATGTTTCTTATGCATCGATATTTATTTTTTTTTCCGTTTTTCCAAATTTATTTTTTATTAGTGAAAATTTTATTCATCGTTATATTTTTCTGCAATTTTTTAGTTTTCAATATTTAATAGGTATTTTGAAGTATTATTTAAAAAAAGTGTTATACAAGTTAAGTCTACTTGGAATTAACTGAAAGATAGGAATTTGATTCTCTTTCTCTCTCCAATTTATATTTATCTCTAAATATTTATATTTATGGAAACCAATTCATTTTTAACTAAAAGGGAAAGCTTTACGCTTCTATATTATATAGACACTATTCTATATATAGACACTCTATTATCTATATTATAGAATTTAAACGATATTATAATGTAAACGATAGAGAAAGTTTCTATAATATATCTATTATATAAAAACTTTCTCTATCGTTTATGAATCTTTAACATATCCTCAAAGTTTATATATAAAGTTTTTCAGCATCTTAGACATGTGAGAAGAAAGCAATTAATAATTATCCCGTTAAGAGTTAGCTAAATACACCGAGAAATTTTACTTAATTAAAGTTCGCTTTAATGCAGCTAAAAAACCATTAAAACATGATATAATTTATTAGATATATATTTCAAGCATTTTCAGAGGCATGAAAAATTTACGTTCCGTAATATATTTCACCGAAACGAAGCATGAAGTTTGAAAAGAAAGTGGTTAGTCTATATATTCGACCGATTGCGTCTGGTATTTTTCACAAAATCTTCGTGCTTCGATAGGAAGAAAGAAAGAAAGAAAGAAAGAAAGAATCCAATTTCCGTCGACACGCTTTTGTTTGGTCCGTAAAACTCGCAAAGTTTTCGGGTGCGCGAAACTGAGTGCAACCGCGCGCGATGACAAGGTTAGCTCGATTAAACGAGCCCAGCAGTAGCTCGCCTTGGCGAGTTTTATCTACCACCGTCAAGTTTTCTAGGACGGGATTTAATAACACCATAAGTTTTGGTAAAGTGGCTCGGCAACGTGGTCGATCTCGCGTGCGAATGATGCGAAAATTGATATGCATCGACACCTTAGAAATTAACGTAGCGCGCGTGGTTACGATCGTTTCTAAAAGCTTTTAAAACATTTTGTGCATCGATACCGGGTATAAAGCGAATATTGCTACACATGCTCAAGAAAATTTTCTAATAAAAAAATTTTCTAATAAAAGAATTAAAGATGATCTAGAAAGAATAAGACCGTTTGCATTAATTCTTCATTCTATGAATTAAATAAATCATACTTTTGAAATTCAGTGGCGTGCGAAAACCAGAGTGATAAAAAATTTATACAGGTTATAAAAAATATTAATAATCGTCTTACATTTTTTACATCTTAATTTTTTTTTATCAACTTATCGAAAAATGTACATATGAATTATAGATACATCATTAAATTCATATATCAAATTATACCCAATTTGAGTTATTTTTAATCAATTCTATATTTTTAATTAATTATATATCGTTATTGCTCCTTTTCAATATATATTAATTTAATTAAAATAATGGAGTTGAATAAAATTTAATTCAAGAAATATATTAAATTTGACTCAAATTTAGTTTAATATTCATTAAGTGCATATATTAATATGAACGTTGTTAACTTTGAAACTAAGCAATTTAGAAATGAATTTACTTACATTTTGACTTACATGAAGTTAAAATAACAAAAATATTATTTAGCTCAAGGAATTAAATTACTATTATCCTTTCCATATTGAACAGGATATCGTACTGTTGTGAAAAAAATTTATAGGAAGCAAAAATTATAATTATGATATAAAAATTCAAGTGTTAAGTATATAAGTATATTGGTGAAACTCATGCATTATGCACAAAAATTTATTTTTTATTAATTTGTTTCTTCAACTTGAGTATGGTCTTTGCATTTTTTTCACCAAACAGCTTGATTGATATTACTTCGCAAGGACATCTGCGCGCGTCGGAGAACTTTCTTGGCGTAATGATTTCAAACCAAATCCATAATCATAAGCCACGTTAACGAACCGTGAGGCGCCGTAATTCGGTGTCATAAGTCAGGTAATTAGCCTGCGACAAAGGGGATAATATATAATCGTCTCGTTCTGCTGTTACGACGGTAATGTCTAAACTTCTTTAAAGTCCTGGGGTTACCATCTTGCGAAAAATGTAAATGTCTTGGATGTCTCCTTATGTACTTTACGTCCGCTGACTTCTTCTCGAGAAATAAGAAAAAAACGAAATTGTCTGCAAATTGTACCGGCTGCAGTATGAATATTACATGCTACGAGGGGGTAGATACCAAAGTCGACTCTACGTTATGCGCTTCATTTAATTCGCGATGCCTTTTGCCAATCTTCTTCAACGTTGGATACTTCAGTACGAAGCCGAAGTGCCAATTGTCGAGAATTGGCGAATATTACTAGGCCAATCTGAAAATCCCGTTCCAGCAACTTTTGACTCTGCGTCCCATTATCGTTGCAACGAGATGAACTGTGCAAGTACTTCTTAATTAAAACTTCCATTACTATATTCCAAAACTCAAGCAGGCCTTTTCAAAATAACAAATATTTCCGAAGTCTATCTCCCGTTTTCGAGAAATCTCACGTTAAGATTTCTCAATGCTGCAGATATCAAAGTGATGTTGGAAAACATTATTCCTTCCCCGTAACATAGAATAATCTAACGAAATAGAAAAAAGATCGGATCACATAAGCTAGAAAAGAAAAAAAAAAGCAGACGATGACGGGATACAGAGAAACGACTAAGAAAGACGGGTGAGGCGAAGGAAGTTCCAGAAAGGAACAGTCTAATAATTTTTACAGTTCAATCGTAACGGAAAGAGAGCTTGTTCCCTGAGGTGGTCTGAAAGAAATATATATTGGGATATCTTGAATGTGCCTCGCTCTTGTCGCGCGAATTGCGAATATAGCGATACTATCCCGACGAGGAAACGCCTGTCTCATGTACGACGTAGGTATATGACGCCCGTATACGGTACGCCCGTATATTTACTGGAGCGCGGTGTACCCTGACGTGTGTAAAGTATTTGCGAGAAAGTGCAGGTCGAAAATTTTACATTCTCCGTTGCATGTTTGTACCTGGAGAGAGCTTTACTGTCGCCGTATAAGTGTGCATAATATGCGTAAACTCGGCCGTGTCGCTCGAGAGATTTTTCGCTACTGCGAACTGCGTTTGCCATTAAGTTGATTATTTATTCATGACTTTTTTTATTTTTATAAATTCGCGAAGAAAAAAGTGATATATTTATACAAAAGAATGATATCAAATGATCAAATATCATTTCTTCTTGCTAAAAGAATTATTCAATTATACAAATATACTAAAACTTTTTCATTATATTATAGATACTAGATTTTTTATTATATTACAGTCATGTGAGTATTTTGTCTTTATTACTCACGATAAAATACTTTTTTTTTTATTTTCCTGTAAAACGGGATATAATATAAAATGCAGATTTTAATTTAACAGATTTACTATATTGAAAAAGAATGCTGAAATGGAAATGAAGGAAAAAAAAATTTTGGCAAGTTTTAACGTGCTTTCGTGTCTCTATCTTCTTACTGAAAATATTACATCGCTACTAGGTATATGTTTGCTCGATTTTCTTGAAAAGAATCATGAGACATCTTACATATATAGCTTCAATTATAAACTCTGTGAAAAGGAAATGTACGTCTAATATATACGTCTAAGTTGATCTCTCTTGATATAATCTTTGTATCGTTGCTAATACGTTGCTCCTATTACATAGTCGTCTTTAGACCATTTTATTTCACGTTTAATAACGTCCTCATAAAGATACATTAATCAAGCTAAATCCATCATATTGAAATTCAAGGTCCTAATAGCGAAATAATATGTGATTTCTAAACAGATATCGGAGTAAATGCTAGATATAATTAAACGAGCAAATATCGCGGTTATCTTTGGTTGGTGATCGATTTCCGATCTTGGATTTAGGGTTCGCCACCCGGCTATCCGACAAGAGAACGGTCCCTATCCGGCAAATACTCGTCTCGCTCGATCACGTCCGTTCGTGCACATATTGGTAATAGAATATTGCCATTGAGGAATCGATCGTGGATTATGCGAACGATTCATCAAGAAGCGTACACTCGCGCATCAATACTGAATGAACTATTCAAGTTAAAGTTACGTGCTTAACAGAACGTGATATTCCACAACGCGGAGTGCACGCATAGGTTTGTCCTTCCCGTTATTTCCATTACTTTTCAGCGAATTACGGGTTTTACCATTAAATACAAGCAAGGTGGATTATCGTGTCGAATCTGCTTCGGTGAATTAAAATAAAAACGACCGCTGCTTCCTACGAGATTACATAATTGATTTTTCTCTGGATTGCGCCAGCCGGTTCTCACCGCTATGCTAACTGCGAGAATCTCTAATGTAAATTACGAAATTCGATTCGGACGTAACTCTGGAAATCATGCCAAATTTTTTCGTTAATTCGGAAAAATTTTTTCCACATACGAACACATGGAGAATAAATGAATCTTTTATTATTTCCTAGTGTATTAAAACTTCACATATCCTTAAATATTATATTCCACAAATTCGCGAATTAATTATACATCGAGTTATACATAGCCTGCGAGGACTAAAGTTACGAGAATAGTTTATATCGTGGAAATCAATTAATAATATACGTCGCCACTGTTATTAAGGATAGCAAGATAACAAATTAATAAGAAGGAAAATATGATTTAATTATTAATTTAGATTAAGTCGTATAATTTAATAATATACGCTTTCTGTAAATGTTCTTCCTTTCGCTAAAAATCAATCGTTACAGTAAGTAAGTATAATTTGAAGTATCCCTTTCTTCGGGATATAACTCAATTACATATAACTCAATCGAACGGCAACTAAAAAGCACGACATTTGCACACGATAGCTCAAAGCTTCACGCGTCCTTCCGCGAACCAATTTCACCGTTCATTTCGGGAACGTCTTTTATATTTCGTAACATTTCTGTCCAACATGATGCAACGGCATTATGCTGAACGTTCCGCGTTGCTACCGCAGCTATACTTGGTGCGCTGAAAACAAACGATTTCGGCTAAGTAACTTTCCGTCCCTTTCGCAATTATCTCTTTCATCGGACATGGCTTTACGCGCGCGCACGAGTACATGTACGTGCGCAGCTTTGTATGCAAATAACGAGTGCACCGGCTGGCGGCAACTCACGCCGTGCGAAACAGAGACACCAACTGCGGAGCGACAGGTCGGTCGGTCGGTCGGTCGGTTGGTCGGTCGGTCGGTCGGTCGGTCGGTCGGTTGATTGCTCGCGAGCAACCCCTCTGAAATTGAAGGGTCGTAGAGTCCGCGACGGGCTGTTTTCCCGTCGGCTAAAATTAAAACTAGGTTGCATCGCGTTTGAATACAATACGCCCGGACAAACAGCCCCTTCTGTCTCTCTCCCTTCGTCGAGCGTGGTTAATTAATTTCCCTTGTCGCGCTTCGCGCTCGATCGCGTCCTTTAAAGTCATGTCCTAACCCGACACGGCACGCTGCCGCCGCGGTACGTTTTCGTCGCGGGTGCGGGACTGTTACGTACGTTCGCGCTCACTCGCTCTCGGAAAATTCAATAAAGCGTTCGGGAAAAGGCAGTATCCTTCTTCCGTCCTAGATATAGTGATAGCCTGACATATCGTCGGTTTCTAACGCCCGACGACGACAGCTCTTTCCAATCTCACGGGTACAATTCTCCTTCCAGAATTTCCAGAGCGGTCGAAAAAACGAAAAGGAAATCATCAATGTAGAAAGCTCGCGATGTAGAGTAGCGATAATAACAAAATAACCAATATATACTTACGCGCGGTATAATTTTTATATACGTTCGAGATCGTTTCTACAAGAATATCGATCCAAATGTTGAACTCCATAAGAGTTAAAGGCTGGTATTCATAATCAGTTCTTATGATTTTATTTTAAGATCATCTTAAGTAATGTTAAGTAATCTTAAGACGATAATATAGCTCTCTGATTGGTTCATGACATCTTAAGATAGTCTTACTTAAGATAGTCTTAAATATAAGAATCTAGAAGACTACGAATATACCGGCTAAAATTAAGTTAATTTAGCGAAGTAAATCATAGAGATTTTTGAGGCGCTCGTAACTGTGCTTCGCGGGCTCGTGATAGTCTGTACATGGCAAAGAAGGAGAGCACCTGCTACTGACGTTTGGCTAAGACTTACGGTCAGGAAATACCGAGAGTCTGTCTAATTTAAATTGCATCCGCCGGCGCATAGACGCGGACGCGCCGAGTATTCGTGCACGCAAACGAACCCGGCGTGCTTTGTATAGTACAGGTATATGTATAGCTGTGAACGTACTAGACGATAGACGGAGAGGACTCTCCCATGGGACCTGGTATGCTCCATTTAATACGTAAACCATTACATCGCATCCCACCATCTAGCCTGAGATTTTGCTATCGGGTGATCGAGCAAGAAATCACGCTTTGAGGAAGCAAGCGTGATAATCGAATAGCTTTTTTGTCGTAATCGCCTATCAAGAATACGCGCTAACATTACACATGCACCGTGTGTCGATCGTTATCATGATGTATATGGTGAGAAAACGATATAGAGATACTGGAGCGTGAAATATTAAATTGACGTGGAAATTTGCTCAGATAATATAGAAAATTAATTGTAGATAAAGTTTGGCTTACCAGCTGATTTATCTTAGCTAATGCGATAATTAAAAATTGGATAATAGTATATAAAAGTATCAATCAATAATATAAAAATATCATGTGTGTATACGTGATGTATGTTAATAAATTTATTGAATTGATTTTATTACAACTAACCATTTATTAAATTAAATTAATAAAGAAGCGTCTTATACATTTTTTTAATGTGTTCGTATATATTAATAAAGATCGCTCGAGAGAGAAAGTAGTGCAACAAAGACTTGCGCACCAAGTATGTTAACTTGCACCGGAATAATTTTTGCGCCGTTGATAACAAACCGTCTTCGCGTCCGAAGCGTTACAGAATGTTAAACGAAGATGTGAAATATGCCGCGCACGTAAATTTTACATTCGCGCTATATTATTCCGGTTGGAAAAATAATTAACAATGCTAATTTGGATTTGTGTTCGAGATACCGCTGTCGAGCAGAGCAGTATCAGTTTTAACCTAATTCATCTTACCCACGAGGAATAAAATGTAACATTAAAAGCTACGGTGTGCCAGGATAATACGTTGATTCCCATTTATACGAATTTGCATGTGCTGGCCATGCCTGCCGTATGACGGACGGACACGAACGTTCCTCGAATAAGGACTAACGAGCAATTTTCTTGGCGCCATGGGCCCGGCTTTGCAGGAAGAAACGAACAACGCCGGAAGTCCGTAGTCCGTTAAACAAAGAATATTTCGCCGTTGGATCGATACTTGGTCAAATTACTTCATCAAAGATATTTCAGCGATCTCGCGACCATGTATGATGTGTATTAACGAGACGCCTTATGCAGTAGAAAAAGCGTGATGGAAGTGGCATAACAGGTTACCGGGTGAGACGGTTAAAGTAAGCACGTACAAAAATACGAGTATGCCCCGCTTTAATGCAGAAGGAAGACGGCTACTTTATTCACTACTTATTCACCGCAACTGTGTTTTTCGTGATGTTATATGAGGGCAGCTGAATTATCTTTGACGCGCGCACGACGACGGCGCTGGGTCGGCTACCTGCTGATTTATTTATGCAACATTGTTTAATCCACGACCTCGCCGAGAGTAGTTCTCTTTACGACAGTTAAAAGAGATTTAATAAAATTGTAAGATTCACGTCGCGTAGAGTAATCTTCGTTGTAGTTGACGTGACACCCGGTATGTTGCCGATCAATAATTCCACTCTCCCGCTTATGCTGGCTCTTAGGACAACGGGCCCTTGAACCTTAAATAGTACATTAACAAATAAAATTAACGGTGTGTCGTCCGCAGTCGTTCGCTCGAAAGCGCGATTAACCGTATTGCGCTTTTGAACGTATCTTTTCGGTAATCGAAAATAAAACGAATTGCCCAGTCTCGGTCGTTAAAGCTGTATAATTTAAAAGACGCAAAGAAAAATTAATACGATTTTTAATGTATTGTACCATGAAATGGAATAACTTTGGCCTAAATTTTGATAATGCTCACAAGGAAACGTTCTAAAAAACGATATCAAGAAACTAACGCCACCAGTCGAAAGATCACATTTGAAAAAGATACATATTCTAGATAATCAAATCTTGGAATCCTGAAGATTCTGTACCCGATTTAGTACAAATGTACATATTTGCTCATTTTAACTTTGACACAAAATATCTCGAGAACAATATATTTTTGGAAAAAATGTTTCAAATAAAAGTTGTATGGTTTGAAGAGGATAATTAGATGAGCTACTTAGATTTTGGGTTCAGAACCTATTTTGGGACCTATTTTGATCCAACAAGACCCTGGTTAATTTATGTCCAAAATCTAATAGCCTTTTTAAACCCTACAACTTTTATTTTAAATATTTTTTCCAAAAATATATTGTTCTCGAGATATTTTGTGTCAAAGTTAAAAATGACCAAATATGTTTTGTACCAAATTGAATACAGCAGCTACAGGATCCCAAGATTTGACTATTAAGAACATCAACAAAGTTATATCAAACATGATCTTTTGATTGACAGCATTAGTTTTTTGATATCGCTTTTGCAATTTGGAATGTTCCTTTGTCAGACAGTACATATCCAAAATTAAAATATAAGACGCACTGAAAAAATGTTGGTTGAAAATAGACAAATCAGAATTTTCTAGTAAAATTTATTAGAATTCTAGTTGAGATAACTGAAATTCTGAGTGATACAATATTTCTCTAAAATCTATTAAAATTCTTGTTTTCACCATAACAATTATATTACACCATATCAATTAGAATTTTAATTAGCTCAACTAAAATTCTAGTAGATTTAATCAGAAAATTCTGCTTCGTTCATTTTTCACTAGAATTATTATTTAATCCATTAGATCATTTTTCTCAATGTGTCTTAATCGTGACTGTGCCATTTTTTACTCATCTAAGTTTCAAATGTAGATTTTGAAATTATAATAATTTAGTATTAATAAGAGTGTATTATTTAGTTGGTATGTCCATCTATTTAAAAATTACAAAAGAATGATATAAGTCACTTATGATCAAAATCACTGCGATTCTAGATTAACGTCTAAAATTTAGTTACGTTAATCAATTAAATTTATCTCATTTTAGCATAATATTATTGATGAATTGCAATGTCGTTTTCATGTGCATTGAGTCAGCGGCCTTCATGTAATTTGCAATGATTGAAAAGATCACGACTTAGTTTATAAATGGTATCGAAACCAGCTATTGTTGACTTCGCGTAGAAAAATAAACAGATACTTGTATCTTTTCAAGCCAATAGTCCGACAATCGTATAAAACGTTGTCGCGATGGAGAGAGAGAGGTAAGAATCGGTAGGAGTAACAAAGGGTAGGACATTGTCAAGATAAGCGGAGTGCACTTTCATGCGTAGCTATTTTATGGAATGGATGGAACGTAATAGTGCGTGCAATAAAATACAATACGAGAAAACTTTGTCAACGACTCGTATACAGCACAATTTTTCTACGGCCAAGTGAACGAATACGGCGAACGAAGTATCCAATCCACGTTCTGGATATTCTTGCGCTTGCCTCGCCTTTTGAGATTTTTCACTCGTGCATTTTCAAGCGCGGACTTAGACTTACTGAAAAATTTACACAATCGCTGAGCTTTTTATCCGGCAAAGCTAAATTTTCATAGATATTAAATATAATTTAGTGCATTTGCACGGAATGAAATAATTTTAACGAAAAACTTTTTTATTATATTTTTTCTTGAGAAATCGTATTTCATATAAGACTTATCGAAATCGTTACATATGACGGAGGTGTCTATCGCTCCGAAATGTAAAATCGCTTATTCGCGTTGACGTCGATTCAGCGAACGAGATTTCTCGTCGTCAAACATACTTCTCAAGGCAGTCCCTCGAAATTTGCGAATGTCGCGACGATTGTGAAAAATCGCGAGACATCTTTCTCCGTTTTGCGCGACTCCTGACGCGACGCGATGCAACGCGACGCGAAGAGAGTCGCATGCTGCGCGAGCAATAAACTCAGGCAAAACATGTACGCACATACCGGTGAAAGCAGCTAGCACGGGGTTGCGAGGAATGAAAGAAGGGACGAGGAGAAGGTAGAACGACGACGAGAAGAGAATGGGAAGAGAGGAGAAGGTATTTCGCGTTAGTGGAATACGTACGTGCATCGCACGTAGGAGTAGCGCGGGCGCCACTACATTGAATATAAATAAGCTGAATTTGTTAGATTACAAAGCTGGAACGCCAGAGCATCGTCGTCGTCGTCGTCGTCGTCGTCGTCGTTGTCGTCGTCGTCGTCGTCGTCGTCGTCGTTGTCGTCGTCGTCGTCGTCGTCGTCGTCGTCGTCGTCGTCGTCCTCGTTGTCGTCGTCGTCGTCGTCGTCGTCGTCGTCGTCGTCGTCCTCGTTGTCGTCGTCGTCGTCAACGACGACGGTACGCAACGCGAAGATGCAAGCTGGGGAAGCTTGCAGCAGAAAGTTGCACTGGAAGGAAGAAAGGACTCGAACGGTTGGCTGGCTCGGCTTCGCTCGTTCGAGCCTTCAGGGCTTTGTATACTTTCTCGACGCTTTGTACGTGTCGCGAAGTGGGTGGGTCTGATCACTTTAAACCGAGAAGGGGTTTCTCTTGCGTGCCGCGCATTTCCGCATTCGTAGGACGTGTGCACGTAGCGGGGAACGAAGAATATTGCCGAATGTTCCTTCCTCTCGGTTTTCTTCGTTTGTGATCGTACGAAAAGATCCTTCCTTCTATCCCGCTGAATCGGCGGTCCTTAGCGTCTCGTTGCCTTTCATTTCTTTTCGTCGCGAAAATGTTGGTTACCATTACCGCATGTCTGGAAGCAAATCGCCTGTTTGTTGCACAACCAAATAGCGAAAAGATCGAAAAACCATGGTACAGGCGAGTGTAGGGAAAACGTAAAAAGTGTTTCGGCACAACGCAAATATGCCGGTCGCTGAAATATACTTTCACCGTGCACATGAGTTCGCACGTAGCGCGAGTGTTTTGGTTTCTCCTGCAAATTTATAGTAAATATACGAGGCAAGAGATAGCGATGCCTCGGGTCGAGAATTTCAGGAAATATTAGAAAACCGCGTTGGACGCGTCTAGAGTAGAATCCGTAGTAATATACAAAATGGATTCTCTCTCTCTCTCTCTCTCTCTCTCTCTCTCTCTCTCTCTCTCTCTTTCGCGTTTGCTGGAATTTTTAAATGTACATGTGATACACCTAGATTATTTTTTAATAAAATATTAGAATTAATTCAATAAACGTGTACAAGTATCTGAAATAAATCAATCAAACATAAAGTGAAAAATTTATATGAAAAAGGGAAAATGAAACTCGGTTTGCGAACAGGTAAAAATGAAAAAAGATCCATACGGGAGCTACTGTAATTCTGTGGTATCGCCGGGTGGATCGAATTTTGTTTTGCCTCGTAATTCGCGGTTGTATGGAGCGTGATGTCGTGGTTAAACGAAGCAAGAGTTCCCCCGGAGAAGGCCCGGGAGTAAAAGGACGAGGAGGATTCTCGTCCTGAGAATGAGGACAAGGAGGATGAGGAGAGAAAAAGGTGGCGGTGGAACGGGAATGGAAATAAAGAAAAATCCAACGATCATTTCGCTCGCTAAAAATGCGACCACCTACGTCGAAGATGGGACGGGTACACTCGAGCCGGAGGGCTAAGAGAAAATATATAGAATCGAGGTCCCTCGGGTATCCCGTGATATAAAAGGAGACAAAATACACACAACCCGCAGGCATACGAGATATGGGTCTCGTGGAGGAATGAAAACGAGATTTCCCTCCGCGCTGTGTGGAATCGCCTGCTCGCCCGTCTGTTTTCTTTTATTTTTCTTAAGAATGTTCCTTCTTTTGCTACGCGTCCCGTTCTCTTGTAGAGAACCTTTCCTTTCTGACCAATCGTGACCATTTGTTCCAGCATCGCAACGATACGGATTTAGGCGCTTCAAAGCTTTCGGCCTTATTAACGGACGAAGAGAAAGAGAAAGAGAGCGAGGAAAAAGAAACTCTGAATCGGCTGACGCGACGACTTTGTTACGTGTTCACCAAGTCTGCAGGATTTCGTCTTGACTTTATCTCGTGACGTGTTTCGTAGATAATTGTATCAATTTGTCAGCATTTAATAATGATTACGGAACACTGGGCTAAGAATATATTTATATTTATATATATATATATATATATA
>NW_017259383.1:63642-70954 GCF_001594045.1 Atta colombica
TGTGGCGATGGTGTGACTATGTTTTACTTGCGTTTATATTTTCCGACTTTATTGCAAGACATCGTGGTTTCCGTCGAAGAACTGGATGTTCGCAACTGTCTTATCGCTCCATATTCTCTCCCCTTTTTATCTTTCTCCTGTCGAGCGATGTTCTTTGTTCTCGAATACGTACGAGATGAGATCCCAAGCGAGTTACGCGAGAAAGTTTGTCGATAAAAATTCCATCGAGAGCTTCGCTAGTCGCTTTGATTTTTGAGATTTAACAGCGCGGATTCGTTCTGCGACGCAGAACGAAGTTGCGATCGAATCATCATGCATATACACACGCACATGGCTGGTATATTCTGAAAAATTTATTATTCGCATATAAAAAGCATCATTAAGAACTTATCAGACGACGTTATGCGTGAATAAAAATTGTCGGTTTATCATACATCCGTATTTAGAATTTAATGGATTTAACTGGATATCAACTTGAAGTTAAAATTGCTAAGGATGTTGATTTCGCAAGATAGAAATTAAATAAGCATAATTGAATAATAAGGACTTTCGTTGAATAGTTAAATATTATTGATTTCTCTATTTTTTAAATTCTTCAAAAATTGTATTTTCTTTCCGTGAATTTTATTGACGAAATTTTTTTAAGGTAGAAGATAATTTCTTAAAATAAACTTCTTTAATGAAAGCAATTCTAAATCTTTCAAATCTGATGTTATCAAATGGGATATAAATATGGGATATAAATATAGAGAGATATAATATAGAGATAAATAATATAGAGATAAATATATATTTAAGATATTCGTGTTTTTCTTGATAACGTGACCATTACAGGTGAAGTAAACGAAAGAGACTAAAACAAGAAGCATGAGGGAAATGGGTAAATATTACTCTTAGGGATTGTACTTCATCGCGCTATATTTCAATTTCTGTACATCTTATCTATTTTCACATAACTATCTTTGCTTGAAATAACTGGAAAGATCTGATATATTATTAGAGGTAATAAGAATATTCAAAATTCAATTAGTTGCTAATGTATGTCTTTCGCAATTGTATGTCTTCATTCTTCGAAAGAAAATTGAAGGGAGGGAATTTTGCCTTTATAAAATAAAAATATTTGGAATACATCTTTTCAGAATATTAATATTATCAATACTTACTTTTTTATATTCTATTTCACGCTGTTATAAATAAAATTATTGAAATACATATAATACTATACATGCATGTAATATTCTCAAGTAATCAAATGAGACTCACGTACTGTATAGCAGATTATGATAGCTAACAAGATTATGAAAAAATTAATTAACATTTCGACTTGTAAAATTAATTTGACTGACACGAACGTTTTTACTATCTTTGATATTAAATCGAGACATTACATTACATTACATTATTATACGTTTCAAGTTAACATTATGACATTCTTGATGTTAATATAAAACGAAAATTCTGATTTCCGTTTTTCAAGTTAAATTCGTAGATCCCTCTTCCTGTCTGCACGGCGGTCTTACCGATGAATCTCTCGTGTAGCAAGTCTAGATGCAGCATGAACCGCATCGATGACACACCGGTGACATCGTCGGTGCACACATACATATATACATATATACATATACATGTAGTAGAACATGTATCTCTAGATAGAGCAAAGCGCATCCGTATTACTGGTGGGGTCGATCAGGCTAGACACATACCTGGCACAGAGAGGTGAATACACACATAGGACACACGTATTCTCGTGGTTCGTAGATTCGCGGGTAGGTGAGTATATCGTTTGGGACGTGCCTGGATTAACGAATGAGTAATAACCGGCAATGGTAGCTACAGTGGTATTCGTCTGTACAAGCAGCGTTCCGCGGAAACTTTACTGTATCCCGCTGCATCAACGAAAGCTTCAGATACCGTGGGAGCCGTCGCGTCGTACGGAAGCTTTCTCCCGCTTGTCATGTCGCGGCAATTAATATGCGAATTACAGGATATCGTTTAAACGACGCCGCGAGATCGCGATGAGCCGGGTTGAAACCGGGCTCCCCGATCTATCCTCGTCTCTTCTCCGAGTCGCCACGACACCGACAGGTATCTCTCTCGGTAGACGATCATCGACATTTTCCATTTACCGTCCGCGTTCCTGCGATGTAGAACGCGCGTCCGTCCGCGTGTCTCTATATCCGCGTCACGTCGCCTTGTTATGGATTTCGATAAACGATAACGTCAGAAGATTCGCCCCCGTAACCTACCTCGAACGTTAAAATGTAGATCCCGGGGAATATAGGAAAAACGAAGAGATAGTGGAGGAGATACCGTAATCACGTGAGACCGTCATGGTTCTCTTCAGATAAACTTAAGGTTTATGAATAAGAGCGCAAGTTAACTGATCGATTTTATCGATTGGTCTTTGACTACGCTGAATATATTTTTTTCCAAAGTTTTCTTCATTCAGCAGCAACGAGCGCGTTCATTTCTTAAGTTAAAAAATAAATGTAAATTCTGTACTGAAATTTTTTCGGAAATCTGAGAGCGTCGACAAATTTGCAAAAGTTGGATCGTTAGGTGTAGCATCAGGAAATAAGAAAGAAGACAAAGTTCAGGCTCACTTAACTGGATAGCGAGGATCATGGAGAGGCACGCGATGCTCGATAACGGATAATAATAAATAGCTCGAGAGCGGAGGAAAGGGAAAGAGGAAGAGCGACGTGGAACAATGGGGCGGCGGCAAATAATTTCCGAACTCGCAAAGAGCAGCAGCTTCGTTGCCGTGGTCGGGTTAAGTTTCACGTAGAACGGCCAAACAGAAAGTGGAAAAAGAGACGGATGGAGAGATGGGGAATGAGCGGCAGGACGGGGAGGATTGCGAGGGTCCATAGAAAGCGAGAGAAAGGGTGAGGTGGAAGATGAGCGAAGACGGGCATAAATTCAAGCATTTTTCGCGAAGTTTCGGCCCCCGGGACATCGTAATGGCGCGCAGCGAGGCGAGTACGGCCGTTTATGTCTGAATATGAGGTAGGGTTAGAGGTAGGGTTGCAAAGAGTATAGAATAAGGAAGAGAGAAAGGACAGGTCAGAGTGCGTCTACCTGGACCTGGACTTGAGTTTCCGTTAGTATTTCGTTTGGAATATCCTGTAATAACATTGACATCTCAATTTTTAAATCTCAATCTCTCTGCCTCTCTTTTTAAATTTTTAATTTAATAACTTTTTAATTTTTCTTTTGTTTACAATTCACTCATTATCCTTCTTATTTTTGTTTTTACTCTTAATCTTTGTTTTCTTTATTTTTATTTTGTTTTGATATCATTTTGCATTACCGTCTTTTCTTTTGCCTTGGAATATTAATAAATGCCTTCATATATCTATTTATTTTTCTCTTGTTCTCTCTCTTCATTTATGCGTCGTAAATTTATCCATATTATTATCAGGATTTCACAATGATTCGCTTGATGCCGCAATAGAGACACACGTTCTCGATGTAATTAAATTGACGGAGACAAAAGGCTAATACGCAATGCGATCGGAAAGCGTATAGTATAGAGGCTTCATTTCCATCACACAGATTTCAGTTTACTGCAAACCCCGAATCTGTAATGACGATATAATGCATATCATGATTTAGAGATTGTAGTGTTGTAATACATTAATCGATAATTAGATGATTATCATTTTTAACGGTGATAACAGAATGGAGGAATTAATGAAGAAATTAATTGGATGATGTGTGCTGTGTCGTGTCTCTTCTAGAAACTCTTTCGGTAATTCTATATACACGATGTGCATTTGGAAAAGTAAGAAAACGCGTATATTTATGCGCTGTTGTTCTTGTAAATAAGTAAGAAAGCAACTCTTGTAATTCCTACCATCTGCCTTGACTGTAAAATCCGGAAAAAATAATGTCGCGAGTGCTGCGGTAAATGGCGCAAAGGAGGAACACGTTTGAAAATAATACTCCCTGCACAACGGGAAGGATTTCAACCCGAGAATAACATCCTGCGTAATAGTGATCCTACCGCGGGAACACGGTAACGGACATTGTAATGAGATTGCGTTCAGAGATTTCCGTGAAAGTATTGTCAAAATTTTACCTTAGAGTTTCGCATTTCTCCTTCGCTATTACGTGCAGTAAGGCAACAATATTTCTTGCAGAAACGAATTTTTATTATGCGCAATGCGATGTTTATACGGAAAATAAGATATTAAATGTGATATTTATTCTGCTCTCTCTCTCTCTTTCTCTCTCTCTCTCTCTCTCTCTCTCTCTCTCTCTCTCTCTCATGTTATATGTTGTATATCGGTGCAAAATAAAATCGAATAGCATTTACAAGCATTATTTGCACGTCAAGCTTGATCTACTGATTCTTAGGTTACTATTCTGTAATTCTCTCAAGAGTAACAAGGATATCGTTATATTGTTGTTACACAGTTTTTTTATCATAAAGCCTGCGCAAATGTAACGATATTATTACTAGTCATTAAAAGTTACCGAATAAGAGCCCTCAAAGGTTGTTACAAATTCCTTATTCTAAAATTCCATAACTTTTTCCCGACTTGTAATAATATTTTAATATTTTATGTATTTTCGTCCTAATTTGGAAATCGAATAAATATTTTGAGAGATTAATTTAACATAGTAATATAAATTATTATTAATGTTGTTGACTGCTTGTATTTTTAATTATTAAGTATTGATAGTATTGATATTCCCAATGGGGATAATGTACGTATATTAAACTTTAAAATCAAGAATTTTAATTTTCCAGAGAATTATTTTATAAAATTTCCTGACTTTCTTTCCTGAATTTCTTTAATCGTTTTATTTTTAATTTTTTTAACAATTCCAGTTTTGTGGCAACTCTGGTCTTAATTTACGGAAAAATAAAGCATCAACCGAAAGAAATGTAGTAATTTGTTATTATAAAATATCATTTTATAATAACAATTATGTTTACATTTGATGATGTTGAAGCATTCTGCCGTTGAGAAAAACTTCTTGGATATATGTTAAGTCAAGATTTCCTAGAGATTTTATGACAAAAAAATGATGATTTATTTTGTATCGAGGAACACTTAACGAAGAATATCGATTCGCCCATACGTTGCTTTGGTACCATTATATTACCGGGTTAAAACTATGATCGCGATTTACGTTCGAGCCGATAAATACCGGGTGTAAAATAAATTGGCGTCAGCTGCCCAGGCGCGATTATAAAGCAGCTCGGGAATAACTACATCGGTCCTGCGGCCTGAAAACTAAACGCGACATTGCGGTCTCGGGAAATGCGCCAAACGTCGAAATAACGAGCTGTCTTCTTGAAAAATTTGCGTGCCATTATTGCATTTAATGAATTTTTTTACACTGCAGATTTGTTCTACAAAACGACAGAAATAAACAGTTTTACAAACTATTATATAGGAACATTATGTGCATCCGTGATGCATCGCGTTTACAGCAGTAATGCAATCTTCAACACTGGTGCTAATGCGCCACTAAATTATTAAGCATCGCAATTTGTTGTTTGAAAAATAGAACAAAAGGATGTAAAAATGGTAATGCCACGAGAGAAAAAGAGGGAACAGTTAAATCGTTCGTACAGTCACTGAATAACTACGTTACAGTCGTTAAAGAAAATACAGTCGTTTGAAACTGTGAATGGACTTTCTAACTTGGATGCAACCAGCACGAGCGCTTCGGCAATGTTAATATTTATTCTGTATAGCGAACGAATCGAAACGTGATAGCGAGATAGAGACGCGCCCGTACTCGCGGAGAAAGAGAGCGAAATTGGAGGCTCGGTGTATAGCCAAAAAAAAGAATATCGTTGTTTCGCGTCCCCGCCTTTGTCTAAATCGTATCCCGGCTCTGCTTTCATTTTCCGTCGCTCTGATTCCTCCGGGGTAACGGCTGCGTGACGCGAATCTGAAATCCGGAATGAAATTCGATGTTCTGACGGAACTGCAACGAGCGGTTTCACGCAGATTAACGAAATCAAACCAAGGGTCGACTCGGCCGACGTGTTCGAACGTGCATACAAAATGGATATTGCAGTCTATTTTTCTGCTGACCTTTTCGTTGTAGAGTTCAATATTCGATCAACCAGCTTGCATATGTTGCGTTACAGTTAGTGAAACACGCAGAGAAATCGAAATACTCTTACTAAATTTCTTATTTAATTTAAATTTTGCAAATTTATATACAGTATTAATTGTTTATTATATTTTTACATATCGCTCTCTTATTTCAAAAGCGATACAATTAAAGTTATTAAGTTTCTTAAAAAAAAAAGACAGAAAGTTAATAATTAATTAAATATCGACAAAAAAGAATATATTTATAACATGATTAAATGTTTTTTAGTCATTTTCTTTTCATAAAAAAATTAATTTTTTAATTGCGACGATTTTTTATAAAATAGTTCACTTTTGATGATTGATAGAGTAATATTTATTTAACTCATTCATCGTAATAATTAAAGTCACATTTTTTAAAAATTGTATCACTTTTGAAGTAAGAAAGTTATATAATTATGAATTGCGCAATTAAGTGTGGATTATTTCATACTCAGTATGACAGAGAGATATCGCGAATTATTTTATTATATAAAATATTCTTAAATATCCAAAATTATATTTGTTAATATTACAACGCAAAATATGACGCAAATTGTAACGGTATAAAAGCGGTTACAAACATCCGTTTGAATAAAAGAAATTTGTTAAAGTTAGTTTAAAAATAAAAAAAAAATTTATTGAAATTAATTTAAAAAATTTCTGCAATTTTGAACAAGTTCTCTTTGTCTAAATGCCATTTATTATAATCGATACTCGAGACATTTTGTTTCGAAAAAAAATGATACTAATTACTCGAACGATGCTCCTTCGATGAATAGAAAGAGTCCGATTATTTACTCGATACCTTTCTTTAACTGTTCTAACTCGTACTGTGATTCCCCAAGTGGATTGCTAACAAGAACAACTTGCTGGACGAAGAAACGGATTACAATCCACGACTACGGAGCCAGCTAGGTTTTGTATCTGACTCGAGGGAGCTACATACGCGCGGTACCTATGATTTTCTGAAGTGCATGTAAGAAGAAAAGTGGAACGATAAAAACACAGAGTACAATATACGGACACGAGCGTATGTACGAATGTAAGTGGTACGAGTAAGAGCGCCGAAAGAAAGAAAATACAACCAGCTGTTCTTACTTCCGCAATACAACGACATCCCTCCGTTTGTAGATAGCTGTGATCGCGTTGCTCATCAAAAGCAAATGCCTCGGACAGATAAATTCGTCGTGTCAGACATGTATATA
>NW_017259383.1:71054-82953 GCF_001594045.1 Atta colombica
TACATGCGTTTAGATAGTACCGCAAGTCACCAAGAATTTGCAGAGCCGCATAGGCAAATTATACGGATGAATACATCGGGCAAACGGTTGGACGTTTACGAAATGTTCTGTACCTATTCCTATCTTCAGGACTTCACCCTCATTCCGTCGCTACGACTTCCTTGCCTTACGCCAGCAAGGGGAGAAATTCTGTAGGACGTTCCCTGCTACTTTGCCTGAGGTCATTCCTACGAAGCCGCGATGGCGTCTCTCGTGCTATGGTGAAAGATTTTAATTAATTTCGGGTATACACAGGGAAAATACTTTGATAAGACTCTGCGGTTCTTTTGTCGGAATTATAGGGGAATTCGTTTGTTCTTGTTCTTTGTCTCTCCTCCTCTTCTTTCTCTCTCTCTCTCTCTCTCTCTCTCTCTCTCTCTCTCTTTACGCCGTTTAGTTTAATTCAACTAAATTTTTAACAGGAATCGTGTTCAATTTTTCTTTCTCAAGTTACATGTATAAAATAGGGATATTATATTAAATGATAACGATTAATCAGAATTTTTCGGTTTTCGTTGAAATTTCATTAAAAAGGAATTTTTGCACGTCCATGTACGCATGGTTCATGCATTCTTCAGTTTAATTAATTTTTTGTCGTTAATTATAAAAATTTATTTCAAATGCAGCTGCATAACATTCATCTAAATTGCAGAAAACAGGTAGATGTTAAAAGAACTGCTGGCACGTGAAATAACGAATAAGAGCTCTGCGATATTTCGCATTATTCGAAGCAAATCTGATAAGTAAAATTCATGTGTATATATTCGTCTTATCTAATGATAGAGAGAAGATGTGTGTATCATTATTATTTAGAGATCATTGGTAAAAATATTCTAATAGTCAAGAAAATTTTCACATATTTTGCACGTCATAAATTTCATATTTTTATGATAAAAATTTCTATATTTTAGAGTATCTTTTTTATTGTATAAAAAGAGTTGCAATCTTTCTATTCATGATTTTGCATGTTGAGAATTCTTCTTGCAATAAATCGCGAATAAAAGTGATCGACAAGCGTTACGTAACTAAGTTACACAAAAAAGCTTCTTACGTCTCACCAATTGCGAATTTGAATATGATCAAAAAAATATGGAAAAAAACCACATTTTGCGATTTTGCCGGGGTTAACAATCCAGACGCTCATTTATTGTTGAATAAATCACGTGCGTTCTTTCGCGCTGGTATTATCTGACTGGGCTAGGCCGAGTTTATTAATGAAAGGCGGGCTTTGACCAAATTAAAACATACTCGCGAGAGTGACCCGAGCGAGCCGACGGATATTCATTTCAGAGGGATTTACCACGCGCTTCGCGGACCAGCTGCTAACGTTTTCGCCGGCATTCATTTTGGTCCCGTTGCTTTTCGTGCGCTTTTGCACGTCGTGCGTTGTTTCGCACATAGCTCAAAGGAAACGGGGAATTAAGGCAAACGCAACAATAGTTAGGGGAGACTGTCTTGTTCCATGATGTAGGATAAGGAAATTATTGGATCACGCGAGGGGTGGTAAAAAATAATGGAGAAATGCACGCATCTATTATTTTTCTAAGGCTTGATTTATTGGTTAATTTGTGGTTAGGTTTGACCTGATAACGATATAAAAATTACATTTTTCTATCTATGATTAATCATCAAACTGATGATTTTATAGTGAATAACTTTTAAAGTTAGTAATACAAAATTATTAATTTAATGATTAATCATAACCAGAAAAAGTATTTTTCATTATCAAGTTAAATGAGGCTAGTTTAAAACCATAAATTAATAAAAAACCAAACAGTAAGTTCGGGATTGGCAGCGCATTGCTTCGTCAGTCAAAGCATTTTGTATTTTACTGCATTATTTAAAGTTAGTAAATTTTATAATACTGTTTCATCTATAAATAAACAGAGGAAGAAGTTTCATATTTATCATTATTATTTACAATGTTATAAGTGAAAAAAAGTGTTATTTTTTATCCATTTTCTTCATTGATGAGATAACAAAGACTGAAGCCGGATTCAATCCTATCTTTTTAGATACGTTATGAAAATCCACCTTATCATTAAAAAGCTGTGAACGATGTTAAAGAAAGTTTAGTGCTGCCGCCATTTCTACCACTGCGGTTATCCGAACGCCATATTTCGTTTCCTTTTTTCTTCCTACGCCGCAATCCATCTGTCCATCCATTTTACGAGTTTCATCCTTTTCCCTCCCACGATGGCTGATTTATCACAGAAAGCTCTGGGATCGTCTCTCTGTGCAGAACGGTATTCCGGCGACGGTGTCCTTTCTCTTTTCGTGTCGACAAATTATATTCGCGACGCGGAGCGGTACACAGTCGGCCGAGCGGAACTGCGCGGAACGGCTGCCACGTTATGTAGGGTGTGGATAAATTGTTTACCGAGGGGATAACGAGAAGAACGATGATGTTTGCAGTGAACGATAGCGGGCTTGACGATAACGAGTTATGTGAAATTTTCATTTTTCCCTATCGCCTGGCTCAACATTGCCGGCGCGTATCGAACCGTGTACACAGAGCGTTAAGAAGCGATCGTTCAATATATTCGGCTCTGATAACTACGGGCGATAACTCCGAAATAATAATGTGAAATATTAAACGTGATCGCATTATTAAGTTATAGTATTCGTTATTGAGCTGTTGAGAAAAATAATCACGGGGAAAATTGGATTAGAGTTACATTTTATTGTGATGCTCGTGCGGGATGTTATTGTAAAATTCTTTTCATTACCAAAAATATAAAAAGCATTCGGTAGCATTATAACGATATAACGATATAAAAGCATTCCATTACCGTGTCATTCCATTATTGGTGTTATAAAATGCTTGGAACTGCATGTGTCTGCGCAACAAGAAATATACCGCTATAAAGAGAAAATCCAATTTCGACATTTTTGGAATAAAGCTTTGTAATTCGACTGCAAAATATTAGTAAAATATCTCTTATTACTAAATCATTACAATAAATAGAATAGATGTGTTGAATATTTATTCGCGCTCGTCTCTTCGATTCGTGTAATTTTTTCATGAAATAATTAACTCACCATGTTTATTAGGTCGAGAGAAAGAGAGATAGAGAGATAGGGAGAAGAAGATTTGTCGGAAAGCGATACTTTGAATCGATAGCAGAAGTAGTTCTAACTTTGGCTGAAATTGCCGTTGAAAAGCTCGCGTACTCGTCGTCGTTATCATTACCCTCATGGTCGCCACCTCGTTTCTTTTCAGGTGACTAGCGGAAAATAAGAGCAGTTCAGTTCGCGAACGCAGTCGTAAATGGGGCTTGCGAAACAGTTAGGTACGAATGGACTATCCGCACATTGACGAGGGGATGTCTTGAGGGATGAAATGAGGATATTCTCGAGAGAGGTACGGGTACGGGTGAAGAAAGAGGAAGTGCACCGGAAGAAAGAGCCGTTCTCTTCCGAATCCTGTCGTTCGCACGTTTTCGAATCTTCGTTCCTCTTTTCTCTGATGATCCTCTTCCTTCCCCCCCCCCCACTTTGTCGACCCTCAACATTTTCCACTTCGCCTAATACGGTTCGCCTAAGGGGAGGATAACCAAGAAATCGGTGAAAATCGATGCACTTTCGTTGACCTAATCGGTGATCGTCTCTTTTCCTACGTGACTGACCTGTCAATTGTAATCAAGATAGGATCCAAGTGCCCACCCCTTTTAAGAGGAGGGAACTCTCTTCGTTGAAAGGGAAATTATCCTAAAGGTCTTCCCCTGTTTCATTTATAAGGAATTTACGATCCACGAAGAAGGGTCATGCGACGGTAGTGAATAAAATTCCTTCATTTTCTCTCTCAGCCTGTTGAGTATTTATCGATGCGACAAGCAGTCATAGTTGAGTGTTTCTTTTTTTCTTCCCTTTCTCTTCCATCGGCCAGCGTATTCTGGCGAGCACGCGAAGAAAATCTCGGTACGAGATCTGCAAAATAAATTCTGCAAATTACGCGCGCGTACTTAGCGTCGTGGAAATAAATTCTCGGAAATCACGAGGCGATAGCAATCAAATTGCCGAGTGTCGACCATCCCCCGTACACGTCGCGCGGCCTCTGGTACTCGTTGATAATACGAATTGTTAATCACCCTGCTGCCGGCTGCGAGCAACTAACCAACAGACTGGCATGGCGCGGCGCAGCACGACAAATGTATCGAAAGATATCATGCTTGTTAACCGAAAGCGATGAAACTCCCATCGGACGGAGCGGATGCTGTAATTAGCGCGTCTACCTTGGTCCCGCGTTCCCTCGCGTTAAAAAGAATTAGAATAGCGTTCGATCAACGCGCCGAGTAACTCGTTTTTCGCGCACAATCACTTTATTTCCGGGAACATCCGGGAATGTGGCGATTGATCGGAATCCACCAGTCGTTTCCGTGGCCCGACGGGAATTCCCCATATTCGTTTTTTTTTTTTGTAGAATCTTGCAATCGCGATCGACAGGATATGCTTGAGCGCTCAAAGCGATCGCGCTCACGCTCGTGCCGGATGTTTGTCTCGCGAGTGACGATGTATTATATAATGGAGATGCCATAGAGAAATTGTATTTCCTCTCGACGAAAATGCAGTTATCCTCTGTAGTAATCAGAATGCGCTTCGCAATCCACGCATGCGACGCACGCGGCCCTTAGAGTGTGCAAATTTCCCTTACAGCGTTTCGTTATGACGCAGTATTGCACTTGATACTTCAACTCGATAAACTGAACCTCGAAAAGGGATTTGCACTACCTGAGCAGTAGTGATACTAACGTATAAATACATATAATATATGAATAACATAAATGACGTAAATAGAAAGAAATCTGAAAATCTTTTACGTGTTCCATTTATTATTCTAGATATTACTGATATTATTCATTGTTGTACTGCACACGCTTATTAATAATGTATGTTTTATTCGTTCTTTGTACTTTGATAAAATATTAATCTGCGTTTTTATTTTTAAATTTCATCTCTTGGTAACATTTGTAATTAACCCTTAAATGCCATTGAGGGTCTAAAAGACCCCAAGGCTTTTCCAATCGTATATAATCTCGCTGTAAATCGAATTTCTGGCTTCATCTACCATTAGTTTAAATCTCCAACTATCAGTTGAAAAGTTTGCGGTAAGTCAGTTTCTGTGTAGCAGCTGAGCAGGAACGACGCATTTCGAGGCGGAGTACAAAATATCCCAGTGTGTCATTTACGTTGTGCAAAGTGAAAATCGAAGCGATTTTTTCATTCACGTTTTTTGTGTAAATTTCATCATTTTGAATTGTAAATATTACTGTGCGCACTATAAAATTTTCTTAGTGTTGTAATTATAACTTTTTCACGAATAATTAGATGAATATATAATAATTTATAAGGATGTACCCCGGATCGTAAAATTACTAGATATCGGATATCGGATATTTGAACAGATTGTAACATCGGATATCCGGTATCCGCTCGGATATCCGAGAAGGCGATTTCTTCGAGTTGGATATCCAACATTTTCCGGATACCTGATTGGTTGCGGAGAAAGTGACTTCTAAAAACAAAAAAAAATCTTTTAAAGAAAAAGATTGTAATTTTGCAACAATGTATAACATATTACAGCATCATAAAATATGCACTTGTTTTTAGAACATTTGTATAAGAAAGAAAAAAATCAACAATTTAACAAAATTCGGATATAACAAAATTCCCGGATACTAATGATCCGGCTATCCGGTCAGATTATAAAAAAATGCCGGATAATATTGGATACCGGATACTTTCCGAATATCCGGTTCATCCCTAATAATTTGCCTTCGTGTCACAAGCTGATGTGTGATAAGCACCGCGTCTATTTTTGCGTTGAATATTCTGGACTAGAATAAAATTAATGTTTTTGTACTTTTTTTTTGTAATATTTTTACATACTTTTGTAATTATGTGCCTAAAATTATTTTATTTTTAACTTTTTTACTAAATATATTAGTCATATATATTTATCAAATAAATCGTAAATTGTGTTTTTTCTTTCTCTAAAATTTCCCCATTTTTGCAAAATAAATAGAATTTCTTTTTTAGAATATCCAATATCGGACTTAACTTTATCTAAAAAAATCTACTATCTCAGGATACCTACAATCCTAAATTTTTAGTGAAAAATATTAAAAAATAAATAAATATACGGTTTATTTGTTTAAAAAGAGTATGCTTCTTAAATTTTTTTTTTTTAGTATATTTACAGTAAAATTTCATCATAACTACAATTACATCTTCTTTCAGACGCTTTGAAATGTATCCAAACAAATGTTAAAAATATTGAAAACTCTAAGAATAGTATATACTTTTTCACGCTAGGGTCCAGTTAACTCGGTGTGGCATTTATGCTGGTGATTTTTTTGACGTGTGCATTTAAGGGTAAAAATGATCCATTACAATAAATGCAAAAAGTATTCGTTCACAGAAAATAATTTTTAAAAAAGCTTTATTTTTAAAAAGTAAATATTATTTAGTGAGAAATGAGTCATCGAATTGATGTCGAATCGATACCGATAATTTTAATACCAATTTGATGTTGACTCGACGTTTAATTGACGATCATTTCTTGCTGAGTTAACAATTTATTCATAAAAAATAAAATAGATTATATGTTCTTTAAAATTATATATACCGAAAAATGTATATTAATTATAGAAAATATATCACCTGAAAAATAATATAACCCGAAAATTAAAAATTATATTGTTTGGATGCTCAAAAAATATTCATACAGTCGAGAAATTTAGTTTCTAAAATCAGGAATACATACGAAACTCGATTGTTTATATTAGTACAGAATGTATTGTATTTATTGCATAAAATTGCTTGATGTTTATTTTCTACAAATAAGACTTGTTTTATACAAAATATCCTTGTACGAATACTTTTTGCACTTACTGTATATGACGCGGTTCAAAGATCTGGATTAAAAATTTAAATTTTTTTAGTCTTGAAAGAAGATAACATTGAGAAAAATGTTTGGTTGGATTAATCGGAATTCTGATTGAAAATGGACAAATCAGAATTTCCTAGTTAAATCTTCTAGAGAATTCTAATTAGTAACTGGAATTCTGATTGATATATCAAAATTTTCTGATTCATCCATTTTCAACCAAACATTTTTCTCAGTTTATATATATTTACTAAACTTTCTTCAATATAATGCAACAATTAAATTTTAGAACATCTTAATAAAAATATATTTCAACAATGAATTATAATAATAGATTAACATTAATCAGTTCTTTGAATATTCAGACGAAATAAGTCGGTCGTTTGTCAAAAGTCATTTTCTTGCACAGTAACGAGAACGAGAAAAAGCCAAGCGTTCGCTAGATTAAGCAAATTGTCGTTTTCCCGCATTCTTTTTCTAATCGCGACGATCCCGCATATACGATTTTCCAACTTGGGATACAAAGCATTCATTAAATCGTTATCGCGGGGGGACTCTAGCAGTGACCTTAAGTCGTCTTTCTTCCTTTTTCTTTTTTTTTTTAAGATCCATATTTTCTCCAAGTCCAAGGAGGATTTACTTTTTTTCTTCATCCCTCCCTTCGTCTC
This sequence comes from Atta colombica, assembly GCF_001594045.1. NCBI lineage: Eukaryota > Metazoa > Arthropoda > Insecta > Hymenoptera > Formicidae > Atta > Atta colombica. The sequence goes on from NW_017259383.1 coordinate 78,651, forward strand.
AATATTTCTTCTGTTCCCGCGGTGGCTACAAGGCACCACTAGAGACCCGTGGGAATTCAATCTCGAATGGCTTTTTACAAATGTAAATTCCTTATCAAAGTTGGAGTCGGATTACAAATTCGGAAGGAGGTGAAGTTTCTGCAGTGTCGTTCCTCTTTGTGGAGGATGAGGATGGACGAGCGATGGATGAGGCCCAGGGTGGAATGGGTGTCGAAAGAAGGCGGAATGGAGTCGGCCCGTTGGTAACCAAAGAACTTATGAGAGGAGAGTCACGAGTGTCGTAGTACCTGATATGCATAATAGCGTCTGATTTGAAATTTGCATTCGTACCTGGCGAGTCTCTCGCTCACCCAGAAACGTCACTCTGGGTTATGCGAATCGAGGCGCATCGGGAAACTACATACACGGTACGATACGATGTCTAGATGCGAATCCTTACTTTGTATTACGTGCGATTGAACTGATTTAATGAGCATCGAAATGAAGCTCGTGTTATTAATGTTTAACGCGTTGCGTTGGCGGAAATCCTCTAGAGATGTTTCGTATCTGCGGAGAAGTAATATAGAGGTGTCACTCGCGGCTATATTATGCATCGACGTCACGTCGCGTCGTGTCGTCGCTCTCGTCATGTAAATTATGATTATAAATACTTGTATATATTCATCCAAAAGTAGCTAGGAATAAAAGTTTTCCTTCGTATGTCGATACGAATTCGTTTTCGACTCCTGTAACGGAAGCTTTTCAAATTTACTAGTACTTCCCGGAAAACTTCTAAGCATTACCGTTAGAATTTTTGCCAAAGTCATAGACTGAACTAATAACACTCTCGGAGAGAAATTGAAATGGCAAGAGAGTACTACCGCGCGCCGTAGAGACTGCTCGCGGAGTCTTCGAGGACAGCTGCGGCAAGGGAATCAAAACGTACCATAGCGGTGGTTGGGAATTAAAAGTTTGCAAGATTGCCTTATAAATCTCGGACGTAAGTAAAACCATTACAAAATATTTTACTGACTACGAAACTTTACTGGCTATACGGCGAGAAGAAAGAGGGGAAGAGAGAAAAACTGTTTCGCGGTCTGCTTTGACGGTTCGAAGTTTTATACGACGAAATGAAATCGTAGTCGATAGAATCAGCCTGACGTGAGTTTCTCTACGTCAGCAAAATTTATCTCATTACGATACAATAATAACGTCTTGTGCATTTTTACGAAATTAATGCGCGAGATGACGTTACATGTGGCTATAGAATTATCAAAATTTTTTAAACTAGAACTTTCAGGTAATGGCGCCGTCTTCGAAAAAAATGTTGGGAGAACAACAAGAAAGCATTTCAAATAATAACCTATTTTTTAATAGCTTTTACACGAGAGGGAAAGGGAGCAGAGTAAAAGAAATTTTAAATTATTGAAAAATTTCACATATTTAAAATTTTATATATACTATTATATAAATTATATACTATATGTAAAACAAAATGTATAAACAGAATATGGTGCACGAAAAAGAAAGGAAGCTTAAAAATTTATCCTATTATCGTAAAAAATTTGCACATCGGATTTTATTTCGAGAAATAAATTCGCAGTAGCATTTAAATCTAATCTTTATCGCTTCTTCGTAGCGTATCGTCTGGTCGATGCTTTTTCGCAGTTTTGATCATAGAAATTATTTGCAGCTGTTAAAAAATTTTTTGTTAAAAACGAATAGACAAAAATTATTGAGGGAGAGGGGATCGAAATGTGCTTTGCCTTCCTTAAATTGACGCCTATGCTTACAGGCCAGAAACTTCGAACATTTTGCTTGCAATTGGACACATACAAAAATGAGTATCAATATAGATTAGTAAAAATTTGGTTAGAATCGATCAACGAATAATTATGTCGCATCTAATTGTTTATTAATAATACTAATTTAATATAAGAAATTGATCAATCATTGATTATTCTCCTTGCATTTGATTAGTTTCTTACAGTTTAAGGATATTACTACAACTTGTAAATCAGGACTAATACAGAATAGTGTAGAAGAGATCAAAATAAAATATTTAAAAGTTTTTCTAAAACCGGAAGTTCATAATTATTCCGGACGCCTTCGAAAAAGCCCTCCGGACATTGCGGGACTCTCTAAAAAACAGGACAGTGTCCGGAGAAAAGAGAATGGATAGCAAATGTGGATAAACTCTGCGGATTCGCTTTATGCAGTTAGACGCACTGGAGATTTGGCGTAGCAATTATGTTGGACGTAGATAAAGACGACCAAGCTCGTATCTGCTGCGGTCATGTCGGTGGAAAGGTAGCAGTGGGTTCAGTAAGAATCAGCTCTGCCACTAATATTAGCGAGCGTGAGAGAGACTAGACGCGAACTAGAAACAAAATTTTTACTAGAAACAGAATTTTTGGAACCATTATCCTCGTGTCGCCGCGAAAATTTACGATTGCAAACGGCGACGTTGCGAAGCGAATTCCGGCGCGATTTCGGCGCGGCGAAAACGCTCGCGAAAATACTTTATGTTTACGCGTCGTAAAATTTTCCTTCCAGTAAACTATCCAGTAAACATATACGATGTAGTGATTCACTTTCGCATGTTTGCGTAATGTCGCACGATTCGGTCGTTATCGCATTTGTATTTGCTCGTTTTTATCTTACATTTAAGTGGCTATGCAGTTTTCACGCTCTCTCAGTTTTCGACTTGTATATGCCCGTTCCATTTGCATCTCGGCACGCCAACGATTCGACGAGCAATAACGTTTCGAGCTTTGAAGTAGAAGAACCTCGCTGCAGTATACATGTATATGTCTTCGAGACGTGTTGGCACTTTCGCTGCGTCTATTTTTGTTGCCTCACCTGGGATCCATTTCTTTCATGCGCCAATTTGGAAATCCTGTCGGAATCGTAAAAGAGAGAAAGACTCTCGGCTACATCGATCTCGCAGGATGAATTCTCAAGGCGGCAGCAGAGTTGGTGGCTTTTGTAGAAAACGGTACCCAATACCGTAGCAACTACTTCATGGCGATCTCCCGCGTTTTAGTGAGATGGAAAACGGATTCGCATATACATATATTGTTAAGAAACGAGCAGGCGCGATTGCGCGTAGCTATCTAAGTTTATGCAATTAATTAAATCCTTGCAAATTCATGGGACACAGCTGCGTTCGCGTGTTAGTGTTGCTTGATATTTATCGTCACAGGTAGAGTCAGGAATCGATAACGAGCTCGTGGAAAAATTCTCTGATACTTCTTTTTCCGTTTTCGTTCTCATCGATCTTTCTTCGCAGCCCTACTCTTTCTGAACTATTCTCCGAGTGTTTCGCCAACTTTCCCACTTTTTGTTCTCTATTTTCCCGGCGTTCAGTTCATCACTGATCGAGCACGTAAAGAGTACTTTAACATTAGTGTCGCAACGATGAACAAATGGGAGGCAAACGTTACGCATCATTATATCGTTGCATATCTGACACTTTGTGAGAATCTTATCGTCATCATTGAATCGGTTCTCTTTTTCTATCATCGGTCAAAAAGTCGAAGTTTCGTGTGTTTCCAACACGTATCGTATGACGCGAGAAACCGTTAAACGTCACAACGAGCAGGCAAAGAAGAAAGAAGAAAAGCTGCTGTAAGGAAGAAAGGTGGAGGAAGAGGCGGCGGTGCGGAAGTTTTCGTAAGATCGTATAAAAGAGGAACTACCGCGCGGTACAGGAAGGAAGATCCGCGGACGAGAGAAGGGCGAGAGGAAAGACGGAGAGAAGAAAAGCAGAAAAACAGATTTGGAGAATCCGGCGGATCGTTTCTGTGTGCGTGGCCGTGTGAACAGCACGCGTGTGGGATGTATGTGTATATGCGGCTGTTGCACGTGTGTTACGTGCACTCTGGCAGTGTCTCTCAATCTTTCTTTACTTATGGAACCTCCTTCCTTTCATTTATCTTCGTTACGTTTGTGTTAGCCAGGAAAGAAAGTTTGGATGGCCCACTTAGAAATTTACCGTGAACTCCATGATGTTCCATCCTTTACGTGCGGCTCCCTCAGAAATATGACGCGATTCTTCGGATGATTGCCTGGTCCATACTGAGAACCGTCGCACAGATCGAAGAGAGAGGAGAGAGAAAAGCTCTAACGTGCACGATCCAACGTGTGCTTGGCGTAAAAGGCAAAGAGCCGCGGAGAGAAGGTTGTCACGAACTATCTCCGCGATTCACGCACCGAATAATTCAATGAAATCAGGATGTGCGCCCGGGCGTGAAATTGCCCCGAAGGAAGAGAGAGAGAGAGAGAGAGAGAGAGAGAGAGAGAGAGAGAGAGAGAGAGAGAG
>NW_017259383.1:83053-123845 GCF_001594045.1 Atta colombica
GAGAGAGAGAGAGAGAGAGAAGTCATTCTCCAATCTCAGTGACTTCTGGTAATTCCTCGATTCTAAATCCTTAATTGTTTTGAAGTCACCTATCTCCACTTCCCTTTGATGACGATCATATTCGATCGCTCACATTATCGAGTACGTTATGTATGTATACACACCACCGTTCATAATTATTGAAAAATAGCATCACGATATGAAATTAGAAGCGAAGGATTGCTCTCAGAGAGCAATTCAATTCCGGCGAGAATTCAATGAATTTATAGCGAACGTTCTGTCAAGATAATTCTAACGAATTCGATTGTAAAATTCTGTACTTCTTCCGTAGCGATGATCCAGACGAGTTTTACTGGTTCTTACATCATTGCTACAGTTTTTCTTCCGCCTTTCATTTCTTAAGAATGAAATAGATACCAGAAGATAGATACGTAAACGGAAGAATATTTGTCAGAGTCCTCAAGATATATCTCAAGAAACATCGAGACGTTTCGCGTTCCGACAATATAGCGACTACAGCGTGTTCTTTGTTGCCCGAGTCTTCGATTCTGTGGTTTCGAGCTCGCGTTAGCTCGAGTAAAAGAGGCTACAAGACAGTGTGGAAATGATAGGAAAGTCTGGAAAAGCTCGTGAAGAAGGGTCCTCCTTTCCTTGACTCAGTACGTCCGGCTTTTCACGAGCTTTCGAGAGATCGCCGGACGACCTCCCGCGAGGTTTAATGGATCGAAACTCGCTGAAAGTGAGCTCGCGGAGTAGCACGCGATACCGATATCGGAATATCGTAGAACGGTGGCGGTGGTAAAGTGCAAAAAGACTATAAGGAGTAGTAGAGGTGGGAAAGTAAGAGGAAGACGACGACGACGACAACGACCGCGAACGAGGACGACGAAAGAAGGCTCTCGCGAAGACGAAACAGACGAAGAGAGCGGAGCTATCGGGGGATATAAGCTACCTCCCCTTGAAGTCGATTTCTGGGCGGCTCCTAACATTTTTCTCATTAAATCGATCGCAGTGACACGCGGATAGACTCGTCTCCATCGCGCGCGCGCCTTTCTTTCGTGCTACCAACTTCATCCTCTTCCTTTCTTTCTTTCTTTCTTTCTTTCTTCCTTCCTTCCTTCCTTCCTTCCTTCACTCTTCCATAGTCTCTCTAGGAAGGAACATACCGTCTCTGTGTCTTCGATTCGACGTTGTCCTCTCGCACGCAGTTGACATTCTACAAGTTGGTAGGAACAAAGTTGGTAGGTTTCATCGTTCGAGCTTCTCGTAATTTACGTAATCCGCGTGTCTACTTGCGTCCGTCGTCCGTCGTTTCTTTATCCTTTCTTTTCGTATCTAGTTTCGCAGAGTGAATGAAAAAGTTTCCTTCTCTTCACTCGTTGCCCTATTCAGAATCCTGCGACCGATCCCATCACGATGAAACGCGATTGTAAAGCGGCTTTGCTCAGTAACGACTGCTGAACGATTTCGAGTGAGATCTGCCACTAGCTGATTCGATATATTTCCCGCTAATCGTATTTTTGCACGTGTATCAGAAAATGTTTTTTCTAAGGAAAGCGAGGAAATATCTTTCTTCTATCTCTTCTGATATCAGATCAAATATTGTAGATACCCAGAGAATTCTCTGGTAATTTTTTAAAATTTTCTATATATTTATTATGCATATTATGCATATAAGTCTATCATGATTAACAAATAATTTATTGCTCGAAAATAAAATGGCATAGTATTAGTTAGTGTTTATACCGCAATAAAAAACATTTTTGTATTTGTTAGAAACAACCACTCAAGTCTTAAAACTTTGTGTTGAATTTTTAATATACAAGTATTAATTTAACATAATGTAATGGTGTTATTTTATATTGATACTCAATATTGATACTCAATATTTTTTAATGTTAAAATAACATAATTTATACGTGAACAAATAACATAAAAATAATATTTTTTTTAATGTAAATTCTAATAAATGAATAAAATATGTTAATTTAACGTATTATAAATGTTATATTTGTTGTAATATGTTAATTTAATGTATTATAAATATTAATATAAATTTTAATGAAGAATATGATTGTTTACAAATTATATCAATGTTACGTTTTCTGTGTTAATTTTGTACATAATATGTATTTGTGTTACTTTCTAACATATTCATCTAATGTTATTACGTTAATCCAAAAATTTGAGTGGATTGTTTAGGTCACGTGAAATGTATTAAATTTAATACAACTTTTCCAACTATGTAATAAGACACAGAACAAATGCAATTATTTATCATGTCATGAATTTAAATAAAGTTTAAAGTTAAAGGAAAACTTCTAATTATATGAAATGTAATTATGTAATACATAATTCATAACTTAAATGCTTATATCCGTCTCTGATAGCTTAGAGAGTATAAAATAAATAGAATAAATGAGGCTGTTAGTTTTAATCTAAAGTTGGACATTCATCCAGTTATATTTTATTAAAAAGATGAAACAGACAGAACGCGTGGAATTATTAATCTTGTACGAAATCCTAACTTGCATCTGTGTTTTCAAAAACGCAGAAAAATGGAATTAATTATATATTATATCGAAAGAATGATTTTGCTGAAGTATCTAAAAATTTAATTACACATATCTGAAAATATATCCATAAAAAGCAATATAAGAAATCTAGCATGAGTAATGCTGCAAAAACATTTTGACATTCTAACAACCAGCTTGAACATTCTTCATAATTATTTTCATAATTTAATAAAATTATCAAATTTTTATCTAGTTAAAATTTTAAATACTAGGAATATCAATTTCTTTTTTGTGCTGAATTTAAACATCTATCCTATAATTATCTTAATACACCTTAATACATACGATTGAGTCATTTGTGTCCTGCGCATTTTTTTTTCTTTGAAATACTCACTAGCATTTAATTGAATAATGGCTTTTATTCTCTTCCTACTTTTTTAATACATAACTTTATAAATATTTTCTAAAAATATTAAAGTATATTTAAAAATAATTTAATGATTTTAGTATTCTTGTAAAAGTGATAAAAGTTTAAAAACCCATGTTACAAACGATCCATCGTGTATAATAAAAGAAGATTAGAATATCATTGTATGTACTAAGGAGTAAGCAAACAGTAAGTAAACTTCAACATATATATTTTTCGTTTTATCACACAAAGGTAATTCAAAAGTTTTTTCTGGGTTTTCTAACTCTCTAGGTCTTTTAAATTTTTTCAGGGATAACACCGCCGTTTCTTTTTTCATTACTTATGTGTACGGTAGAATTTCCGCACTAACCATTTGCTTCCGCTTTGAATATATCCATAGTTATGGAGGATTCCAATTTTTATAGTAAAATTTAAGTGGAGCATCTTGGATCTTCTCATTGGCCAGTGAACCCTGGTTCGCTTTCAGAAAGTAAAATAACCTCCTCGCGAGAGAGAGTGTGAGAGAGAGAGAGAGAGAGAGAGAGAGAGAGAGAGAAAGAGAGAGAGAGAGAGACAGAGAGAGAGAGAACACAAGTAGAAAAATGCAGACTTTCAATTCGGAAGTAGTGGCAAGTCGATAAAGGGTGGAGACGGTACTTAAGTCCTATTCATCCCCTGCGAGAACTTCATTCGGGAAAAGGAATATTTAACGGAAACGAGACGATTTCAAAAAGGTCCGAACGATTCGGGTCACGGGACTTCGATAGCGGGTTAATGTTATATTACTGAAAGACTCGCCATTCTCAGAGGTCAGAAGCGGAAAAGAGGCCAACGATGGAGGAAGTGGAAAAGCCAGCTAGATTCGGCCGTAATTTCTGACTTCTTTTACTCTTTCCCGCCTTCAGGCTCTACAGATGCTTCGTCTTTCCGCTGTCGAAGTGAAACTTTCGTTTCCACACTCGAACCATTATCCACAACCGGTTTACATCGGTTACACGGTGATTTAAATTCAAGACGCAAAATTGCATCCACAAAATTTTAATTTCCGTAATGACCAATTCTACAAACTTCTCTAACTTCTTATCTTTGTGTCGCACGAATTGTATGTATGTCCTCTCGCATATTTCTTATAATTAGCTTCGAGTCCTCTCGCCCTATTGCGCTGCGTTTATTCTCAATGGAAAGTGCAATTTCAAACAGTTTTACGATCTTGTTTCACATGGCAATATCGAAAGAACGATTTCATCTTCTTTAATAAAAAGTTATTGACCCATTTAATTTTCGAAAATGAAACGTTATTCTCTTCTTGCTGTTACAGTCTGCTTATCGATTTTATTAGTTGCATTAGTTCTAGACTCTCTCGCGTCTTATACTGAGAAAAAAAATTATCCAAACGACTAAATTAATTTAGTTCATCTCTATTCCTTTCGGTGAAAAATGTATTTAACAAGGAAACCTGTGGAAAAAGTGTCTTCTTCCAATTTTGATGAATATATTGTTTTTTAAACAAAAATAAGAGATGGTTTTTTTATAAGGTTTAATTGTACTTTTAAAGAATGCAACATCTCTCTTTGAAGAAAATTGGTTTTTTCTTTTGAAGTAAATATTGAAATTGTAAGAGATAGAAAAAAATTTGTTCTGAATGAATATCGAATGATTTAAAAAGTATTTTATAATAATAATTTCAAAAAAATTTTTTTTATAAAAAAATTTTATTTATAATAAAACCAAAATTAATTAACATTTTAATTACAATTATTAAATATTTTTATACATAAAATAAAACTTTTAAAACTATTTAACTTCTCAATTTTTTTCTATCTTATAGATTTGACGATATTTGCTTTGAAAGACAATAACCAATTTTCTTCAAAAGAAAATGCTGCACCTCTTAAAAATACATTTGAGTCTTTATAAAAAAATACATGTCCCTTATTTTTTTTCTTAAAAAGACAACATATTTAAAAGGGACACGTCCATGAGTTTTCTTATAAACATATTATATTTGACTTTGTTGTTCTCCAATAAAGTCAAATATATTATAATATGAACGAAATAAAGCCGAACTAAATTAATTTAGTTAAATAAACAAGTTTTTTCTCAGAATACCGAAATAATATCAATAATATTTCAGCTCGTTAACGTATGAAAAACACATCTTCTTACATATATATTTCTCGCAAACTATGAGGCTTTCCTAAGAAAAATGAGACTGTTTCCGTAATCAAGAAGAAAGCGATACAATCGGACCTTGCCATCTCTTTTTCTTAAGCACGAATATCCCCATAATGAGAAAGTTCAGCATTCCGGGAAAGACTCGGCAAGAGGAGAGCGGCCAAAGAAAGTCATCATATACGTACGTATTAAAACGTCACAGCAAGATGACACCATTTCGTCGTAACGTGCACCTCTGACGTGTAATATGGCGAGAAGCACGTGAATACTGCGAATAGTCGTGGCGCTGTTACATAAAGAAAGGCGAGAGACAAAGAGAAGCCCCGCGCGCGCGTTCGGGTCACCGTTGTTATCGAGGTCTCAAGATAAAGGCTTCATTACGATTGGAAGCTCGCTCGAGATATCTATATATAGCTCGTGCGGCGAACGTTTCGCTGGAGTTGTCAATTAAAGCTCTATCCGAGAACGTTAACGAAATATATTGCGGTATCCTCTCAACGCATGTCGTTACTCATTCACGGAAAATTGACGGCTCGATTTAGAAATATGGAGGAAATTCATCTTGGTATATTATTCTTAATGTTCGAATTTCTGTACATATACATATATCTCATTGCACGACAGTTGTACATAATTCAGCGGCGTCGAAAAAGGACGGCAGATATGACGATCCATTAACGGAGTCGGAGCGCATTATCGTTTCTTGCGCCGTTGTGCATTGTGCAGCGCGGGCGCCGCGCTGGTATGCAATAAAAGATTAATCGAAGGGATTCCCGGACGATAGGAAACGGCTCCATTCTCTACTCCGAACTTTCGCAAAAATAGTAGTGAATACGGATGTTCCGCTCGAGCTGCTCGCGTGATTCAACTTGTCTCGTGGATTCGAAAGTTTATCGCGCTATATTCTTCAGCGATGCTCGAAAAGAGTAACTTCTATTAGTGAACTATCTTTATTATTTTATCTCATCCGAGATAAAAGAATAATGATTCTTTCGATATCGGAGAGTTACTAAGGCAATCTTTCATCGTTATCATTTCGTAATCAGCATAAATAAGGTAATAGCAATGACCCGACGTTGAGTAGTGACTCGACGTTGAAAGAATTATTAAGAATCGTTATTATTTTAGCAATTAATGTGGGAATTTTACTGTATATATAAGTAATGAAAAAAGAAACGACGATGTTATTTTTATCTTGAAAAATTTTTAGTGATATAAGCTTTTTCTAGAAAAAGCTTTTGAATAATTTTTGTATGATAAAAAATAAAAAATTGTAAAATAAAAAATATACACATTTTTAAAAATGTGAGTTTAATACACTCTGCAGTGTCTATATAATTCTTACTATATTGATGTAAATATTAACACCACCATGATTTAATATCCACATGGATTTTCGAAACCCACATCATAATGATATAAAGGATTGTTAATCCACACTATTAAATCTGTCAAATTAATCTATTTTAAGTTACCATTGATTCTACTCAATATACTTTATACTAAAACAATGGAATTAAACAATTCAAATTAGATTAAATTTGACATGATATAGTGTCAAATTTATCCATTGTCTTAGTATAAAATAACAATATGTTGAGTAGGAACAGTGGCAACTCAAATTAGGTTAAATTTGACACTATAATACTGCTGAGATTATTAATATTAATATCACAGTGAGAATTATATGTAGTAGAATATTTGCTATTCGAATATACATGGAAAAAATAGCTTTATCAAAATATCTAAAAATTTATTTTATTTCTTTGGAAATTTTATCTCTTATAAAAAAATTTTACTTCTTTGAAGGCCTACAAAAAGCAACTTGAAGAGTTTTTCGCCTAGAAAACTGGAAAGTTCTGGGAGGTCAGAATTTTCAAATTGCCTGTAAGATAATGGCAAAAATTATTGAAAAATTATGAAAATTTTGTCTTTGAATTTCACTTAAAAATAGGAAGTTATTTTTTACTCAACCCAATAACTAAAGGTAGAGATCAGAAATAATTTTGTTCGATTATCAAAATAATTATGTAGGACGCTGAAGCTAGTTGTTAGAATCAAAACTTTTTACAGCATTACTTGAGTTTCTAATTTTTTTATGATTACATTCAATAATCTGAGTTTCTAAAAACACCATAAAAGAATTATAAAATTTTTGAAAGAATTATAATTATAATTAAAAATGATTTATGTCTCTGGTGAAATAAAACGAAAGTTTGTACGAGTTTATTTTCCCTAAGTTTTTAAGAAGATCAGATCACAGATCACGAGATCGCTTCGCGCGCGCAACTGAGAGATTCTAATTTATTTGACTGAGATTGGACTTTATATCTCGAATGAAAAAGTGAATCGATTTTTTTCCCCGTAAGCCAGAATGAGTAATCGCGCATCGACGCGATCGGCGCGCAGGTGACACGCTCCACAAATCATCGTGCTTTTCCAAGTCGGGAGAGAGGAGGGATGGCAGTGTGACCATTCGGAATTGGTACACACTACCGGCATAACTGCGAACGTCAACAGAAATATTATGAGATTACATATAACGAATACGCGTGCTCCATAATCCACTCGGTGCGCTCTCGCGTTTTCCGCTACTCGTGCAGTACGACCGCGCGTCGCGCATTTGGTGAAACAATGTGTTGGCTGTGAAGCTTTCGTATATCGCGGCAGTACTGGTGTGCCTCGAGATTTACGAGAGCCGATCCTTCTAGCCGCCGCGGAATTAAAGCGATACAGGTACACCACCGCACCGCCGTGACTTTCAATTTGTTGAGTGGCGAATCTAATTTTCCAACGTAGCCAACGCGCGATCTTCTGGTCGGCGGATTTACTTGCGCGCATACCGCGATGACTAATGTACTTAGTCTAAAAGGGCCGTGCTTCCGCAAATATAGAGAGAATCATCTACCGGACTTTCCTCTTTCGACCACGCTCAGTTTATTCGTTGTAATTAACGTGTCTTTCAAATATTATACTAGGCTTTTTTTTTTAAGTAACAGCTTTATATATTGTCGTTTGATTTAATAACATACGTGTCTATCTTTTTTAAAAGTAACTTGCTGTCCTTTGGAAATTTTTTACATGAAAAGAATGATTTTAAACTAAAACTTTAGTTATAGATATAGATTTGAAAATAGTTTTGTTGAATCATAAATTAATTACATAAGGCTCTCGCAAATATATAAATGTACCTTCAATTTGTAAATGAAATTGTAATATGAGATTCTATAAATTGTTACATGGAAAGAACAGTTTTATTCAAGTATTTAAAAATTTAGCTAGATTCAAATATAAAAACAGATGTTTGGATCAAAATAATTATATAGGAAGCTCAAATGTGAATGGCAAAATAAATAGTTTCCACATTTTAGCAAAGAATTTGAGTGTTCTACAAAATTATTCCGAGACTCAACAAAATTATTTTTAGATCTGCTGCTAATTAAATTTTTAGGTACTTCAGCAAAAGTCTTTTCCATATAGATTCTCGAGCGCAAAATTGGTCGCGATGTGATTTTCCGTGAGTCTTCAAAATGAATCGAGAATCGACGAGTCTTCTTTTGTACAATCCAATATTTCATTCATTGAACCATGTCACTGTGCGGATTTATCATTGGTCTTCCTAGTTTTCTACCAATTGCGAGTGTGACCTAAATAATAGTTCCGAGACGGAAAGAAAGTCGGAGCCCCCGCGAATTTAATCTGCAGATGCGACGTCGTAAATTTAACAAAATTTATTCTACGCTGACGCGCTGCATTTTTCATGGAGGTCTGAGCGAATAAATTCGAGAGTTAGGTCCGGTCCTGCGTTCGGTTTAGATTTCGTGTGAGAACAACGGCAGCATGGAGGCAACGAAGCGTGGGCGGGTGGAAACGCTTGAAAGAGGCGATAAGGGACCAAGGGACTCGCCCCCTCTTTAATTCATTCCTTTTCGAACGAGCACTGAACTGCACGCACGAGTAAACATCGCGCCGAGTGGTCCCATGGGTGAAAAAGGAATTCTACTCGGGTGCAATGTATTTCCCTAGCTCTGCCGTTTTCCGCCCGCGCCGGGCCCGATGGACGCGTTTTAAACGGACTTTTAAGTCCTTCGCGGAATATTTCTGGCGGTTAAGTCGCCGTCGGCCGCTTCTCTGCCGGTGTTTTATGCACGCAAGTGAAAATTCTCAAGCTTCGCGCGCCAAGTATTTTCCGAAAATATTTATTGCCCGATTAGTCACGGCGAGAAAATTACGTTCCCGCTCGCACAAAGTAAATATGTCCGATTTGGCCTGAGTAAACACGTTCGAGTATCTACTCGTTCGTTGTTGTATTCGTACTCTATAGATAGAGTTTCCTACCGCAGTAACTTCCTGTTACGGGTCAATGGCACAATTGATCGAAGGATTCAAGGAACAGTGGACACACGTTGTTCTAGTTAGCGCGCAATCGATGTTGCGTACTGTTTCTCTCCGTTAATGCGGTGACGTGCCCTCCTTTAAGGGAGGGTGTTCATTGACAAGTGATAAGAAGTAGCACAGCACCGACACGGAGTACGAAGTTAAGCCATGGAAATCTCGAGTTTGAATTAACGACTCGGATTAATTTATATCTTCTTAACGAAAGATGTGCTTTCGCAGAGATGCGCGAGAGAGGATTCCAGGTCACCGAATGATTTATATACGCATGATTTATGTAATCTGGCGAACGCGAATCGCAGAGGAATCGATCTTGCGATTTAGAAGCTTCCGCGATGGCGTTGCTCGTTTATGGCCAATATTGGGGTGAAATCGTATATGGGCGATGATGTGAATGGAAGAAATCTCAAGCGGCATGGTGTGCACACTCAGATGATACCCCGATGAAGAGTTTTCGAGTGCACGTCAGGGTCTTGGTGGACTCGTGCATCTTTTATTGTCGCAAATAAATCTAGGGATTTAACAGGAATTTAAGTAAAATCGAAAACATTTTGCGAGCTTTGCCGCAATATTTATTCTATGCCTCTTCTTGTTCGGGTATTTTCATCGAAAATTTTTATATATTTTTATTAAATCGGTCGTATTTGTGTGACGGATTTTAGGAAAAAAACAATTTTTGCGTGAAATATAGAAAATTAAATAATAAAAATATAGCACGCAGAGGGTGTAACATTATAAAATGTTATTTCATTTTTTTTTATTTCAAACTTATTTTAGTTTTATCCATTATTTTCTAATTATTAAAACATTCATTCAATTAGTTTTTGTAAACCGGAGGTTTTCAACAATTTGCTCTGTGTATATTTAATAAAAAAATTAATGTGGCCAACTTTCATTTCGCGTTTTAATTTGTACTCCTAATTAATGGGCGCTTAGTGGTTTTTCTCTTGTGTTGAGCAAAATCCCAGAGTGATCGTTCCCTTTGAGATTCTGTGCGATATTTCTCGCGCTTAGATCCTTTTAAACGGCAGGATGGTGTTTTTTGCAAAACTTCCTTCCGACGATCGATAGCAGGATTAAATATTCTCGAAGCTGTTTACGATGGCGGTTCACAATCGAGAACGGCTCTTAGCGGCCTTTATCGATGGAGCGGAAAAATTAGAGTGGAAATAGGCCTTTTATATTCGCATTGTGTCGTCGTGATAGCTGTTAGATAGACAGAATTTAGAAGATCGCACTTGGAGCTTAGTGTAAAGAAAAAAAATTCTGTTATATTTCTAATAATTCTTTGTTATTTTATCGAAAAGCGATAAGAAGACAAAAAAAAATAGAACGATATGGTCTATGCGATATATACTTTATAAGTAATGATGTCGAGTAATATGCGTAAAATTTCCATAAACGTAAAAATAGTAACATCAGTTTATAAAGTTCTCAATTTAAATGATAGATTTTTTAATAATATAATGTAAGATATCAAAGGAGAGAACAACGCAATTCTTTGAGTTAAATAATATTTTGTTATTTTTAATTTTCATGTGTACCAAAATAGAAATCATTAATTTCTGTTGTTAATTTCAAAGTAAACATATTAACGTGTGCACTTAGTAAATAATAAAATAAATTTTGAATCAAATTTAATTAAATACGTTTACTTGAATTAAATTGTTAAACTCCAATGTTTAGTTATTAAATTAACAACATTGAATAGAAGCAGGCGATGAAAACTCAAATTTGATACAACTTGACATTATAAATTTAATAGTGCACATATTACAGTCATAGCCGTACATATGAGTAAGATAGTAATAGTTTTTTCAATTTATCTCATCTTGAGATATCATTAGAGGCATCGTGAACAATGAACAAAGGCAGCTCCTAGGAGAATCGAAACGAAAAAGTCGGTCGGATGTTGAGCTCGTTGCTCAGGAAGAACTTCTTTGATCGTCAAAGAGAAATCGTACTCGAGAAATGGGTCTCGTTAGAAACGGGGTCCCCCGTCGTATCATGTAATTCCGCCTTTAATTTTTCTTGAAATCCCCTGATAAGTCGGAGTAATTCTTTGGCACACTCGAGACCAGCGCCGCGCCGTCGGAGAATCATCGCGAGAGGAAAGCGAGCGGCACAATTAATTTACTTGTCATTTAATGCATAACGCGAAATGGAAACGACCGAACCGTGAGAATACTATTATTAGGAATCATTCCAGTTAACGAATCCTTTTCTCGCCACTTTTTCAAAGGACGCGATATAACCGATCGGCAGGAAGACTTCATTGAAGTTCACCAAGCGCGAGAACTATGATTATTATATCGTTACTACACTGTTTTATTTTTGCAATAATAAAATAATAAATCATTTCGTTAGAGCTTTAAGTGTAATTAAAGGATTTATATAAGTGTACACATGAAAAAAATTGTTTTGCTGAAATACCTAAAAATTTTGTTAGATACGGAAAATAATTTTGTTTGGAGCATTAAAATAATTATGTAGAATGCTCAAATTGGATGCTAGAATATTAAAACTTTTTGTAGCATTGTTATAAACATTTAAACATTTAACGTAACTATTTTAACGATCGAAATTATTCTCAGATCTGTATCTAAATTTTTAAATATTTGAGTAAAACTGTTCTTTCCTTGTAATTCAGAATTATATTATGATTTTATTTATAAATTGAGTTGAAGATACATTTACGTACCTTATGCACATACAATTATTTCATCTAGCCGCATGTTTTCCTAAAATATTGTTAGCGTGTATTAAGTCAGGTTGATAAGATCACGTTGTTAGCGAGTATAGTTGCGCGACGTTGAGGTATAAGCATCATCGTATAACATCATTTTATCGCGGGAACAAGTAGAGTGGCGCAAAATTAATAAACACCGCCTTGCGCACATGGATCCGCTTTGTTGCCTGTCCTGCATTGTGCTGCGTTGAACTTTTGCCTTTTGTGATAGGTCTGTTCACTGTCCCTGCGTCATTATCGAAAGTCTTTTGCTAGAAGAACGACGTTCAAGAACTTCAAACGTAATAACTTGGCTATATCGGCTGTTTTAAAACGGTTTCAATGCGGTTCTGCAACGTTTTTAAGCTCGCTTTATTAATGTGGCGGCTTTGCCTTGTGGATCGGCAGGAAGGAGGAAGAGAGGAAGCGCGCATACTGATGGCATTGAAACAGAAAAGAACACAGGTATCAAAGGGCGAATTCAATTAGCAGCTCATAGAAAATGCCGCTGTTGGTTTTTATCGTCGAGTCGAGTCGAGTCGAGTCGAGTCGAGTCGATTCGTATCGGTCGGTTAGCGTGCGTCCGGTTTCGTTTACAATATCATCAAATATTAATGCCGCGGAAGTCCAAATACTTCAAAGAACGGTACGTTCAAAGGTTGAAGTCGCGAAATACGATGAAGGCACGATCGACTTCGAGATCCGTTTATTATTACCGTAGGCAACCCGTGGAAAAAGGAAAGGCGATACGCGCAAAGTTATCGCGATCAAAGCCTCTTTAAAACATAACGAGATTCTACAATGTGAAAAATGACCGAAACCGGTTGGCTGGAGAATATCGCATTTAATCACGTTAAAGATGAAATACACACAAGAAAATGCGCGGACGTAATACAAGTACAATTATTATTGACGCTTCACCGTTTTTCGCCAACATAACGCATTTTTTCTCCCATCTCACTGCAGCGATCGAGTACTCTTTTGTATTCGTTCGCTTGAGTAAATTCATAACAAGCTCCATTTTGTTGCCACGGTAGTTGCTTCGTGAGGATGTTCTCTCGAAACAAAAATATAGAAACATTTTGCAGATAGAAAAAAAGAGGGAATAAAGAAGGGCGAAACATGTTTCTGTACTTTCTTCCGCGCCATCGAGAGAAAAGCGGAAAAGTCGGTGTGCCGAGATTAGATCGAAGAAGAAGGAAGAGAAGGCGGATTCTCGGCGAACAAAAAAGGGAGGTGTCAAAAGGAGTCCGATGGCCGGAGAGGTTCACAGCGAGCACGGTGGACGAAGGAAAAAGCAGTCACTGCTATATCCGGTTTTTCAGATGGAAAGTTCAAAACCGAATACGAGTTACCTCTCTGTGCCCCGGCCCAAGGGGAAAGCCGACGAAGGCATGGTTGAGATCGCGTCAAGATCTTAAGTTACTTTCGAATGACTGGCTTGGGGCTCATATCGAGGCTTGCTTATGTCGATATTTGATCCTACCACGCGGCATGCTTAGGAAACGTTTTTTTTTGAGAATTGTGTATGTATATGTATATACATATATCTATAGTCTGCATGATAGAAATAAATCGCATAACGGCGAAAAAGTTGTAAATCCTTGAAGATGTAAATATTGTGGAGATACGTCGTATCTTGATTAGAAATTAGAAAATACAATTTTTGTAATTTTTTGAATGATTTTAAGTTTTAAATTTAAAAAATATCGCAGCTTTATGTCGAAGCTATGTAAATTGAATTCTGCAGAAGTGGCGCGCCATGCATTTTGCGTTATTGATCGATTAATTGCGTCCAACCGAATTCGAAACGAATGTCATAACACCATGCCATCGTTAATTTATAGTTTAAAGCTCATTGTTGAATGACTGAGCATTTGGTGCAAGGCGCGCGCGACACCAGAATGCGAAAATGAATGTGAAAAAAATCTCGAGAACGCGAAGCATTTCTCATTAACAGTTCATTACTCCTGAAACCAGGGTGCAATGATAAAACCGCGACTCGTAACGCGAACGGCGTTATACCGCGAACGAACGCGGCCGCATAGAATCGCACGATTGCCGTTCATATTGTAACGTTTTGCTGACCGAGTATTTTGTTTTCTCTTTTGCTTGTTATTTTAAACTTTGCAATTCCGGTTCATAGCACCGTTCGATTTGGTCGAATAAAATGTCTCCATTTATTTCTCGTTAAAAATATTTATTGTTTTGAAGGCAAATCTGTAATTCACATTGATGATCCTTCAACCATTTTTAACATTTGACATAAAATCGTAAAAATATTCTGCGCAACGAGAGTGTAGAATTTTATCTCGCAACCATGGGCTATAGTATTGCTCTAGAGGCACTGATCGCGATCACATACAAAGGCAGCCCGTTCATTTGGCGTGCACCTCATACCGAATTCATTCACATTTCCTCTTCGGGGCAAAGACGGCCTTAACCGAGACATTATTCCTCCGATCGAGGATGAAGCTTTGAATTTGAATTCGAACGGATTCACAAACGTGTACCTGTGAAACGAATCAGAGACGCGAGCTCTCGAGTCGATAATGATGTTCTTCGATAATTAGCAAAGCCAAATCATCGCATATAAAATGGAATAATACCTTGAACAGTAGATCAATTTATTCAAATATTAATATTATAATTAATATTATAATAATAATATTCAAATATTATTTTGAAGAGTGTGTGTGTGTGTGTGTGTGTGTGTGTGTGTGTGTGTGTGTGTGTGTGTGTGTGTGTGTGTGTGTATATATCGCTAATAATATTACAAAGTAAACGAGTGATTGTGAGTGATGATTGTATTTTTCTATGTGAAAAAAATGCTAATATTTTAAATCTTATCCTTAGTCGTCTTTCCGCTACTGGGATAAGAAGGGAATGTATGAAAGAAAAACGGAAGAACGAGCACTCAACGTCGTCTCATGCGGAAATATACCGATGTATATACCAATATATTTTCTGTCTGTCGCGTCCGACTACCCTTCCTATCTTGTTAACGAAGCCATTCGAGCAACAGAAACGCCTTTCATCGCGGCTTTGATCTCGCGGAATATTTTCGAATAATATCGCCGGCGGTCGTCGTCTTTTCCCAACTAGGCAAGAAAATTCTATTCTTCGAGTCACTTTCATCGGCTTTATGCAATGTGTTATCTGCATGTATATTGAATATGTCACAAAAATATAATTTTTAAGAGAAGAAATTATCCAGAATTCCGATTCGATTTACGTTATACGAGCAATTAGGAGTAGCAGACATTCCTTGAAAAACCGATTTTGCTGAAATCTTTAAAAATTTAGTTAGATACAGATCTCAAAATAATCTTATTAGACCACTAAAAGTAGATTGCTTAAACATTAATAGCTGCTAAAAAAGTTTTAACATTCTAATAACCAGTTTAAGCTTTTTATATTTTGATAATCCAAAATAAAATTATTTTTCGATCAAAATTACTTTTAAATTTAGCTAAATTTTTAAATATCTCAGCAAAACTGTTCTTTCCATGAGGCAATGTTCATTGTTAGAAAATAATAATTAGAAGCAACTTCGTCAAATTGTCATTATTTATCATTTTCACAAATATTCCGCGTCAGATGTTGTTGATTACAGGAAATTTGAAATGCATTGAGTTGAAATTTGTGAAATTCATATCTTCCAAATCACAGATTATCGAATGTAAAATTGTCCCACGCTATTTGATTTTAATTACAGAATGATTCGGTAGTCACTAGACGATATGCGCATATCGATTTGTTTCGCTTTGGGATTCATTATGTCACAAACGCAATCGACATCTTTCAATCCTAGAGGAACACGGTCTTTGGATGTAAAATTATTCGTTGGGAACGATGACAAATAACGAGGAGCATGATCAAAGAGACAGAAGCATAAAACACACGTAACTACAGGATTGATAACGCGGAACGAGCTTCTAATTGTCAGTTAAATTGTTTCGTGTGACACAGTATCAAAAGTACCTTCCCAACAAGGCAGTCAGAACTGAAAACAAAAAAAAAACCGTGTGTAGTTTATAAAACTACAGACGAGTATGAATAGAAAACTGCAACGAAAACGTTGTCGCGAGACTGGATGGATCGCATAGATTTTTTTGAACGCAACGCAATCTCGGTATTCGCGTGCAAAGAGTCAACGAAATGAAAATTAAAATCCAAACGGCTTTGAACATATCTTCTTTTTTCTCCAACGAGAGTGCGAAAACATCAAACGTCTGCCACTCATATCACGAGAGAAATTGTCTCGTAATTAAAGTTTACTGTAAGCCATAATCGCCGTGGTAAATGTATCCTCTAATAAATAATCTGCGACGTTCTCGTGGAACCGGACCGGCAAGGACGGCCTTAAACGAAAATTATAGCGATGGCGTTGATAAGAAGAGGATTTCGACCGATTACGGCTTAGTCCTCAGACACGTATTACGTTAATCATTCCTGATAACAAGAGACGCGTTCGATAAACTTCAGAGAATTAATTATCGCTGTTGCGCGATAATGCGAGAAACACGCTCATCAATTCTCGAATACCATTTCTCTAACGCTTTAATATCCAGATGGAGTTTACTCTTTTTCCCATAGTCTTCCTCAGATATGAGATAATAATACATAATAGACTATATGTGACAAGGGGAAAAAGTAGAAAAGCATAATATCTAACGATAACGATAAATTTCAAATGATAATACAAGAATTTCACTTTAGGACATACGTTTATCAGAAATTCTCCATTGGAGAACCGCTTCCAAGAACGCATTTCTGAACTATAGATATCCTATTGCGGGACATCCTGTATAGAGGCAAAGGGGAATCGGACTATTTAGTGATCCAGGTAGAATAGAACAAGATGGTTACGCCCGAGGCCTTTGAACGCGAGCGGGTACTCGAATATCTAAATCGAGTCATCAAATATAGATCACGAATGCGATACATGAGAAAGCATTATCTATATGATATTCTTGGACCCCACATATATAGCGGCGTCGCTTACTTTACTCCGAAAACGTATATATACTTGGAAACTTACGCCCGGCTTGGAATATTTCAGCCCGAGATCTTTTCCACTTCTCTCCAGACTACACGAGTAATCTGTTTGCTTGCTGTATCCAATTTATCTTACTCCTATTTTAGATTTTGTTATAAATATCACGTTGCAACTGTGAGAGAAAACGTAATATTATTTTACTCAATACGTAAGTATCGACGATAAAATGTTGCTACGAAAAAAAGACTTGAAAAATACCATTTTTCTCTCTTGTTTTTAGCATATTATATAGCTATACTAACATATTATATAAAAGATTCATATGAAATGCATTTAATATACTTAATATATTTGATATCCTTATGGATATATAACTTTCGATATATGTTTAATGTACGCATAATATAAACATTATCGATTTACCTCGTATATTACGTTTTCATGGCAGACCTATTTTGTCTGACCGATGCGATCCTAATCTACTGACAGCACCGTTCGAATATTGTAATCATTGCATTTAAACGCATTGCAATTATAGATGACGTGACGTGGCGCATATTTATGATATCATTAGTTGTGTATCGTTACACGATGCGCATTCGATATTAGATTTATTCACAATGCATTAAAAATAAAGGAAACTAACGACGATAAATAATCTACAATATACCAAGTGTTTTAAAATAATACGATTCAAGGAAGACGATTCAGAAAAAAAGCATAAGAAAATGTGACCACTTCACGACACATTAGTGACGAGCAACATGACAGGTAACCAGGCAAAATGAATTATCACACCTGGCTCTACGGCATCCTTTCATATGTGTAATCGCGCGGAGCGATTTCATGCCACCTAAGCATAGTTTACGACGGGCATTTGAGCAAACAAGCCATGATACCGGGATGAATTTGTAGGTCGCCGATACTTGAATAGGACAGAATGAGCGAGCACTAGTGCCGAATAAACAACTACACTCGTGGCTTATTTGCATTCAATATGAGCTTCCGGGTAAATCGATATTTTCAGCCAAGTGGCCGTACCTATCTCGCCGATAATCCCAACGAATAGCATTTCGATAATTCTGATCGGTATATAATTGACGTTTCAATTTTTTAACATTCCGACACCCTGTTCAATTCATCATTATATCCATTACCGAAAATGGTAAATATCACCGTATTTGTTATATATTTATAAAGTATGCTTGCTGCAAAAATCATCTTTTTTTTAAAATATTTTCGAGTTGTTTTTTTGTTAGCAATTTCTTAATTCTGAGGAATGAATCATTCTTGAATTGAATAAATTTTTCATATTGAAAATAAATATTAATTATCACATATAAATAAAATATCCAAAATATAATTGAAATTTGGAGCGCTTATATGGAGCATTTATATCCAAATTATCATTGATTCTATTTGTATTCAAATTGAAAAGAAAATAAGATTATGATAATTAATTCATGTGCATCAATATGTATTATTTAGATACTAATTATAAGTCCCGGTTTGCAACTTTGCTTTAGTTTCGGTCCACAACTTGTTTTAACAAGCCTTAAGTCATAAGGCGAAAGAGATAAGAGACAATAATTTCTTTAAACTGTTTTTGCGCAGTCTTTAGGCTTTAGACTTTAACCTTTAGACTTAAGCGAATTGAGCAAAACCCAATTCTTATGGTCTAAAAGAATAAGTTCTGTGACCGATATATCGTCACTTACAACTTACGGCTTACGGCTTACGGCCTCTTAAAGCAAGGTTGTGGATTTAGCCTAACCTTGCTTTAAGAGGCCTTAAGTCGTAAGTCGAAAGAGGTTAAGTGACAATAATTTCTGTCTTTAAACTATTTTTGCGTAATCTTTAGCCGTTACACTTAAACGAATCAAACAAAATCCAATTCTTAGGGCCTAAAAGCGTGAGTTCTGTGGCCGATATATTGTCACTTACCACTTACGGCTTTACGGCTTACGGCCTCTTAAAGCAAGGTTATGGACTTAGGTCTGGTTGCATCAACTTACTTTGATTTTAAGCGGAACTTTAAACTCTCTCTCATTTTAAAACCTAAAAGAGACAAGAACAAAGAGAGTTTTAAGCTTAAAATTAAAGTAACGGTGCAACCGGCCCTTAGATCAACAGAGTTAATAGATAGAATTAAAGATAATAAAACCTTTGATTACTAAATTACGAATCATAATTTTACTGTTTAATTAAACTTTCTTGCATATATATCCAATTTCTATAATTGTATGGCACGAGTGAGAGAGAAATTTGTAATTCGAATTTAGGAAATTTGGAATCAAAATTAGGAAACTTATTCATGCGGTCATTCGTGACTCTCATTGATACACGCAATGCAAATTTCTAAAAGACTGAAAATAAATGGATCAAAAACTGACGTGTAGAATTGTTTGTTAAGACCTCTAGCGATGAAAATGGTTAATAATTTGCGGTCGCGTGGATGTTAGGAAGCCGCTACTGCGAGTATGAGCACGTTCGAAGCTCTTCGCGTGAGATGCCTGAGAAATGAATTAAGTTCTAAACTTTGCATACTCCGTGCTCTTCTACTGGTTATGCTCCTTTGTAACTTCCGCCCCTTTATTCTCCCCCCCCTCTCCTCTTTCTCTCTCTTGTTCGTCTTAATTTTCCTTGTTAAAACCCTTTTTCTCATCGATACCTTTAGCTTTCTCCATTTGCTTTTGCGACATTCCCCTTGTCTTCGCTTTTCTGTCCATTTAAGCTGAAAACCGAAGCTTGAAAACTTTCTCGTTCTTCATTCAAACGTCCTTATGCCTGAAATATCTCAAGTCAACGGTGTGCCCTGTCGAATTGGAACATTGAACCTCTCGCAGGCATAGAACCGAGTAGAATGTCATTGCCCATTCTCTGACGCGTTATTAAAATGGACATAGTGCTGCCATGAAGGCCTGACGTAGAAATAGCCGGCTAGGCGAGAAGACACGCCCGCTGCACGTCCTTCACAGCTTTTTACCGAGCGACACAGAAATACACGCGCATATCTAAGGATACCGACGCCAAGAGAATATTTTCGGACAGATTTTATTCGGAGATTCCTCGAGAAAAGTAAAGCGGATTGAAGAAAGACTTAGTGCTCGTCCTAGATTAGAACAGTTCAAAAATATATAACCTGTCACGTCTTATTTTCTCTATTCCTTTTTTGTTTTACTTCGCTTTAATTTTTTAATTCGTTTACATTACATTTCTTCAATGTCTCTTAATTGATGTATGTGTAAGAGATGAATGCTATGAATTTTTATCATTGATCGAGTAGATAGAGAATATATGCGGATTCAAAATTATCTTCAACTTTTTATTTTATCTTTATCAGCTCTTTCGCGGGATCCCTTACTGCGCATTGATAATCCACCCATGTTCCTTTTCGAAGACCAATCCGTCGACGAGAAGTGGAAGAGATATATAGCGAATCTTCGATTCGATCTCGATTACTAAAGCAGGAGAAAAAGAAGAAGGGGATGCCGCCGAAGAGAGCGTCGAGTGAATAACTAAAAACGTTTAACATAATATCTGATCCGGCGGAAGGAGCCCCCAGGCGCTCTTTTGCCGGAACCGTATCTTATTCCGAACCCAAAGGCTGCCGGCGACAAATGCAATTTTTTCAGTAGGGCGGGAATCAAATGAAGGATCCCGACCGCTATTGGTAACTACCTTCGCTTTTGCTCCGGCGCCTATCTATCCTCTTTTTCCTCTCGATGTCTCTTTTTTTATCCGTTTCTCTCGTCGTTGTCACTTCTCTCACATTGTTTTTCTCATCGACGATTATTGCTCTCATCTTTCTCGATTGTCCACTTACGACGCTTCCGCCCATAATTCTTTGATCCCTCTTATTTTAAATTGATAGAAAGTGCATAGATCAGTTTACGTGCAATTCGTTCATAGTAAATTTTGCAAGAACAGTTTACACGAGAATTATGGTCATCTATTAATTATTTATCTATCTGTATTCTACGCGCATAATTTGCGAAACGCAAATATTGATACCCGACACAAGCTTATATATACGCATAACAATGTGTAAATAGCCGGCTAACTCCTGAATTTACAAATAAATGCGAGGACCGTTGATGCCTGTTCGCTTGCACTTCGCTGATATTTTGTGCCGAATCAGCTGTCCAGGAAGCGCGTAGGATTTATTGCCTCTCGTGTGATTTAACGTCACCGAGCCAGGAGCGTGAAAAAAAGAGAGCATGACAGGGAGAGATAGAAGAGAGAGAGAGAGAGAGAGAGAGAGAGAGAGAGAGAGGGGGGGGGACAAGAGTGGTTTCTAGGTGTACCCAGCGGGAGAATCGAATGAAACACTTTCCGTCATCGATGTCACGATAGAATGGTCTCGATTTTTCATGACAAACCTACCTTGCTTTAAGATGCGTAACAGCGATACCGAGCGAAAATAATAAATATTCTCGACGCACTAAAAAGAGAGATAGAAAGATAAAGGCAAAGTATATGAGAGAACAAAACGCGATCAAATACGAAAGGTAAAACGGCAAGGGTGAGAGAGTGAGGAGAAATCGGAAAAAGAAAATTTCATCAAGAAGCCAATATCGCCTTCTTAAAATATAAAAGGCGAAAGATTCCGCTTTGAAAGTTTATTCAAGTGCAGTTAGGATTCTGCAATGCCGTACTTGCAAATGTGCTCGCCGAGCGCAATTCCGGACGACCTGTTTAACGCCGAAACGTCACGGACAAAGTCCGAAGGATTAACAGGAACCGAAATCCTCCGCTTGTTGCAATGATAGCCCCGACCCTGCGTCGCTATACGTAACCATGAAACCTATGCAAATTGCTTTTCCAAACCCGCATTAACGGATTTAAAAGCGATATATGCTTCGTGGTCCACTTTCGACTTATGGTGCAGCATCAAGGATTCGTCCCGTAGATCCGATAACTCTCTGTGACTATATATACTTAACACAACTTTTCATACTCTCGAATCGTCATTCAATGGCACATAAATATAGTTTTAAAAGTTAAAAATATATGCTTTGAGTAGATGTTGAGCGGAAGCTCTTCAACATGAGATGAGAAGCCAATGTATGGTTTGTCCAGCCGCTATTTTTCCCTTGAGTGACAGTCAGTCTGCTTCCTTTTCTTTTTTCGTGCTTGTTCTTCCTGGAGAAGTAGGCTCTAGAGGGTCTATCTAGTGCTGTTGAAAGCGAAGAAGGTTTTATCAGTAGAACAATACCGAGGAATATAGGTAATGCTCTCTCTCATAAAGATATCTAAGGAACAATATGTTTCATGCGTTCTTGAAATTTCAGGAAACGAAAGCATGCGATGGTGCGAATCGGCTGATATTAATGGAACATTAGATATCAAGATTTTCCAAAGTTGACGTTCGTTATGCTTAATTACACCGAGATATACCGCCGTGCCACGAGTTT
Organism: Atta colombica; assembly: GCF_001594045.1. Classification (NCBI taxonomy): domain Eukaryota; kingdom Metazoa; phylum Arthropoda; class Insecta; order Hymenoptera; family Formicidae; genus Atta; species Atta colombica. The sequence continues at coordinate 105,696 of NW_017259383.1, forward strand.
CATTTCACTTAATGATATAGATGCACGAGACGGCTGTGCTAATACAGTTGCAGAATCCTAATTTGTAGAACTCTGTGTCCGTAATGAAATAACATTACTTTATATAGCGATATAATTGAATAATTATTTGCAATTAGAGAAACCTTGCGAAATATTAATAACGTTATTCTAACTTATAATTATTGTTGTTTAGTTTAAATTGAATAATAATTGAAACTATATTTATAACTGAATAATATTGTAAAAATATCTCTAAATGTCAAATATTATCACAGGGAGATGATAATATGCCGTAAATTATAAACTCGATCCTTACAATTCGTACAAATTTCAGAATATTTGCGAGATAAATGTCGTATTCGATAACGCAGTCGTACAAACAAATATATTTAGTATTATTCGTAAGACGGCGTCAAAGTTCAGTAGCCATTTGTGTGTTTTAAGGCGTGGTTGTCCTAATTTGGAAGCACAATGACGTGCCCGAAATTCTGTTGACCTCACGGCATTCGGTGCAGAAATTGGATTATTCGTGTTTGGTGTAGACCCTTAACTGGCTTAACCACTTCATACTCCTTGTCGAACGTCGGTAGTTATTCCAAGACAAAGTGTTCGATGCAGATCACTCAGAATTCGCTAGAGGATCTTGTAATTCGATTAATTTCAGCTAACTCGCTTTTGCATTTCCCGTCACTATCGATGAGACAGCGACGTTTCTATGAATTACATATACTCTCACTCAATTGTAAGAATAACAATAGGATGCTAGAAAAGCGTCGAGTTATTATATAGCAAGTGTCAGTCATGCGTTACCGAGAATGAATATTATATATATTTGAATGAAAATATTCAAATGAATGAATATAATGGTTATTCATAAAAATATCAAATAATTTTTGCAACTCAAGTCTATTAAAAACATTGACGAAGCGATTAAAGGTAATCGCTGAAAGATTTTTAATTGACTCTAAATGTGTAATAAAGTTTTTCTTGAAGCGACAGTTGCGATACCGTCAACGTAGATAAGAACGACCGTCTCTTTACCGGTCCTAAGAATTAAACGAAGAAAGTATCGTTATTATCGCGAAATGGACTTTTAAAAGTTGGCAACAGAACGCGAGCTTATTGTTCATTTTAATTAATTTCGCAGAATATATACTTCGAATCGCTCGTTTAAAAATCGCGCGGATCCCTCAGCGTTTAACGACGTGATAAAAAAATATTGTAAAAACATATTGATACAACTACGATTTTTTATTTCGAAACGTTGCTATCTATCATACAATTTGACGTGGTACAATCGCTTCTCTATCGAGTTTTGGCCAGTGATATATCATTTTCAGCAGCATTAAAATAGCAACATCCGATATTTCGACGTACAACCGACGCTCGGATTGTCGGGAAGATTCCATATACCACTCTCCGGCGCTTTTTTCCCGAAATTTTGCACGGACGTAGCTTTAATGCGATATCGATCCACGTCGTCGAACTCGTCATGAAACGTACGTACGAAACTGACGACGTCACGGGACACGATGGGAAAACGCCGCGCTTCGAGCAGCTGTGGGCTGTAAGAAGTTTGCGAATCCTTCCCACTGAGTTTAACCTCAATCACTTATGTAACGGAGTTACCGCTAGTATATATATCCAGACAAACCCCCTTTCGTCCACACACGTTAGCCTGGGGTACATATTTGTCGGTATCTTCTTGGCCTCTTCGTTGTTCTAACAAGAAACGTTGGTATTGTCTCTCGCAGAGTATTCGGCAAACGCTTTGATAGTAAGCGCTTCTTCTAGTTAGTGCCACGTTTCCTCTTAAAAACTAGCATTATATCGGATAAACAATATTTTTTCATAGATTTAAAATTAATTATTGCAATCGTTTCTATCAATTAGTTGTTTTTGTCAATTAAAATAAAACTGCTAAAATAAAGTTGATCTATAATTATTTTTATAAACTTCATTTATTCCATTCTTTTATTTACTGATAATGAGCTGACTATCATTTCATTTTACTTTGACATATTTTTCTGATTGTTATTCTTATTATCTCTATCTTTTTAAAGTATACCTGATGATAAAGTTAGAAAGTAAAAATATTTCTGTGAAAATAACTGTTTTAAAAATTAAATGGACAAAGTGACAATATTACTATCTAAATATATAAATAACAATAAGAAATAACGCTTGCTCTTTGCGAGATAGTTAAGTATTCAGAAAAAGATGTTAATTCTGTATCGACTTTAAAAGTTTCCCTTTTTCAATCTGAACGCTTTTCATTACTTCCAAATTATTCATGTGCAGATGAACATGAAGGCGTAGAAATCGCTGGAAAAGAGTATCGTAATGAAGAGGCTTTATCGAATCCAATTATCGTCGAGAGTGCGTTCGTCGTGCGCTTTAACGAGCATCCGCCTCTTGTATCTGCGAATATATCGACTCATAGCAGGAAATATGGAAACACATGTTCGGATGAGAATATTATGTATTTTATATTTATACCGACATTCCGCATCGATCTCTTACGATGGAGAGTCTGTAGTCTATAGCCGACGTTTATAAAATATGCATACATGTATGTATACAGATAGATATATATAATTGTTTTCGGAAGACTTTTCTCAAGTCTCTCTTTACAATAATACATGTGTAGAAGTTAAGGAATTTAACTTTCGGTTCGCAATAGCGATTTACGTATGCAATTCATGCATGATTTGCTTCAACACAATCGAAAATGTGATCAGCAATGAACTATCGTTGCGGGGTGTTGAAAAATCGTTCTTTTTTCGATGCTATAATTACGCCGATGCATAGTCGACACGATACGAAGCTTCGCGGACGACAGGGAGCGATCGTAATGATGCAGTAAATGAATATTTCCGTGCCGATGTGACAGAATAGAAAAATAGCAGCAGATATGGGGAAAATTGTTAGTCGGCGAAGAACGCGAGCGGCTACCAGCACGAATAGCTACGTTCTCAGTAGGGTGTATGTAAATTTAATTACCGTTATTCCAATGGTGTTTTAGGGCGCGCATTCTTGCTTATCATATCCTGCGTCGCAACTAAGCAAACGTTGCACTGAAGTTCTCATTTGTTACTGTAGGACTGTACTGCAATTTTTTATCGTCGCTGTGTTATCGGTTCAGAATATAAAAGTTAAAAGAATTTCATGATGTTGGTTGTATCAAAAGCTTCTGTTATCAGATCGATTTGAATTCAAGTTGGTTGAGGCTGCAAAAACAATATTTGCTTATACGTACAACGAATTTACTTATTAATCCTTTGTAGACGGGCGATCCCTCGTTCTCTTTTTATTTTGTAAATTACTCGATTTTTATGAAACTTGATGGTCTATGAGGTAATTTGATGATGCATTATTGGAATTTGAGATAAAGAAAATGATGAACCCAATATGATGAAGAGAAATTTTTAAAAATAATTTGATTATGAAAAAATTCAATTTTAGGAAATTTTTAATTACAAGATAATATCAAGTCTCCAGTTTTGCTTTATTTGAAGTTAATTTCCAAATTAACTTCCACACTCTGATTATGAGTCGCTCTGCGACATTAGATCCTCCATTGGAGGTTATTACCCTTTTGAAATTTACATTTCTCAAGCTATGTTTAAAACTCAGCGATATCAAAAACCTACTAAACTAAATTTTATAAAATAATTCAATTATTTTTTGAAATTTTAATTTTAAAATTCTAAAACTAGAGTCGAATCCTGAAAACTCTTAGGAAATCAGATCATTTTTTTGTTAGAAACTCCTATCTTTAATGAGTTAATAAAATCGGACAACGATTTCAATCGCGAGAAAAAAGCGACGTGAAACTCGAAAGTTAACAATATTTGGAATTCTAACTATTCTTTGACGGTTGATCGATCCTTCTCCAAGGAAGGATACTTCCAACTTTGACGCGGAATCATTCTTCGACAATTCTGTCCGTTCAAGGTTTCCAAGACAAATTCAAGAGAAGGTTGAACGAACGAACGAACGAACAGAACGGCCCGCGTTTGTAGAAAATCGAGGAGGGCGCGGTTCCATTTGTTTCGTTTCCCGCGAACGCTCCATTAGCGAGAACATCGGCTATCGGATCGTACAATTCTTTCGGTCGGAGTTTCAGTTTCCAAAAGGGGGGAAAACTAATACCAAACGTTTGCTCTAACAGTTTGGCGTCTATTTCGGTGCAAGTGCAGCTGTATTGTACACATAGACCATTCCGACGATTAAAGCGGCGTCCACTTAGTGGTCACGTGTGATTTTCCCGAATCTGTATAAAATATCACGTGGTCGTAATTTGTCTCCAGAAATTTCGCTGTTTGCTAATTACTAGGAAGAATAGTATCCTAATATAAATTTATTCGAGCAAATGAAGGAGGAAATCTTAGAACAGAATGAATTTCAGAGCGACAGTATCCGACAGTTAACATTCGCGCTTTGCAAATATCTTCCACAGTATTCGTGTATTTATGGAATTATATTAACTCTACTCACATGGTTCTTTTTACCGTAATTATTCGCAAGAAGTATTTCTGATCCCGATATTATATCTCATTGTTCTCTTTAATGATTCATTATTAAATAAAGGTTAATAATATTTTATACATTCTTTGAATGAAGATTTTTAACTTTCTGTCGGAAACATAAATTTTAATTCTTCTGTCAGCTATACAAATCTTTAAGAAGCAGAGCAAATTTTCTCTGGATTATATAAAAATCTGAAAAAATTTGATATACTTACTTGTCGAAGTTTTAACGAGTTTTCACCATTATAGAGTTGGTTTATATTTTACTTTTTTTATACAAATTTAAATTTATCTATCAAATTTACAATTAAAATATTGATAGTATCTTTAATTTTTATTTCGGATTATATAAAAATCTGAAAAAATTTTGATACATTTGTCGAAGATTCAACAACGAGTTTTTACTATTTTTTATATAAAAAGTTGGTTTTTTATTTATTTTTGACAGATTTAAATGTTCCTACCAAAATTCACAATCAAAATATTGATGATGCCTTTAAAGATCAGTTGTGACCATAGTCGGTGGAAGGTTAAAATTGTATGAAATATTTTGCGCTAAATGTAGTAAAAATTTATATAGATAGCAAATATATTTAAGAAATTTATAAAGCGAGAGTGTTTTAGATACTCCACGCGAAAAAAAAAAAGATTGAGCATTAATCTGTAATATAAACTATCCGCAATTAATACACGATATATTTAATAAAAAGTAAAAGCAAGTGACTTCATTGATAAATACATTAAAAAAAATATCTTAATTAAAAAAAATTTTAACTGATAAAAAATAATTTTTTTTTGTGTGCGAACAATGGCAATATTTATTTGAATTTCGCAGTAAATATTATTTAAATTAAAAGATGATAATGTAAAAACAAAGTAAATATTTTTTTGTAACAGAAAAATTTTTAATAAATTAAAAAAATATATTAATATTTATTTCAAGAATTGTAGATGTTAATAAAAAAAGTTATTTGAATAAACAATTGGTCTAATGAAAAAATGGTTTTTAAAAATGAAAACAATAAGGTTAAGTTTATCTAAATTACTAAATAAACTTTATATTTCTTAAACTATAATAAACTTTATATTTTTTGTAAACAATATTTTACATGTGTCAATGTTTCATATATTTATTAATTATTGCTTTAAAAAAAAATTTTATAATTTTCGAAAACGCATCGACGAGATTCGAATCTAAGATTCCGGGATAATAAATGTAATACTGAATTATATAATCGCACGTTTCTTTATCAATTCGGTATTCGACAATTATTCAATTTATAGACCCTAGGAAATCGCGTCAAGCAATAACCAAATATTATCTAATCAAGATTCACAGTCTAAATATCGAATTACATAAAAATCTATAGGGGAGACTGGGGTACAAAAGTAATATTTTGATTTTGAAGTGTTACAACAGTTAAAATATAATATTTATATTAAAAAAATATGTATCTTTAGATGTAGAATTTATTTAGCTATAAAATTTTCTTTGGTTTAATTTTGTTATGTAACTAGAAAAAGATTATGTTTGTTTAAAGACTATGAGGAGTTTTGTTACAACCGTCCCATGAACGATTGTAACAGTAGAGAGGAATAATTGTACCACATTTATCAGAGATACATAACACAATTACATAAGTCATACTCTTTCTTGCAACTGCACGAACCTGGATGGATAACCTTATAACTTCTTTAAATGTCTGTTTATATAAAGATACTTTTTGTACATGATTTGTCTCTTATCTTTTTTACATTTTCTTGTTAACAGCATTCTATGAAGAAAAATAACATTGTACAAAATAAAAGTAAAGTAAATCAAGTAAATTCGAGGATAATTGCAACTGACAATTACAACTGACTCCAGACATCGATGTTATTATTATCTTCTAATGGTATTTTATGATTTAAAGTAAATTTTTTAAATAAAAACCCAGATAAAAATTAACTCAATTGTGCAATTCATCAACGCAGATAATCATTAAACATATTAAGATAATACGTTATGCTTTGTTATAAAGAAAAAAAAAATATTTTAGATTTTGTGCACGCAATAAAACTTACTTGACGCTTGAAAGAAGTAATTTCTGTTCCTGCACTCGTGCACGTTCCGCGACAACTAGCATGTAATGAACGATTCAATCTGATTTGTCTACAGAATTTTACCATACAGTTGTATACACATATCTATTATAGTTTAAGAAATATTAACAATGTTACTATTGTCCCCTTATTACTTTTGTCCCCGGTCTCTTCTATAATTACATAAATACATTACATTGAAATTAAGTTTAATTTTAATAAATATTTATTTCATTTAGAAAACGTTTTATTTTATTTAGAATTATTATTTGAATAAAGAAAAATATCATTATTTTTAAAATAAAAAAACAAACATTATTATATCAATTATTAAAATTAACAAATGTAATAAATCATAAATGTTTATTGAAATTGAACTTTACTTATTGTTAGCGAATATTATATTATTATATTTGCGAATATTATATTTGCTTATTTATTTATAGTGACAAAAAAATATTTTTTGAAAATAAATACATTGCGTTAAAATTAAACATTATAATTTAAATAAATGTTTATTTCATCTAGAAAAATATTTTATTTTATCTAATAAATTTGAGTACTTCTTTATTACAATAGAGATACCATTATGTTTAAAATTAAATATGACGAAAATGAAAATATTTATTTAAAAATAAAAAATTGTTATTAGAGTGAAAAGAATGTGTTCTTAAAACAAGCAAAGAAATTATTTATTGCTTTAAATGATTTGATTTATTTAAGTTAAGAAAACGATTTATAATAGTTGATATTATTAATGTAAAAACTTAAAAGTACGTTTAAAATTATATATCTGCATTTCATTGACCTGCATTTCATGTAAAAAATATATTTCATTAGTCTGAAATTAATGATATCAATTACATTCGCTCTCTTAATTTAAATATATCGAATTATTTTAAAAAAAAGTAAAAATAATTTCTTTATTTTTGACTACTTGTTTAAAAAAAAACACATTCTCTTCATTATAATATATCATTTCTTATATTTAAGTAAATATTTTCTTTTTCTAAAATATTTTCTTTTTCTACATATTTAATATTTGAAAAATAATGATTTTTTTTTATTCAAAGAGTTTATTAGATAAATAAAATATTTTTCTAATCGAAGTAAATATTTATTTAAGTTAAAATATTTAATTTCAACGTATTTATTCTGTATATTTAGCTTAAATATAATTAGCTCTTGAACTGGAAATAGAATAAATTTAAGAAATATTATTAGACACGAAAAATCGCCTCAACAAAATTTGACATTAAATACATTTAATTTCTCTCGGTCACAGTAAAGTAAAGAAAAATTGTCACTGCGTGACAATAATTTCTTATAAAGCAATCAATTTGGTGACAAAGATATATAAATCATCCTACATTGTTATCACACATTGTTTTCTAATTAAAGTCAACCCAAAGAATCAATAAAAAACGTTATTCCTAGCAGAAATGCTTGGACAAAAGTCTAAGATTTCTTACAAGGCATTGCTCATGCGCGACGGAGATGCGCATTGTACGACATGTAAGCGGTGTTGGATCGTCGGAGCATCCAAATTCGATGATTTACAACGCATGGAGGGATGGGAGGAGAAGGAGACACTTCCCTCCGGTGTAAGAGGGTAAACGCTAATTAAATCGGAAGTAATTAACGAGGGCGTTTGACCGAGTGAGCGATTAAACGGAGGAGTTTACGTACTGCGCGTCGACACGGATGATTTCCGGGGAATCGTTCGTAGATTTACGACGATTTCAACTCTCGACAGAAATTCGTACGAGCTGCGGCAAACGCGCGAACGAACTCTTCTCCCGGACGAGCGTTCGTGCAAATATGTCCTGGTTGATGGGAATCTACCGATGATTAATCGACCGGCAGTGGCGACCCCCATCTAACGCGCGCAGCCTTTCCAGGAAAATAATCGTGCGACCTCCTTATTATTGTCAGATCGACCGCTCGATGAAAATGTTATTTACCGTTTCCAGATGATTACCTCTCGTATCAGCGTTTTAGAGGCGTTTTAACGGAGATCTTGGTAGAGCGCATCCGATCTCGGGATTCGATCGTAAGGAAATATCGCATAATATCATAATCTATGGATATATTCTTCTCTATTTATTACATGATTTGAATGAAAAAGAAAGAATGAGATTGGAGGATATAGAGAATATTCGAGCGAGAGATGAGCGCGTTACGTTGTAACTTTACGCGAGAAGTTGTTACCAGGTGCGGGTGGCAAGCGTTGTAAGCTAATAAGTTGTCGGTGTAATAATTCTCGGGAGTTGGTATTAAAACTGGCTTGTCTTGCTCGCGATAAATCCTTGTCTGTCGCGACTAATGTTAGGAGTTTCTGAAAGGCAATCAACTGTATCAAGATCCTCCCTGTTTTCATAAAATTGGAGAAGACTTGCGTTACGCTTCGCGCTTATCTATTTGATGACCGGCAAGAAAACGGCAGAAATCTCGGAGGAAGGAATCGTGCGCTTTTGCAACACTGCTGCCGGCGATTTACCACCGCAAGAAAGGCAACTGGCAGAAAGATGAAAAAGTCTGAGTGAATTTACGGGATATTTTTAGTCATTGCGACTTTAACCAATCCTACTTATCTTAAAAGACTAGCGGGGAAAGATTTTCTAAATTGTAATGAAGCGTTAATAATGTTTCTTTTTCAGGTAATTCCCGCTATCATTTATTTATCCTATTATAACAAAAACAGTTGATTTGTTTCATAAAAATTGTAGCTGCGATTAAAATGATCGACAAACCATTTACGCTTCTTTGACGACAGTCCTGTTCATTCATGTCGAACGAGCGATGGTGACGCTCGATCTTCTCGGCGCGAAATTTTCCACGGGAAATAACGAAGGTCGTCGTCTCACAGTGTGATGGTTAACGGAGCGAAAATTGGCACGAAGTGACGTCGCGTACCGTTTAAGATTCTCTTAGGAAGATTGTCTTTTGCGACCGCCGCCACTTCGACTTCAACGCGGAGGTTGCGATGTTATCGTCGTCTCGATAAAAAACAAAAGAGGCATAATGAAAAAATATCGGTGGCTGCAGGTTACGAAGTGATAAGAGACGGAAAAGAGAGTGAGAAGAGCGAAAGCGCGAATGGCGCAAGGGGAACGAATTTAAATCGACCCCCGGGATGAGGGTAGGATAACCCTCGCGGATAGTCACTAACGACAATGATGACCAGGGGGTTTTCGGGGAATGGGGGTCCAGCATTCCGCTGTATAAAACGACCCGGACTTAGTGCAGTATCCAGAGTTAGAAAAGCAAAAGCAATTAAGATAGTTACTTGGTTATGAGACAAAAAGACGAAGCGGAACGAAGGTAGGAAGGTAATTACCGTGGTAACGGCTTGCCTCGACCGTGTGACCGTATCTCGCAGAGCGTGGTAGCTTCTGGGGAAATTAGTGCTGGAAAAATTCATGCCCGCGGAAGATTTGCGTAAATTAATTTACGACGTACCGAGCCGGTCTCCTGCCGGGGAAAAGAGGATAAAATTCAATTTTTAGGTCGGCCTTACGACTCAGTCACAGGTCGAGGACGTTGATTGTTGCTTCTGCTGCTTGACGATCGCTAAACGATGCACTTCACGTGCTTTGAGATAAGAATTTTAATTACTGCAAAATTGAATAACTCTGAGCAACTAAATTCTATTGGTGTTTATATATACAGATAAATATATACGTACTATATACGAAAGTAATAATTACTTGTTTCAAGTATTTCAAAAGTTCATCCATAAATCTATCATAAGTTCATCATAAGCATCAAATTTATTCAAAACATATTCTGAATCCTAGTAAGGAAAAAAGTTTAATACTTCAATCAAGATTATTAAATTAAAACAAATTCGATTATTTATTATATATAGTACACTTCTTTGATCCAATTTTATAACATTCTTCCAAAGGAAATATATTTCTGTTTTGCGTACCTAATAATAAACTTTCAAAAATTTGTAATAAGATACATTTTAAGATTATTATTATTGTAAGAAAATATTCATTATTAAAGATAACCGTTATTTAAAAGGAAGAAAGTGTGAATTGAATAATAGTTTGTGTATTTAAAAAAGTGTATTTAAAAGATAGATTTTTTTAAAAATTAAATTTATTACATGTCAATTTTAACTTAAGCAATTATTTAAAAGTGACACTGCTATTAAATCACATTGTATTACCCTTTCTTGCATTTGCATGGAGTGAGTCTACGTAGTTAACGCTTTCTTTCTGAATCCCACTGGAGACTGCTAAACAGAATTCGAGATAATAGGTAGGTTCTTCTACGACGTCGGTGAAAAGAGATAGCTACTTGGAAGCTATTTCGCCGACATGGAGACGCGCATTAAGTTCTCTCGTAATATTCCTATAGCATTAAAGCAAATTTCAAGGCCCATGCGGGATTCAAGATGCCGTTTGCTTCCACTAATCTCCCCAGGGAAGTATAACGAATATCACTTTGTAAGGAATAATTAACGAGCACGCTTGAGAGCCGAATAAAATAATTGGCCGACAGTTTGTACTCGGTGAATGTAAATATTCTCGCGCTTTCTCCTCGAATCTGTCACAATCGAGACATTACGGCGGGATTTGTGCCGTAATTAACATTAATTTTTTCGGTGATTTAACGATCTAATGGGAAAAAACTCAATGTGCTCGGTGTGCCGCGAGATTCGAAAAATTGCCACCCCCTATTTACCCCGGGAAAGAGAAATTTATGATTTTTCGTAAGCATGGCGGTGAGAATTGTTACGGAAACTTTTTACGACGTACTTTTGACAAAGTTCAAGAAGTAACGAGGCGCGTTCGCATCGTTCAGTTGCTGTTACCGTTGCTCTGTTGCTGTAGTTGCTGGGAAACTCTCTCGCGTGCAGAGCTTCTTTGCCTCGAAGATACAAAGAGAGAATCGCGTGCGAAATTTCATTTCCACGGTGGGACGCGCGCAAGTCAAACGCGATCAAAACCACACCGTGCGATCGGGGACGAACGCGATATATTTTTCCGTCACGACGCAGAACGGTGGCGTTATCCACCGTCGAGAAACTTTTTACATTATGTTACTTGTGCGCGAAATGGACCTCCCGGATTAAGCAGCACGCGAGGGAGGATGACTCGGAGTTTGAAAACAACGCGCGTGTGCTTGTGATCATAAGGGAGAGTTGCTGAATGCGTATTGGTTGCCTAATTTATCATTAATATTTAATATTTAATATTTAATTATATTACTTAATATAAACATTCAATAAAAAGTATGAAATAAATGAAAAATGAGTAATAGAGAAAAAATTTAATAGATTACGTCTTGTTTTATAGATGTTAGTATTTTATAGATGTTAGTATTTTAAAAAATCAGATATCTATATCTGATATTAATTTTTAATAAATTTGTATAGCTGACAATAATGTAATCATGCAATTTTATTATGAATTTTTATATTTTCATAAAAAAATTTATTGTAAAATATTTTACATTAATTATGAACATGCATATAGATATTTGCAATTATTGTAAAGACTAAACCGCTATTTTTTATAAAATCTATTAGCTTTTCTATGAATCGTACAACCACAAGATAAAACCTGTAATTGATAATTTCATTATCAATTACAGGTTTTATCTTGTGGTTATATATATGAATAATTGATATGAATACAAATTTCAATTGCAAAAATAATCTTAAGCCGATTTTATTTCGACATTCTTGTCTTGTCGTTATTGTTGTTTTATAATTATTAAATATTTAATCTTTTTTCGATAAATTCTTAAAATTAGATATTAATTAATTATTACATACTAATTAAGTTAACGATTTCTCTTATTAATCTTCTATTTTTAATTTGTTTTCATTCATACTTTCAATACTTTCAAAAGAGATACGATTGGGAGATTTATGTAGATTCGAATTAGGCAATCGATTGCCTTTTGCAACATGTTACAAAAAGATTTAAACAAATTAATTTATTGATGAAAAGTGAGACACATGTAAATTCGAAATATCAAACCACAGCTTGACAACACAGTTTCTATTGTTGCGTACAAATTAGTATCCAATGGAAAATATAATAAAAAAATAGCTTAAGTGATATACATCAGCAACTCTCTACAATCCTCGAGGATTCTTCTGTTACTCTGCTTTTCTCATTCTCTCTATAGTCGTGTTCAGTAACTTCATCCGGGTGCACCCAGGTATTACTTTATCCTTGTTGTTCACCGAATATTAAACAAGGATAAAATGATATCTGGGTGCATCCGAGTGAAATTCTGAACGCAGCCCGTGTAGTTAAATTATATCGATTACACTCCGAAGTTGGCACAGAATATAACATACACACGTAGCGTCGGTACTGGTATCTTTCAGCGATTGCTATTATTTTACTCGCGCGATCGATGTCTAAACACGAGCTCCAAGTGCGAACATCGAATTGCGTCGGGGATTAGTTATTAGCTCGTGAAAGTTTATGACGCTAATATTCTGAATTTGCGTGGATCGCGCGACGAAATGGCGTACGGAATTATGTGAACCGAGAAGCACAGGTAGCAGGAAACCGTTTCCTCGATATTACGCTTGCGGATTTGGCTCGGTGATTGAAACATGTGGAAGAGATTTCCGCCTTTGTTCGCAAAGGACTCCGTATAAATCATACAGAAAAAATGGCTTCAGTCATTAAATTAGCTGAAGCTACGATATTTTGTAGATTATGAATAGCTGATCAAAAATTTCCTTAAGCAAAAGCCTACAAAATAGACTTTAACGTAGCATCATTCGAAAGTCGCCATTGTGAGTCTAATTGGATTGAAAAGTTTCTTTATCTGCTAAATTATATATTTTTTGGTAATTATACTTTAATAAAACATACAATAATGAGATGAATCAATTGATGTAAAGAAAATACATAGTTGCTTTAAAAAAATTATACAATTTGCTGTATGTTTATTTACAAACTACATTTTTTTTAGAGCAACTATGTTTTCTGTTTTAACATTAATTGAGTCATTATTCTGTATAGTCATTATGTGCATAAAAATATTAAGTATAGTAACGAAAAAATAATTTAGCAAATAAAGACTCTTCAGTCTGATTAGACTCAAAATTTCAAATGGTATTATAGCAAAGTTTGTCCATTTTTTATCGTTTTTATTTTTTATCGTTTTGTCTAAGGAAACTTTTAATCAGCATTTCAATTTACAAAATATAGTTTTAGCCAATTTGACCGAAGCTACTTTTTCTATGTAATTTGTACGGAACTCTTTCGTAGTTTTTTTTTTTGCGCGTCATATAGGAATTGTTGTCAAAACGTGCGATTACGGTTTTATTTTCTTGGACAATCTGCCGTGTCGATTTTACGAGCGTCCTGCAGCCGCGAATGCTTCGTCGTCGCTAGTGCAAACGAGGGTGATTCTCGTTGACGGAATCATATGAAAGCGTTATCGCACATCCATATGTTGTATCGTTTTTCTTTCTTCTTTTTCGTTACTTTTTTGCCTTTCATTCTTGTGTTCACTGGCATGGTTATCGAAACGATCGACATCATTAACAGTCGGATTACTTTCTCGCTGAATGCTCTCGGTTGCGTTTATTTCAACCTCCATTTTTGTTAATTTTTACCACGCGTGCTTTTTTATTCATAGAAGCGCATTCCGTCGAGAACTAATCGAGAGCTAACAGGACTTTCAACATACTCCTTACGGTTCCATGGATTGGTGATGTAAAGTAATGACGTTATGCGAGAGAGCGAATAGTCCGAGTTTTTAGAGGTATATAGGAAGCTTTGAGAAGCGACGTATGCTTTAAAATTCCGTCGAGATATCTTCCGACATGAAACGTTTCCCAGTCGACTCATTTCATGAGTAACTTTGACATTACGTTTGAAAAAAATTTAGTTTTAAAACTAGATCGATATCATATGTACATTTATGTGTGTCGAACAGCCATCTATATTCATAATTCTTAGAAGAAATAATAGATTATATATATCAAATATATTTTTAATGTATTTGCGAAATTTTGTAAATGATGAAAGTTCAAGATAAATATATTGAATACTTCAAAAAAATATCAGATAACTTGATCCTATAATCAATAAGCCGCGCGTTATTTAATTCAAGTGTTCTATTTCGAGCTATCGAAATGAGTTATGGTGGCTTTATTGATTAATGAACTACTAAAGTGTACGAGTCTTTGGCACATTTTATTAGAGAGCTTTATTGATTATGAATATCATTATCATAAAAAAAAATCTCATTTATTTTGCCATAAACATATATGAAAAATACATCAGTCTCCCTTTAATATTAATATAAAATGGGTAGATTTAAATTATTTTGGCCAATCAGACTATCAATCAAATAAAATTGTTCTGCTTGAAAGATAAAGGAATTTATAGAATTAAAAGTAAAGAAAAGAGAGAGATAGAGGCTTTTAAATAAACATTCTGCTGTAAAAATAATCATTGTTAGCTTTGAGAGAAGAGAACTAGAATATATTTCACACATAAATTTTAAAAAGAAATAAAAAAAAAGAACGAGTGAAATTTAATGGGAATGAGAGAAAATTTATCGCGGGAATTTTCGAGGAGCGAAGAAATATTATTTTGCGATAAATTTGTTATCACGTTTGCAAAGGTAGACGAACGGGACAGTTGCTCGTCCAACGACGTAGCTCAAAGGGCCAGCCGTGATTTATGCCGATCGTAAGAGAAAGAGACGGAGGGTGCGCTAAAGGGGCATGCTTGGCAAGGTTCGAACTTGCACTTTATGCACGTATGAATACGTACGCATGATCTGAATATCGTTTTGCTACAAAATCCGCGTAGTGAAAGCTAGGGCTTTCCAGAGATTGCGGAGGGAATCCCTTCATGAATTACCTCAATGACCTGCCGCATCGTGATGTCCGGCGTGGTTTCGCCATGAACGATCGACGGATGTTCGCTCCGCGATACAGCGGATACATATTCATACGCGATATATATGTATCTGTAATGCTTACGAAATTACGCGCTTTTGGTGTATCATTCATTCGTATATAGATTTTCATAGATTTTTTAGACGACGGTGTTTTGCGGTCGGAGAGAGTAAAATAGCAACGCGTGTATGGAGAGTATACGTTCCAGAATGTGTATAGATGGTATTCCTGTTGGAGAAAAAATTGAACTCGTTAGAAAGAAAATTGGATGTCTAGGTATTCAGAAATTCCACGATGCAATATGGCGTAACCGTGGAGCTTATTCGCGCAAGCCAGGGCGTCGTATATTTTGCGTTGCAAATTACGATCCGGCGCGGCCGCGTGAAATTTTAAAAGTCGATCGGAAGCTATCTCGCTACGGTTGGCTGTACTCGCGCGTACATTAATCCTCTCAAGTATATTCCAAGCGTTTACCGCGAGAGAACTGGAATAGTTCTCCGTTCTGCGCAAGATCACTTGTTCATGTCGCGTGGTTAAAAAATATTTAAATTTTTCTTGGAGAGAAAGAGAAAGAGAGAAAGAGAGAAAGAGAGAGAGAGAGAGAGAGAGAGAGAGAGAGAGAATAAAAAAAAAATCGATGCGATCGACAGCGCACGCCCCACGCTCAGAAGAGAACGTGCTACATTGCAAAGTGATATAAAAAAAACTAGCGTTATAGGTCAAAAGATCATGTTTGGTATAGGTAAGTCAAATCTTGGGATTCTATGTACCCGACTTGGGCCGAAACATGTTTGGCCATTTTAATTTGGACACAAATTATAATATTTCGAGGACAACATATTTTCGAAAAATTGTTTCAAATAAAAAATGAAGAGAACCATCAGATGAATTAATTAGATTTTGGATCTAGGAACTTATTGGTCAAAATCTAGATAGTTTATCTTTTGATGGACCGCTTTAAATCTTACAATTTTTACTTGAAACTTTTTTTAAATGCATTATTTTCAAAGTATTTTGTCTTTAACAAGTTCAAATGGCCAAATATTCCAGCTCAAGTGGGGTAATAAAATTCCAAAATTTGACCTTTATGATCTAGAATATCTATTTCAAACGTGATATTTTGATTGGAACGTTAGTTCTTTTTTTATATCACTTTTGCAATATAACATGTTCCCTTGTCAGAATTCTTTTATATCCGGTCTTACGAGGAAGCGTGATGCGCTGTTAAGTCGAAGAACGTCCAGTCATTCACGGATTTTATTCGCTCTGCGCTGAAATTGTCCTGACGCAGGTGAAACCCGAACCCGCAAGAATCCGTCGCGGGGCCCGTTCACCTATTCGCTCCTCAATTCTCATTTCCTGCTGTAGTCCCGAGATCAGGACATCACGTTTGTTTTTATCACAACGATAATGTTTGCTACGAATGTTACGACGAATGTAATGGAAGGATCTATGTTCGCAGATGCCATGAATTCGTTGGTGGAAGACGTCGTCGTGGAGGCGGGGAAGAACGTCACGCTGGGGTGTCCGGGAGTGACGGAGGATTCGCTGGTGTTGATGCTCGAGTGGCGGGCAAACGGGATGCGGCTGCTCGAGTATAAGAGCAGAAGTACGACTGTCGTGCGGCGAACAGAACAGAACAGAATGTCTCTGTCGTTGAAAAATTATTCGTTGCAGCTGCATCCCGTCACCGCCGCCGACAGCGGTATGTACGAGTGTCTCGTGAACAACAGGAATACGCCGGAAGCTGTGATCAAGCTCATCGTCCGAGGTAAGTGGCGGAATGTTCTTAATTGTTTTCCTCTTTCTCTTTTTTTTTTCAAATGTGTACTTTCCGCGGAGAGAGAAACAAGCTCAGTCGGGTAAAATAGAGCGCTGACGTTCATTAACTCTTTTAATTCAATCGAATTTGTATTGTATTAAATTAAGGAATGTGTATGTATATGAAGTCCACAATGAGTCAATATGTTCTTTTTCTGTTTTTTACATATTTCTGAACTATATGTCGATATATCGCTCGATAAAATTTCTTATATTTATTGGAGTTTGAAATAGTGAATGCTCTGTGGACTTATTGTGATTAATCTAAAAAAAGAAAATTACAGATCAAATTTCCGTTTCTAATAATCTGTATTTAAGCCTGTTATATTTTTAGACCAAATATCATTAATGAATTAAAAACTCATTCTGTAGCGTATATTAAGCCATTTGATATTGCACCAATCTGGACGGCTACGTTGTGCTTTTAGTCATTACTTGGAGATCTATCTTCGTTAAATTCCGCTTATTACTTATAGACTTTGAAAATATTATTAATTAACTTAACACATAAATCCGCTATGAAATCATTGGATAACGTCTCTGTCATCTTAAATGTAATCTGTTTTAAATATTTTAATACTTCTTGTAAAATATTCTAATAAATTTTTTGCTTTTTATTATAAATAATATCATTTTCATTCTTCGCTACTTTTGCGATAATAGAGTATAGTTGTCGATATATTTCTTATTGTGTCTAATCGAAATAAAAGTTCAAATGCGATTCTTCTGTTCTTCTCAGCTGTGAGTTAAAAAAGGGAGGCAACTTACTTGCCTCTCTTATATATATATATATATATGTATATTGCCTTATAT
>NW_017259383.1:123945-156092 GCF_001594045.1 Atta colombica
AAAATTTTCTGATACATGAGGATTTCTTGCAACTTTACAATATTATTTTCTCAGATCAAAATAAAAAATATAAAATATTAAATCGACCACCTACTATTATTTTACATTAAAGCAAAGTATTACTTTGACAATTCTTAAAGAATATTTAAGAAAATAAAGAAAGATTCAATCTGAATAATAAGTAGTATAAAAATCACAAATATTGCATAAATATTTACATCAATATATATGATTGCTTTTGTAATGATGATCAAACATTTTGAAAATCATTATAGATCCACCTCCAAGGCCAAACTAAATTAAAATCTCTCTTCTAGATTGTCGAATCTATAAGGGAACTTTTAAAGCGTATATTAATTCTGTTGATGGCCTTTTAATTTAATTTAGTTTTAATTTAGAATATCTCGTCTTAATTAAAGCGAAATATTTATCACATTTTTGCATAAACTTAGAGTTTATTTACTTAATAATTGAAACTCCGATATCTCTTGCGGGATCATTTTTGATTCTGTTGATATTCTAAATTTAAAGTCGAACATCGACAATCGAAATATCTATGACTCATTCATCGCGGTTACCGATCTGCGTTCAATGAACTAGTTCACTGCTAAACTCGGTGAGTTTACACAAAGTTCGCCGTAAACTTTGAAAGGCAGACCGGTCCAGGCACAGCAACACCATCCTTCTTAACAACCCCGTCGCCGCTCGTCGTTCCTAATGCTTTATTTTAAAACCGAGTTGCTGCCCCATCCCTACCAGCTTCTCGTGGAGTGTTTGCTTTAAGTATTTACGCCTGATTTGAATTCGTCACGTGCAACCCACCGCGTCAAAAAGCAAACTTTTCGTAGCATCCTATAGACGACGGCGGGTTGGAATCATGGGAGTGCGCGCGGCATAACTTCAGCGGCATAAGTTTGGCCACCGAACTTCACCGCAAAAAAGGAGAAATGAAACGAGTCCTATCGCGTTGTGTCGCGGTGATTTGCATTCAATGCACGATCCCTTACTCAATTTGACTAAAAAGTTTGCCTGAGCCGCTAAAACAACGTGAAATTACGCCAACCGGGCGGGCATTTGCGTAATAACTGGCGCGAAAAGTGAACTTTGCCCGACAATGTGGTTCGTAGGAATCAATGTACTGTACAGGATCGGAGATCGAGCGAATTTACATTTTTCACGTTGCGTACTCGATATTAAGCGACGTATTCATATCGTATCTTACAAGGTGTATATATACGTATGTACATATATATATATTATGATGTATATGTACATTGTACTGTACGTGCTTCTACTCGAGACTCCGAGCACGTAACACTTCGGTGGTAACCAATATTCACGTTACGTCAACCATTAAAATGAACATTTTTCAAATCTTTGCAATAGGAGCGTACACGCACACACCACTTGAATGTTTTCCACTTGCGAGATCGATTCTCATATTTCCCTCATTTCTGATTCTTCATAAAAATGCGCTTTGAAAAATTTGTGAATTACGCCCGTGAAAACGGATGAATGGTCAAAAATAAATTTCGAATTAGTTGCCACCGCCGATCTAACTCGTTTTACAAAAGTTTTATATTTTGCCTCGTGAAATAATAAAACGGAAAAACTCTTGCATGTGAGATATACGGATGTTTTAATACTTTACAATGAAAATATACAACTATATGGAACTATTATGGAAAGAAAAAAGTAAAAGATGTATTTAAATTATTTTCAATTTGTAATTACTTTGTAATTACAAATTGCAGACAAATTTCATAAATACTACGTGTTTGCGGTCAAGACTATTCACTGCATAGTTAGCGAGTTATTTTCTCATTAAGTCGGCAGAGTTGCCGATTTGTTTTGATGAACGAGCATCGGTGAGAGAGGTGAGGCTACTCTACGTGCTACTCTTCGAAACGATATCTAAAGCGCACAAAGGGCCCAAAGGGAACGCCCGGAACGAGCTTCGAATTATTGTCTGTCGAAGCTTTACTGCGGGGATAGCAGGGGGTGATAGCAGGGATGATGTTGGTTGACTGCAGCTATGAATAAGCGCGAGTCGTTTAACAGCGTGACGTTTTTTCGGCTCGCGGCAAAACAGTTTCATTCATATGCATGATGGGATACGCGGTTCGGCATGAACGAGAACGAGATGGCAGAGAGCATGCAAGAGAGAAAGCGAGGAAGAAAAGAGAAAAAAAGACGGAGAGAGTAAGAGGAGAACCTTCACGGAATCTCGGTAGCGGCTAACGAGTCACGATTATTCCTTCTACTTCGCTTAACGAGCAGATGCAGATGCGAAAACCTTCCCGTACTCACCGTTACCGAGTTCAGCATTGATCATTCATTGTTTTTACATTTGCGTTACAGCGAGGAGTTATTTTTCAACGAGTATATCTAGGGCGCAATGAAAATATATACAGATTTTAATAAAAGACGGAACACCATTAATAAAATACAGACGGGCTACGAGACGCTCTCGTTTCGAAAGTGCACGTAGGGCGTGAGAAGGTATTCTTATGCATCACGTGTAGATGACGAGACGAACTGAATCGAGGAAAGGTAGTAGCTTGACTAGGTGATCCGGGAATCGAGTTCGAAATGGATAGAGGAAATGTGCTCTTGATGGAACAAATAAAATTGTCCTCCCTCGGGATTATCGTGCATGTATTCGCATCTGTGTTGTCAGGATCCGCGTGCTTCTCGAAGATTCTCTTCTCTACACTTTCCCGGTATTTCTCTTTCCCACATTCGTTCCGTTTCCCCTCAGTTGACTTTGGTACAAGTGAATCATCGACCTTGGTCGCGATCCAAAAAGGTAAAAATGCCGATAGTTATTCCTTCGGACAATAAGCCGCGAACGCTGTTTTTCACTCGGACGTTTCATTTAAGACAAGAACAACGATAGGAGAGTGCTCGGCAAATGGCCTCGTTCGATTTTATTTGATGTTGGAACGAAGAGATCTCTTCACTGCCAACAGCCAGTGTAGCCAGTAGGACAATCGATTCCATTAGAATATGCATCCAATATTGTAAAATCTGTAAAACGTAGGTATTATACTAATGCGCGACCGATTCTTAACTACGTTAGAAAATGTATTTCATCGTAATGGAGATCGATTTTCTATAGAGCGACATCGCGATGGTGATTATATTTTTTTAAAATAAAATAAAGGACAAACCTAAAAATTTTAAGATTTTATTTCTAAATATTTCTACAGTAGTTTGTGACTGTCAGAGGTCTATGCATTAATTTCTGAAATTTTCTTGCACAATATAATTCTTAAATAAAGTACAAGTCATCATAATTATTCATAACATTAAAATCATGTCAATATAACTCCAAATTTGATTATTGAAAGTCATTTTTCGATTAATGACTAATTTTGATGTCGTTTTGACTGTTATTCTGTTTAAGCTAATATTGCCCTTACATAAAATTAAGTTTATCGATAATTTCCGTAAAAAATTAGTACACTAAACATTGGAATGCTAATTAGAAAGAGATCTCCTGTAATATTATTAAAAAAAAGAATAAAATTGAGTTTTGAAAAGAATAAAGAAAAAATAAAGAAAAGGACAACTGCTTGAAATAAAAGTCGATCCTTTACGGTAAAGGACGTATGCTGGACGTAGGGCGTCAACTCTTGAATTGCAAATTCGCGAGAACTTACGAGATTTTTTTTTTTTTAAGATATATAAAGCCCAATGCCACGTTTATCTATTGGCACGTCAAAAATTTCGATTTGGAAAAATCCGCCTTGAAAATATTTTATTGCGCGATTCCGCGCTATCCCGGATTTTTTTTTCCGCGTGTCATCACGCGTTTCTCGTATTTCGCGAATTTACACGGTAGCCCAAAAATCCGCGATACATACATAGAGAATATCGCAGCTTTTTTCCGCGACGTGGCGGATATCCCGGGCTTTGCAGTTCGTAATACGATTTGTAATACGTACAGCAGATAGGAGTATGGCCTCGTGATAAATCTCTAATAAAATATTTCGAAGGTATCGTATGTACTTTCTCAGATTAAGGGTGTTGGCTTTGTTTCGCGCCAGGAATAAGGTGATCAAAATCTGCGGTAGGTAGATCGAGATTTATTTTACATAGCGAATATACTGATCGCTTAAGTGAACTTCTGCGAAACTACTCTTATTGGTACGATGGAGTTTCTCTCGCGGACTTCTCCAAAGGAGAGAACATACTACTCTAAGCTCTTCACTAACCGACGAGGTAGAAGCCAGTGCAATTCGAAAAGTTCGAAATGTTGAAGACGTAATGCTTTCAGATTAGCATACTATTCGTTACTTGGCTATCCTACGAGTGATCGAATTTTGAACAAATATTTTTCCTTTCTCTGAATAGTAACTCCAGACGAGATAGATGATTTAATCACAGCATAATAATCCGATAGTAATTAATCTCTTTGTCCAATTATTTTTAACCAGTATGCCACATATTAATATAGAAAAAAAAGAACGTCAAGTATTTGCAGAATAATTTTTATCTTTTCCGTATACAAACAGTTACGTCAATTACAATTTTTTTTGTCCTGTTTGTACAATTTCGTGCAAACAGTTTTCATTTTCGCTGTTATTACGCTTGACGTGTAATAAAATACAGTCTAGAAGATTAAATTAATAATAAAAATAAAATTACAATAGTGAGTCCATAAATCTGAACGAACAAAAACATATTGTGTAGTTGTATTAAGCCAATTATTTTACAGCCGTTATGTACATAACGGGGCGCGTCATGCGTAGGGTTCTATGCGTAATATCAGCTTTTATTGCGGATTTAATCGATGAAAATAGAACGAGATTATTTACGTGATTGTATTTAGCTTGTTCTATGACGTTATGGCTGACCGGTTGATTTTACGAGATAAATGACTAGTCGCGCGTCGAGCCTTGAATAAAGGCAACGATTTAACGCGCGAGCACGGTGCGCACCACGATATAAATGTGCTCCACCGACTGGAAACTACTCCGGTTTCGAAGATAATGAAGCGTGCGTTGAAAAATGCCAGCTTTTCTAAGCCAAAGCGCACAGCTTACTTCGACAAATCTTTTGCACAAATTGCCCGCGTTGAGCTTTAATACATTTTATCACTTCCCCCTTGAAACGTCACCAACTTTCGAGATTTTTATTTCCTTGACACCATTTCTTTGATTCAAATACATATATGTATAGTATATGTCAATAATATAAATATTTCAACAGAAATAATTAATTAAAGTACAAAAATTACACGGAAAGGAAAGAATTTTACGAAATTTAGTTATATACAGATCTGAAAATAATTTTGTTTAATTATATTTTGTATAATTATATATTATCTTGTTTAGTTAAAATAATTATGTAAAATGCTCAAAATGTTAGAATGTCAAAACTTTTTGAATTCCTATGTAATTATTTTGATAATCTAAAATTAAAATTAAATTATTTTTAGATTTGTATCTAACTAAATTTTTGGATATTTCAGTAAACATCAAATCGTTCTTTCCAAGTAATTTCTATAATTTTAAAAGTCATTCTCGATAGCGAATAAATTATAGAAAAAATATTTGATTATTTATAATGTTAATTTTAAATGAATTTGAAATAAATTTTAAATAAATTAAGTTAAAATTTCAATTTTTGACTTTAATCTTCATTTACAACACTGCAACTGACTTCTTAATATATATTTAAATATAATACAGTTAATAGTTGTAGACTCATCAGACATGATAGCTTCAAAAATTTAATATTTTTGAAGCTACTTTCGCGATCTTCGCCGCTTTTTAAGATGATCTTTACGATGTTGCAGAATTCTTCTTTCAATGTTTATGGAAAATAATTTCATTCCTGCAAATAGCAAACTCTCGCTTTAATCGAGTTCTGGAATAAGATCCGTGAGATCGACGATGCGCAACGCTATGAATTACGTACCTCGCGACACAGTTAATTAAGCGGTATTTAATTTGTAACAAGCCCATGAGGAAAACACTTCCACGTATACTATGATAGTATCAACACATATATATCTCTAATTAAATGGATTTTTCAAAATATCAGGTATTTTCAAAAATTCATTGAATATCGAAAATAAATGGTAAATAATAATTTATTGGGAGTAGAGAGAACAGAGAATTATTATAAATGCTAATTATTATAAATGCTAAAATAGATAAACTATAAAAAATACATCGCTTGATTGTGCATCTGCTTTGTAATTCGTTAATTTTTTAATGAAGTTAAAGAAGTACTTTAACTAATGTAGTACTTAACTAATTAAAATTGAATACTAACTCACTTATATTTAATATGCAATAAACAATTGTTATGGATTGCGATTCTCTTTTATAGGAGCATTAATGAATCGAGCGACACCCAATTCTCATTACGCTTGAAAACGAGGGGGCAGAAGGGATAACTCGAGTAAACTCGAACATTAGACGGCTTTCTTACTTAGCTAAGAATCGGGAGTAAACTGCTCTTTCATAAATTAATTTCCATTCGTTGTCGACTAACGAAAACTTACGGCCAACTACGAGCGAAGCCGCGTCTAAAACCGCAGCTGCCGCGATGCGCGTCTTAATCGCCTTATTCAGCATTATTATTGAAATGATATTCGGCTCACGGCTTGTTCGTTTTTTTTTTCTGTAAATATTTAAAAGTTCGTTAATAGTCGAAGAAGTTGTCAACGGAACTACGAAAAAAATGGGAAAAAATAAACGGACTGTTGCATAAATTTCTCAAAGGAAACTTTTTAGAAGAATTTAATAATTGCCAAGATAAATCAAGTAGATACACATTAAAAAGTCACGGACTTTCTTAGATTTATAATAGAGGGATTAGTCGTTTAATGTCGCGCTTTTATAAAGACTTTCATCATTAGTTTCGTTTAAAAGAGAAACTGGTAGGAATAAAACATGTGTCTTTCTCTTACCGGAGACTCGCCACAGTGGCGAATCATCGGAGTGAACAACAGCGCGAATTGGACCATGAAAATTTCGACCGAAATCCAGAGGACAGAAGATCAGGAGAGAGAGGAATATTCACCGAAAATTTCAATCCGAGTCAAATGTGCAGCTGCATTTATACGTTTCGTTGTGAGAGTCAAAGCGCGCGAGTATCCGTGTGGTTGTCGATACCGAAAGGAACTTTGTAGTCTCGGCATAGTTGAAATACTTGCGTGTACCGCGTACATGTGAAAAGCAGAGATAAAGTGAGGAAAAGAGAGATAAAGCCCTAGATTTCGTAATATATCTCGAATACGTAGCGGAGTATTTCATTGATGACAGCGTATCAATATTGAATCGATAAGTAATGTCCCTTGATACGTTTGAAGGCTTCGAATTGTCGAATAGGAATGGAGTTCCTATAAAATTCTGATAAGTTTCTCTTAATCTTTATCCTTCCCATTAATATTTTCCATGCATTCGTCTGCGAATTGCATTAAATGCATTATCAATAATATAATTGGTTTATTTATCTTTTCTATTCAAATTATTACGAATCTAGAAATATACTAAAAGATCATTTAATCTTTGGGAGAGATGGGTAATTCAAGAAATTCTAGAATGTATATTTTACAGCAGTTTATATTAAACAATTATTGCTGACGAAAATGTACTTTATATTCTTTGTATTAATAAATTGTCACCACCGTAGAAATAAATCGACAATAGAAAAAATCACTACCAGTGTATCGACATGGTTGATACCGTCTACTGTCATCACTTAGAAGGAATTAATTGTATCGGGTAGAAACCACCGCGAGTGCACGCGGATCGAATGTCGAAGGTGGCTTCGCGGTATCGATGCCAAAGCCTCTGTCGAAGTTAGTCCGAAAGCCGCGGAGGATTCAGACGGGCTTCAGGGAGACGAAACGGACGATAGTGGTCGCACGTTGCCCTGGCGTAGAAGTGAATAATGCAACGCATCACGTCGACGAAACCGGTGTTGCGCCACGTCGTTGCAAATCTCATCCGCCGAGGGCGATCTTACCGGATCTCCTTCGTCCCGTTTCGAATGCTCTGACGTCTACCCGATTTTCCGCACTATCGGCGACAGTATCTTCCCATTTTGCGATCGTTCGTGTTTATCGATATTTCATTATGCCGTTCTCGGAAAGTATAATATATATTCGCAAGGCGTCAGGTAATGTTACGATTCGATTTCAATATACACATTGTGAATGCACCGTGAATTCGAGAAGCGATATTGCGGAACGAGAATAAGGAGGCATTTTGATACTCCTGTGATAAAGTCTATATTTTTCAAAGAGAGAAGGTAAGATCTTCGTTTTTTCTTCCTAGTAAAATGAAGAAAGTAGAAATTTCTGCGGTATTAGAATTTAGCGGGCAATATACGCGTATATGGTGCTATTGAGGTAGCTTAGCCTTTAAAAAGGTTGAGAGGCACGAAGAGGCTCTTAAGCTCAATATGATGTAAGAAAGTAAGGCGTTGAACCCTTGTACGTAAGTGTCAGGATGGCCGATAATTGTCCGGTTCCACAGTCACGTAGACGAGATGACAACGCATCACGATGCGTCGTCACCTCATTAACTGTGAGGAATATCTCCCTAGGGAACTGTGATATCGATTTAATTCGGTGATGTTAATCCTAGAATACTTATCTTTCAAAAAATTCTGAAAACACACTATAGATCCAGAAAATCTGCTTTAATAAACTGTAACTTCAGTTCAGATTTATAATGTTTTTCACTGACAGACCTAGTGCGCACTCAATGCACATTAAAGCTATTGTACACTAACTTAATCTGAATGTAAAAGTGAGATATTTCAATTAATAAAATACCCAATATATATTTTATCAAATATCACAATAAAATGTATTGAGAATTTCGCGGTTTAATTCGTTTCTATATTTTTATTAAACGTACATCTTTACGTCGATTTATGTACAACGGCTTTAAAGTATACTGAGTGCACACCAACTCTGCCAGTAAAAAATACTATTAGATTTTTCTTTTTGTTTTGAAGCTCTGAAATTTAGGAATATACCTCCGTAAATTATAATATCAAAAGTTTTACATTATGTCATAAAAGAAACTTTCCCCTTTCTTTTCTTTGTATGCAAAGTAGTATGCGAAATTTCGATTGGATCCGGGAAATTGTTCATTGTTCTAGAGTTAATCAACGTCTATTTTTTTTACATTCGTTATAAAAATCATATGATTAATTATCATAACGATGAGTGCCTTTAGCGTTTTTTGCACTCTTATGTTATTAACGTTATTTTATACATATTGTACAAAATTTTAATGGAATTATACATTTAAAGGAATTACATAGTGAAATGGGTTAAAGTTATTATTTCAATATTAAATACGAAATCTAAAATCCATTATCATTATTAATATCGGTAATTTTCAATACCAATAACAATATATTCTCATCAGTCGACCCGCTAACTGTTGCGTGAATTCAAATCACAACATGCGATTATCAACTATAAAATCGTCAGCATTGTCACACGTTGCGAGATAACATAAAATTAATCAAGACCATCGTACCCGGTAATCCCCATGTTCACGGGAGATCACAGAGGAAAAAAGAAAACTCGGCCCTGCCCATGTTAGGATGGCTGTAAATAATCGTTGATGTCAGAGTATACTATAGTTTATAGCTAATTTAACCACATTTCTCTCTTAGCGTGTACGTACATGCGCTTAGGCTAATGAGTTCGTAACGAGAAAAGCGACGTTGCGTTGGTTCCTCCAACAGCTTCTCGCTCGGCTTCTTTATTTCATGTTTCGTGTTTCTCGAGCGAATCAGTAACCACTGATCGCGGAATCGTGGTGTTAACTGCACGCAAAAACACATTTTGCCAATGTCTAAACTCCGTCGGTCGATTCGAGAACTTTGCGAGACAACTCTAACGATGCCTGAGCTCATTGTGGACGGAAAACATGAACCAACGCATCCCATTGTCGATTCGGAACATTAAAGGGAAAATCTCCTTTTGTATACGTTCTAGATAAAGGAATGCTCATATTGCACACTGCATTGTTTTATCGTTACGATATTCATGCAGAATCATAAAAATTATGAAATCTGCTGGTTTTATTTTTTATTTTTGTCGAATTTTTTTAAATACACAAAAGTTTAGATTTTCTCAAGTTATTTGCTGGACGATATGCGCTAATTACAACGTACAACCGCGAATTTAGAGAAATCCTCATAAATAATATGCTACCAACATACTTCTACAGCAAAAGTTACGCGTTCCGGGAATACAAGGTATCCCACGACCGCCGTATGATACTTTAATAGCATATTCGGAAGATTAATTAGAGCCGAAATTATAATATGAAAATGTTGGAGATCGTAATATCTTTTGATTTATAAGCAATCAATATCGTCCCGATGGTCTTCGCGAGGAACAAAATTATATTTGTAATAACGATTTATAATTGTAATGATTTTAATAACTCCAGAAGAAAATGTGAGAATCGATCATCACATTTTCCGCGATTTAATTGCCTTCCATTATAGCAATCGCGATTTTCCATAAATTATTAAAATCACACAATTTTTTTTTAAATTACATTTTTATTTCTCTGAGAATGTAAGAATTTCGAAATTAATGTCATCAACAACAAATATACATTATCCGAATAATTGCTCAATAAACGAATTTTATTATCCAAGCGTTTTATTAGCCTTAATTTAATTTGAGATTCATCGAACTTGATGTTTACATTTCATCTCAGTACGCACGATGATTTTTCGGTTTTTTTTACTACGATGCGTTCGTGTCCTAGGTTAACTTTCATCATTTTGAAATATATAAAGAAATATATAAAAATTAAGAGTAATTCTTGTATACATATTTTAACAAATATAATATAGTCTTTAGAAAATATTTGTAAAATTGTGTATTTTTAAGAAAATTGTATATTATAACTAATCGATGCTCCTTACAGATAAATACATATTATACACAAATAATAATTACTTTATTCAAATATTTCAAAAATTCATATGTCTGCAAATCCATAATAAGTTTGTGACAAGCATCACATTTATTCCAAATATATTTTGAATCCTAATAAATTTAATATTTCAATCAAAATTATTAAATTAAAACAAATTCGACTATTTATTATATAAATTTGTTTTTTTTATCAATTTTATAATATTCTTCAAGAAAAAATAAATTCTTGTTTTGAATACATATTAATGAATTTTTTAAAAATTTGTAATAAGTATAACTTAAGATTATTATAAAGAAAATATTTTGTTAAAAACCGTTACGTAACCCATACTTTTTTTTACCCTTGAAATATACACTCGGGTTTCTGTGGGACCCCATATTTGTTATCATAACTAAAAATGGATATATTTCATTATTTAATTTTTCTTCAATCGATGAAGAATTGATTAAGAAATAAGTCCATGATATGTAAAAGTCGAATTAAGGAGTTTCGAGATATATAGGTTTAAAAAAAAGAAAAGTTCAGAAATACGAAAAAAATCTTGATTTAGCAAATTTAGCACTGGGAGATTTCTGAGTCCCCAGTGTATATAAAACTAAGGTTAAAACAAAGAAACTAAATTGAACAATCACTTTTCTTAGCAATAGAATATTTTTCAGTTTCTCGAAGAAAAGAAATGTGCAGGATACGAATAATCCAATCGTATATATTTTCATGCATGGTATTGGAAAACGTAAAATGTAGGAACCGAGTATTCGATGTGAATATTTTTGAAAGATACATCGTTGATTTCACGATAACAATCGATCAGCGCGCAGCCTTGGCTTAGGGCCATCGCACATAAAATTACATAAATAAGCACTAGTATCAATAAACATCCAACATAAATATAATTTTGTGTGTGATGATCCTTAAGCGTGACGTCATGCGTAACGGCGTAACGGCGTGCGATGCGTAGAAAAGGTCATTGCGTTGTCATTACGCATCGAGCGCTCGAGCCGATAGGCAACGGTTCATGCTGTTCGGTGTGTCGTCATATTATTCTGCAAAAACTATCGTTCCTTACATCTATTAGCATCTTTCTATACTCTGTTACGAGTAGCATTATCAGATTAACATTATCCGTACTATCATTAACTCTGGTGGTTTTTTCCGTAGCGCGTCGCATATTTCATGATGGTGAATTTATTTGTCTTTTTTGTGGTGTCACTCAAACGAGTTAACAACGACACGGAACGAGATGCTATTTTACCACCGTATTACCGGTCGACACGCGATCGTGACACATATCACGAATCGTCAAATATAGCTATTCTTTAAGATTATTGAAATTATCAGACCACACTGTTGATTTCTACGATTTTCAACTCGCGAACATATCGAAGTAATAGCTTTATCTGTCTCGAAGCAAATATTTGTGCATATTTACATGGAATGTCACGCGTATAAAATATTAAATCCTCTGCTGGCAACTTGGGATTTAAAGACAGTCGATTTTTTAATTCTGGTAAATTTAATTCTGCAAAAATAAATAAAATATAATCCAATTTCTGTGATAGTAAAATCTCGTTGTTAAAATTTTTACAAGCATACAACATTTTTTTTAGATTTTTATGTAATCCGGAACAATACGGTATGGTATACAAATCTGAGTTCAAAGGCTCAAATTGCGGATAAAATGAAAATTTCACATAGTTCGAGGATTAACATGGAGCGTTAACTGTTAGTACATTCGATTAGGTTATTCGTGTCCTGCGTATTTCTTTTCTTTGAAATATTTATAAGTGCATCAAGAAATTAGTTATAACATTATACACTTTTATATTAATTTATATATAATTGTTTTTAAATTCAAGATAATAATTTTTTTTTAATTAAAAATATCTTTTATTAAAACACAATCTTACAAATGCTTTTTATAAATGTTAATGTAAAAATCAATTTTAATATTTTTTCGTAAAAATAATGCAAATCAACTCGGAAACGACTCATCACGTGTAATGAAGGACCGGAAAATCATTGAATCAGGATTAAAAATCGCGTACAAATTGAATATCGAAAATGCCATCGTATCGCGTATTCGTAATCTAATAATTCACGCGATATTAATTGTGTTTTCGCGAGTGTTGTGCAATGTGCGACGGGAATTTGCTTGGACAATTTGAGAGAAAGAGGATGTTTGGGAGGCATCGAGCAACAGCGGAGCAACCATAAGGTAATTTATTTACTATTTGGTTTAGTCATATAAAAAATACATTTTTATCTTACGAACTTTGTAAAAACTTATAAAGATTTTTTTCTCAAAAATTGTTACTTTCCTAAAAAATAATTACTTTCTTACGCGTGAGTATTTTCTAAAATATTAAATGTTAATCGTTTTAAGCGCTGCTACAATTTGCATACGCTTGTATTTTACAGATCAACGTAGCTACAGCGCAATATATCACTCCGCTGTTGCACATCGTATTAATGTGTAACACTAGTATCTCTTATTTTTAATTGAGATAATGGATCTATGAAAATTATATCGGATATATATAGATGTATATGAAATTGAGAACGTGTCAGAGATAAATGAATTCTCTCTTATAGATCCGTTAAAATCAATAGGCTAAAACAGATTAAAATCAGCATTTAATTCTAAATCGGACTAATTCCAGAATCAATTTATAAAACGTTAATTCATTCATGAAACTCAGAAAAAAATTCATTATTCAACCTGTCAATTATTGGTACTTCAATATCTAATCAAACGATAAAACATCAAATTATCAGAAAAATTTAAAATAATATTTTGCAGATATAAATAATAAAAGTTAAATATATTTAGAAAATGTGATTGAAAATATTACAATGATATGTTAATTATATTATTTCATAATAATAATATTCTGATATAAAAATGGAATTATAATGCAAAAATTATAACATATAGATTATAATTTCATACTTAAATAATTAAATGAAAAATAAAAAATCCAAAGTATATATAAACTAAAATTATAATAATGACATATTTTGCAAAATGTGAACCTTTTATTAATATTCCAATTTATAATGTTCTTATAAACAATAATAAATTTATTGTTTATAAGTATTATATGCATTTAATCAAATAAATTAATATCTATAGCAAACACAAATTACAAATATTTATTAGTTAATATAGATGTGTTACTTTATTTTCCCTATATCTCCCTGGACATCTGTTTCACAGAATGTAAAGTGTTATTGATTTCCTTTTATTAAATATTATGTAAATTGACGTATGAAAATAATAGATTTGTGTATGTGTGTGTGTGTGTGTGTGTGTGTGTGTGTGTGTGTGTGTGTGTGTGTGTGTATATATATATCAGTTTGTTTAATGAAAGAAAAGATATGCAATTATCAATTACATTTAATTTTATAACATATCCATTTTATTTTAATCTTTTATAGCTTGTCCGTCCATTTATTGAGATTTGATAAATATTTCTTCGCGAGATAGAACCTTTTTGTATAATAGCACGAATGACATATTATATCTGAAAAAGTAGTTAATGATTTAAATGAAAACTCGATAAACTCTATATACATACGTAATATCATTTGCAAATTTCAACTAATTATAATGTGCAAACTATACAATTCTGACATGTTCGCATTTGGAGAGTATTAGATTCAAATTAATCTCTCGAGAATGCGCTATCGAAGTATGGTAATTGTAAGCTTTGTGTATATATCTATTTTATTTAGATCGCTGATTACTGATCTGATTCGCTGATCATAACATCATACAATGCACGCATGTCAGGTACAGAGTTGCTTTATTAGGGTATAATGTTCTCTCCAATAGAAATCATCTGTATACAAAATGAAGCTATCGCGTAAAAATTGTGCGAAATAAAGGCTGTTTTTCTTTGCAAAATTGCTGTTCGTGTTTTAGACGAATATGATTTACAAGATAGTTTTTAGAAACGCATTAATCCCGGAAGTCGGAAACTGCGCACAACACTACCGTTGCCTATGAGCATGATAACTCCGGGAGTGAGTTTAAGAAATGAAAATCCAGCAATGCGCGCGCTCGACGA
The DNA here is from genome assembly GCF_001594045.1 of Atta colombica. NCBI lineage: Eukaryota > Metazoa > Arthropoda > Insecta > Hymenoptera > Formicidae > Atta > Atta colombica. The sequence goes on from NW_017259383.1 coordinate 138,962, forward strand.
AATGGAAACTGGGAGAGAAACATCGAGTGCTCGTGAAGAGCATATAATTTCTTAGAAAGCCGAAAGCTGGGACTTGGTTCGCGAAAAACTTTTTCAGATGGTTATAAGCATTACGAATCTTTTCCATTATCAAATTAGTTTTCAATAAAAAAACCATAGTTGTATTTCATACTTTTGTGATATTATGAATGCATTTTAGATTTAAAATTTCATCTCCTCCGTGCGCGATTGTACAATACACGTAGATCGTAATGTTATTTGCCTTTTATAAAACGAAATATTAATCATCAACTACAATACTATAAAAATTACACAAACTATTAAGCTCTAAAGCGCTTATTTGAAGTATAGAATGTAAGTGAATCTCCATTCTATGGCGATTGATGGAAGAAAATTCAAGTTTGAAAAAAAAAGTTTCTTTTACTTACAATTTAAAACATCATACTAATCTTAGTACTAATCATATAAATTGTCCAAAAATTGTCATTTTAAATTCAAATGATTCGTTGCTGTACAAGTCGAGGGTTAATTGATTATCTACACCTATATTGAGAGAAAGGATTTTGTTAATTTAGCAACCTTACCACCAGTACCTTTAACCGGTGATCGGTAAATATGTGACAACAAATTTTGTTGTTGTGTTTACTGCTATACCAATCAATTAGTAACAGAAGTAAACTACTATATATAGAATCTAACCTGTCTTTTGAATAGACCTTAGGCTTGTTTACATAGAATTCGTAGATGATCCTGGAGTCTTAAGTCATAGAAAATCGACCAAACACAGTCAAATGTAGGGAGAATACTTGATTAGAATTGATCAGTTTTTTACGATTTGGGATTCAATCTATGACTTTTATATATATATATATATATATATATATGAGCCTCTTATTTGCTAGCGATACTAATTATTTGTTACATTGACGAATTAATTTGCAATCGTAACAAATCAGTTTTTTAACAAATATGACATTTGCTTTCCTTTTTGTTTCTATAACAAAATTATTCCTCTCAGTGTATAAAGAAAAAATAATTATGCTGAAGTATCTAAAAATTTAGCTAGATATGGATCTGAAAATAAATTTTGTTGAATTATTAAAATAATTATGTAAGGCATTCAGACTTTTTGCTAGAACATCAAAATTTTTTTGCAGCATTGCTCATACTTGAGTTTTCTACATAATTATTTTAATGATCCAATAAAATTATTTTCAGATCTGTATCTAGTTAAATTTTTAGATACTTCAGTAAAAGTCTTTTTATGTGTGCATATCACTAAGTAGTTGTAACTTTTAGTACGAAATTGTCTCATTTGCTGCGATCATCAACGCGCATTACATAGTCCGTTGTAAGTCTTATTTTATCACATAAAAACCCAAGTAACACGGTATGTTTACGTCAACGAATATGTTATTTTGCGGCCAACATTTGGCGCATGTCGTCGCAATGAATAGCTCGCAGAAAGTACATGGCACTCCAGATTCAGAAAAAGCACGAAAGCTCTCGCCAGATGTGTATAATAAAAGTACCGCGTGCACTTGTTCTCTTAAAGGTATGATTTTACTACTGATTCGCGAAGCGTATTTCAGGATACCGTTGAGTAAGTAATACGCAATCAAGGCGAAATTTTCGCGATACAATACAAGTATTGAGTACAACAGTGCAATGCAGCGAAAGAAAGTTTTCGGTTTCATCGCACTAACGACATCGTTAAACATAGCATTATACCGGCTGTCCGTCAGCGATCTTATCATGATAATACAACGGACGACATAATCAGGATAATGTTCGCCGCTAGAAGAAGGAAGGTTGGCTCTCTGGTCGAGGAAAAGAGGACCAAGCAGGCGGAAAGAAGGTTAATTTTACACGTGGAAGACAAAAGTTCCGGCGAACTTTTAAAGCATTCAATATAAAGAGACTGGACCGCGAGCGTGAAAGAGAGGGAAAGACAAGCGAATTGCCCTGAAGGTAAATCCGAACTTGTGCAAGAAAAATTGTATCAAGGGTCTTTGCAACTCGAGGGAAATTTCCATATAATAATTAGATACTTAAATTACTCTAATAAAGGAGGATGATTAAGTCGGACATCCGGCCACCTACCTTTTGATTCCGTTTTCGTATTGCTACGAGCGAAACCGCGAATGTATGTCGAGAGATTTTCTTTCCTCTGTGAAATATTTTTTCGTGATTACTATTTTATTTTGTCGTTTTTTCGGCATAAAATAACTTCTTAAAGAGGAAAGGAGAGAGGAAAGATTCAAAAAGGAAGAGAATGGATATGCGGAAGCGTATCTTTTTTCACGTTATTACAGTCGACATGAATAATCATGAATTATTATAGGCTTTTTATATCCGTAGTCTTAGTAATTAATTTAATATAGGGACGTTTCGATAATTACGCCGGTATTATTTACGCCATGATTATTCGTTTTAATGAAGTAACATTATTTTATAATATATTTTCCTGCTGTGACGATACGTTCGTTCAATCAGAGTATTCATTACGAAAACGTTGATAAAATGCAAAATCGCTTCATTACTTGCGCGCATATCGCGCTATTAATTTGAACGTTTACAACTCGTCTGAACTTTTTCTTTGCCAAGAGATTTTCACATGCTGAGCTTGTACTAATTGGCTGGTGCGCTCGGTGCAACAGTGCGGATTATGTTAGTTAGGAATTCAGCCTGCTACCAAAGTTAAACTATGGCAGTACCGATGGCAGAGGACGCGTTAAGATTTCACATGCTTTTCTCGCTTTGATGAAAGAAATGCTGAAAGAAAAGAAGGAGAGAGAAATAGAGAGACGGGGAAGGGGAGGAAGGGGGGGAGGGAGAGAGAAGAGGGGATACGGAAAAGTAAAATGAGTAAAAGGAAAAAGATCGAAAGGTAGAGGGAGATGCGGAATAATAAATATCGATCGTCTTCGAGCTATATAACAGAGTAACTAGACAACGTTTAATTCTCATTTCTCCATGTATACGGAAAGATATGTTTCTCTATCTCTTTCTAAATAAATTTGCTAAAGTAGGTACCTAGGATCAGATTGACAAAGATGACTCGTCTGCTTCGTGTGAATCAGCGTCGCGAGAAAATGTCGTCCTTATCCTTTTGTACGGGCGAGATAGCGATGATTCGGTTCGGTGAACTAGTAAGCGCCTCTGCACTTGAGGATTGCTCCAAGTTATTACGACGTCATTTCCAGTTAGGCAACTAGCTGCTCTTGGTACATAGAGACCGCAATATGTCAAGCGATTGTAATCGTCTTTGGCTAACAAGAGGAGCTAATCGAGTTATCGTAAATACTGTGTCTAATATGCGTCTATCCGATCGTATTGCAAAATCGGTGAAATTTCTGCTGTATGTAACGAACGGAAGAGATTACGATGGAGATCAAAATTTACATGTCTTTTCCTACGTAAATTTTGTAGAAAGAAAAGTAAGAGCTCAGCCGCACACACACATATAGTTACGGTCGATCGAAAATTTGAACCGCGTCAAGCTCGCGTTCGGATCATTTCGGGAATGAAAGTCATTTCCCGATAAGACCGGGGCGCTCCGTTTAAACTCCCGTGCAATTTCTGCGAGCATTGATCCGAAGTTTAAGCGGAGTTCCTTGCGAACAGAGAAACGGGGGGGGGGAACTTCACGTTACTAGCTTTAGCCTACTTTATCTTAAGCGCAAGGGTAGCGGACGTGAGAACACAGAGGGAGACGTTCGACGAGGGTAGTTGTTGTAGATGAGCTTTCTCTTTATCTCTCTTTCTCTCTCTCTCTCTCTCTCTCTCTCTCTCTCTCTCTCTCTCTCTTCTCTTCCTTCACGTTTAGTCACTGTGAAACGATCGCGTGTGAATATCTGGACGCTGTATTCCACGTTTGACTCTGGCAATTTTCCAGCAGTACCGACCTGTCGACCACTACTACGCAGCAAACCAACCCTATCGAAAATTTCAGCCAACTTTCAGTCTTCAGATTGCGGGTGGTTACTGCTTGCTCATAATATTTACTGATACGGACATAATCTGTTATCGCACACAGATAAATCGTATTTCTAGCAAATCGCTAATAATGTAGGCGGTCATTTCCCATAAAATTTCGAGTATTACAGTATTTCTTATAAACCATATACTTTTTTTGTGCGGTTTTTTCCGTTTGTTATTTAAAAAAATATATAATTTTCTAAAAATCCGGAATTTAGTCTATTAAAATACTCAATAATGAAAAAAATATATATATAAAGAAAGAATTTAATATTTATTAACAAGAATAAATCGAATTTTTTGACATTTGTATTAATAAAATGTATTAATAATTATTTTTGAAATAATTATGATTAGATGGTTTTTATAAATTATACATTTTTCGTGTAATTTATTCTCTTATGTGGAATAGATGTAAGTTGCATATTACTTAGAAGCGTTAATCAGTTTAACAAATTCATTAAAAATCTCTATAAAATCCCAGGAAAAGTCGCTTTAAATGCTGTCAATGAGAGGAAATCTAAGTGAGGAACCATGTAAGCGAAACTGTAAGCGACTGTTTCTTTATTTAAATTTCTTCCGGCGGTTCTCGAAGATAATGTGTTGAATTAATCATAAGGATTCCGTTCTTGCATTTAATTCTGACGTCCTTTCGACGGAACGAAGTAACGATTAAAGTTCCGCGCAAGTGGTCCAGGGAAAGGCTTTGGTGCGGCCAACCGTCCGAGCCACTTCCTAGCCTAATTTTCTCTGACAGTTATGTATAAGTACACTTTCGTTATAATAAGATTCTCAGTCTCACGTTTATCGATTGCGCCTCTCTTGCTCCTTCTCCCGATATCGATAATCTTATTGAGCGTTCGATTATATAATTATGATGCAAATTGCCCTTAAACGAGGTGAATCAATCGTTACAAATGCCATTTATAGGAAGATACGCGGAATATATTCCATAATGCTCTCCCTATATTAACAATTCTATTGTTATGTATAACGCTAGTACTTTTTTTATTAATTTTTGTTAAACTTTTTAATCTTTAATCTTTAAGTAGGAAGGTGGAATAAGTTATAGCACCTCGGGTAGGTATAGGTTTTCTTGTTCTGTAAAAAAGGAAAATGAAAAGTATTACCCAGAAGTCTTAAAATTTATTATTTTTACATTCCTCTATCTTATTAGGATATAACTAATGTAAACTTAATTATAACATAATATACTAGTAAAAGACAGCTTATATAATTAAAAGATAGTATATAATTAAAAGTTTTTATATGTTCTGACCCCAATTACCAACTTGCGTATCTTTAATCTTAAATCTATTTTAAGAATAACAATGTAATTAAATTAATTAAAAATTAATAAATAATCAAATGTATATTTAATTTTGTTAAGAGAACAATTAATTTAATTGTTAAATATAAAAATATTATACTATACTGTCCAATATTTATAATGGACATTTTTATCGCAAAAGAGCATGTGGCAAGGTTTCTCAGATATGATAGCTGTAATCTGATTTCTCGTCGATTATTAGCATATAATCAATACCAATTTCGATAATTGTTACGTAACTTCATTGCTATGTTGCATTTGATGTCATTTAGAAAGTGATTGATCGCGGCAATTGCAGGGGCAGCAATATTATCGCGGAGGCTCTCTCATTAGGATTAACGCGTTAAATCAGCACGTGATTTGCATCTTACGAATCGCCGCCGCCGTTTGATTGTTTCATTTTAAGCCGTGGAACGGCCTCTCCATTTCGGAGATTGAAAAATTTGCAAATATAATGGCACGTTGCGGCGTTCCCTTCGCGCACATCTATACGCAACGGCGGTATAATTCCGAAGGCAGCCGTAATTTCGTTTCAATTAACAAGATTATGCATTGGGTTTTAACGTTCGCTCGGCGTAACCAGCGTATTACTCGTAAGTAAGTCGTAAAATTTCTACGATAATCTCGCTTTATGGGCCTCAGTGCCGTATCGTATGACGTTTATGCCATTCATTTCCTGACGCCGTAAACACGTTCCGCTGTGGAAGTCACGATCCTCTTTTTACCGGAAAGGTTTTCAACGACTTCTTTGCTGAAGCGTCTTAACTCGCAGGCTGCACCTATAATTCTTGCCAAGATATATACTCTGTCTCGTGTAACTTTACTATATACATATATACATATATGCATATATATATATATATATATATATAGTGTGTGTGTGTGTGTGTGCGTGTGTGCGTGTGCGTGTGTGTGTGTGTGTGTGTATGTGTGTGTATCTACGAGAGCATAAATCGTTAACATGAGGGAAGATCTTTGCCCACATCGTTACTATTAACTATCTTCGTAATTTATCTAAAGATAAAGATGTAACTGCTTGTTAAAACACGAGATTAATAGTATGTATTCATGCGAGATATATGTATATTTTTTTTTTAATGAGTATAATTTTCAAATTAATAGGAATGAGGAAATCTCGAGGCACATTAAGGCAATTGCGATCATTAGCGTTAAGTAACTGTTGCAATATCGATTAGCATCCACAAAAAATCCGTTAAAAGTTCGATAAGGTGAAATGGGATATTACAAACTGTGTTTTCAATTTCATTCCTTTCGAACCGATTGAATCGAGCACGTCTAAAAACCGAGTTTCCACAGCGCTGTTTGCAAAATGTCCCGACTGCAACGTCGTTGTGCGAGTGAACGTTTTTTTTTTATAGTTCTACTCTCTATGTAATTTTTTGCATTCGCAAAAAGTCGATTGTTACGTGTGATGTGACGATGACTATAAAATCGAAACTGGACTCTCTGTAAAACGGCATTCCGTCCATTTGTCTGATTCAGGAGACGTTAAGGTTTACTAATCTTATTAAATTGAGCGAAATTTATTAATTAAACATCGCCACCGGATAAATAACGATGTGATATTTACAGGACATAATGTTGCGTAATGACGCATATATATCTTCTTAGAAATATCTACAGCATCTGGCTTCTCGTTAGATACGCGCGCGATAACGGATGATTATTGTATCATCTAAATTACACTAATCCTGCGCGGTAACAACTTCCGACGTCAAAATTCTACGTTCGTGCTTTCTAATTGTGAGATCTCGTCAGGCTTAAGTCTTTGCACGGTTAGCTCCTATAACGATGATTTACGTACGCGATCCTCCAGGGCCCTTCCCAGGTATCCTTTATACCCGAAAAGCCGCTCTTTGTCGTCATCCTGTAGTCTATGGCGTGTGGATATCGCGGGCCGCTCCATCCATTGTTCTGGTCGACAGTATTCGCGTGTACCTGCAATAACTAACCTATGCGAGTGTGTGTGCGTCGAGTATACAGCCATATATGCAGGTATATGTATTCCGCGTTCACACCTGCTTCGTCTCTCGGTGTCGCGTGTTTACGCAGTAACGTATTTTCCGCACGACATAAGTTGATAACGCATTCGGGTACGGTCAGCGTGACACTACAAAGGCTTTGAAGCATATTCTGGTCAATTAGTAAAGTTCTTTCTTCTAAATTAGTCATTTACATGCTTCAAAGCATTTGTAATGAGATCCTACTGTATTCTGGATTTCAAATTGGTTGTGGAACGTCAAATGTTTAAATAAGATTTAAATAAGATTTTGATTGCATTTTGCATAATCTCGCGAAGAGTACGTAGCGCTAAAAATTTTCAAAGTTTATCCTGAAGTTTAGCCTGAATTTTATTCACATGTATTCTCTGCATGGTCGGTTTTTTTCTCGGTCTCGTAATTTTTGTCGCGAGTTCCCTGCTATAAATCCATTAAGACGAGCCGGTTCCCCGGTCGAAGTTCAAACTGTGCGCATTCGAATTCATTTCTTGCGAATCCACGAAGTCACCGACAATAAATCATGAATATTAAAACGAGCATTCCGAGCGGATTCCCAGGTACCTCGCGATGATAAGATTATATTCAAAGGTAAAAGGAGAGGATCTTGAAATGGATTGAGAGTACAGATAAATTAAAACCCTCATTCACCGTGAGAAACTGCATAGGTAGGCGTTCTGTAATTTAAATGCAAATCAGTTTTTAGTCAATCGTCGAGAATACCGTTTGCCTAAGAAAGAGAACGGGAGCGAAAGAACGAACCGAGCGGACAAGCGAGCCGCGCGCGCACGGGAACGTCTTAAACGTAAATTCCTTCAAAACGAAGATCATTCCGTAACGTCTCGTTCCTCCCCCCTCCACCATCTACCAAATTACAAGGTTCATCGACCGTCCTACGCACTCGCATTGTATAAACGAGCCCGTAGTCTTCAATTTAACGTCTGACTCAGATCTCGGCTGCAACGATATCTTCCGGGTATCGTTAGCCTTTGAAAATTGAATGTTTGACGTTACGTTCCTATACAATACGTTTCATTGAGCTTTCATTCACGAAAGATTTTAAAGAGCTTCTTTACTCCGAGAGGAAATTGTACGAGTTATGTCTTATTTTATTCTTATGTAGCAATAGAATATATTATTATTATTGGGTTGTCCGGAAAGTTCTTGCCGATTTTTAAGGAAAATTAAAACGCAGAAGATTTAAATTTTAGTATACTAATATTTTAGTATATTAATATTTTTTAGATTAAAAAATATAAGAATATGAAATAGTTGAAAAAAATATTGATTTCAAGCAGACAAAATTAAAGTCACAATATTTAATAATTAATTTAGTAATGAGCAAGTTGATTTAAAGACACATTAATAGAGACAGTTGTCCTATGTGTGTGATTTAGTTTCTGTATAAAAATCTATTTTTGTATATAGCGTAGGATGTTATTTTTACACGGAAAGCTAATCACACATATATAGAAGATTGAAAGCAACAGTGACGTCATTTTTTTAAACCTATCGATCACATTGTGCAGTCTATTGAAGTGAATGTGTTGAAAAAAAATCTTTTTTTTCAAAATCATAATTAAGACTTATATCGTTATGACTTTCACCCTTTTATATATCAAAGTTACTTTTTGTACACTTAGATATACAATGTAATATAGATATATTATATCTATTGTTTTTTTCATATCCATCTAGTCTTCGTTTTTATGATCGTTATGATGAAATATTGATGATGGAATCGCAGGGATCGAAAAGATCAGCTGTCGTATTGGTAAGACCTTTTCGTTTGTGATGTGACATTCCTTTGGGATTTCCAAAGAGCAAGACATACGATTCAGCGTCAAACTCTAAAAAAAGAAGACACGAACTCCGAGGTTGTTCAGATCATTTACAAATGTAACGTTCACATTTAGAATCATAAAAAAGTAAAAATTATGCTCTCGCGCGCATGCAATGGTTTAATATTTGAAATGAAAATAAATGTGCATACATTAGAAGCTTATTTTGCTAAAATAATAATTGCAGCGTATATAATGAATCACATATATCACGTACAATTTCGTACGTTGACACTAAATGAGTTACTAAAATCATAATGCACGTCGCACATTGTATTATTTCTGAATTCGCGTATTCTCCTTCGTATTGTTATAATTTCATTGAAACTCGAGTCTTCCACACATATAATAGTCGGCGTTATCTGCGTTCACACAGTCATGCGTAATTAATAAACAATGCTTTCAATGATTCACAGTGAAGTAACCATGCTATCGATTTGTGTTTTGTTAAATCACGTTAAAACTCTCATTCGACATTACATTTCCAAAAATGTATGCATTTACATAGGATACATTGAGGTTTACGCGAATAAGTTAATAGCCAATCGGAGGCATTTATAAAAATATTCTTAATTTAATTCACAAAAAATGTGAACAATGTTTTGTAGTCAAGTATTGTATTAAAGCCCACGGATATTTCTTGTTTATTGTGCTAACACATAGTTTTCCGGTTTACCGAAATGCAGTATGTACTTTCACGAAAATTTAAACTCCCTGCCATATGGTTTTGTAAATTTGCCGAATTTATTTTGCACCGAGAAACATAACATTAAAATGGAATTCATAATTTTAAAAAGTTTAGAACGACGCAGTGAGCTTTTTATGTCTGATTTTTTCCTGAAATAAACACCTGGTGTATTTACTCTAAAATAAACATCTAACACAATTTTTAGATTTTTTTTATATTACTTCGCAATAATTCTTTGTGAAATTTTTGAGTGCGACACCCCGTATAACAAGCCAACCTTCGCTAAAATGTCTTGAAGCGGCATTTCGAAGCACATGGACTTTCGTTCGCGATAACAGGTGCGGGTACCCTCTGGGATTATGCTAGATATTTCGAAAGTTCGTAACTTTGCGCAGGATCTTCAATTTTCTCGCTTTACTCTTTTTGCATGAGAAGCTAGATATTTACTCCGTTACACGAAATAAACGACAGTGAAATTCGGAAAGTTTGACTTCGCCACATTTCAAGCACAAAGCTACTGTTGAGAAACATTTCCCGTTCTTAAATCAAACGTGAATATATAAAACACAGAGGAATGTTGCCTATTATTTTATTTGCAGATTAACTAATGTTTGCAAAAATTCATTATCCATGTTTGATAACCTAATTTTTAAAGTTTAAATTTTGTAATTTCAGTTACAACTTAAATAATTTCTTAATCCTAATTGTTTCCTAATTTTAATTTTAATCCTGATTCTAATCTAATTCCTGATTCTAATCTCAGTAAACAAAACATTCTTTTTTTTTTTGTGTGATTTGCTTCATCAATCTTTTAGCGCGAGCTAAAAATTATTATATATGTTCAATAATTTAGTTTTTGTGTAAATTAGATTTTGTAATTTTAGTTATACAATCATACAATTTCATAATTTCAATCCTAATCTGATTGTTTCCTAATTCTGATTTCAATCTTGATTTTAATCTCGGTAAACAAAGCATTCCTTTTTATATTTATGGATTCTAAAAAATATCGATATTCTATACGTGGATTTAACATTTCTGATATAAATTTAATACCCCGACTACAGAATGACTACAGAATTTTGATTGTGTTGATGTTAATATTAACATCAACATGTAAATTTAAAAATTCATGATGTTAATTTTACATTATATTGGTGTTCATATTAATATCAACACATTGAGAATTACCGCTATAATAAATACTGCTATCTATATAATAGATACCGCTATTTTTGTTTAGAGTGTGTAATTTAGTTGATAATTTTTTAACGTTTGTCACGATTTTGTCGCAACCCCATCGTTTCTGATAGTCATCCATTGCCAAACTTATGAGCTAAGGATAACTTGACATTTAAACGCTGCCACACGGTTTTGCCCTGACAGCTGCGCCGACATCATGATTTTCCGGAAGAACGTGTCTTTGACGCGAGCATCTCTATCCACGTAGTGGTACCACTATTTGATCTTTCCGATGTGACAACACGTAGCAGTTGCCGGTGCGATACGCGATACACTTCGTCCGGACTAACATACATTTTAGGTCGTTCCATCACGGTTGGTTTTCTCGAGGAAGCTGCATCTGACGGAATTAGGTTTGTGGAAAAATTGAGATGAGGAAATGGTTTTGGAGCAACGAGAAATTGAGTCTCTCGAGAGCAGGTACTATCCGAGAAAATTCGCGCTTCTGAATGTGCGAACGCGATGGAATTACCGATTTTTAACTCGTCTTTAATAGTCGACCTTTTATACGAGAACCATACATATGTAAACCAATTACTATGAATCACGTCGATGGAAAATCCACGATACATCATCATTGCCGTTAATAATTTCGATGCATTAATAAATGCTACATGCACGTGTATTGATTAATGACAGATATGGAAGATCTTATTATCAGGAATAACGTGTATCGCGGAATACATTTTGAACTATGTAACCGGATATAATATGATTATATATATAATGAAGAAATTTTGCAATGTCAATAATATTTGTCAAATAAAATTCGTGCGACGATACGTGCAGTCATTTATATAGAATAAAGTAAACAAATTAGTCCGTCAATGTGTGATAAATGCAGTAATATTTAATTTCGAATACTTCTATACGAAATATTCGCGTTATGCGTATCGATAAGCGGATTACGTTGTCTGTTAATTTCAGGATTCCCGCTGTTAATAGTAATCCGACGTATTTTCATTTCTCAGCGAGTGACTTAGCTTTTCTTTCATCTTGGTCCGTGTTATCGTACACGTTTATAGTGATTTACGAGCGTGTATCCGACGTACTGGACACTTATCGCGTGTAACCTATATGCGTGGGTAATCTAGAAAGAAATCGTATAACACGACCTAGATGTACCGAACATGTTGTAACGTTCCAGATGAACGTAAGTGCCACGCGACCGCGGTTTCTAACAGGTCTAGAACATGTACGCTTGACGTTAATTTTTCCCTGCGAAAACTGCATTACGCCGCAAAGGAGCGAAAAGAGTTTAATGAAACCAGCAGGGCACTTAGTTTGAACGCGATGAAGTAAGAGAAACGATAAAGATATCTTCGTTTACACCTCAACGATCAACGAACGATTATCTTCCTTTCTTCTAGATAATAATACCACGATGACTCGCATTCCGAATGAATTCGCGTTATAATCAGGCATTACAAAAGACTTGAGAATTTCTGTCCAATTTTTAGCGATCGACTTTTATACATACATCGCGCAAATAGATTTCTGCAAAGAATGATTTTGCTGAAGTATCTAAAAAAAGTCTCTAAAATTTCAGTTATATACAGATCTAAAAATAATTTTTTTGGACTATCCAAATAATATTATACAGTTGAAAAATTTTTGTTAAATATAACACATTTCATATATCCTAAACGATTCTCTTAAATTTTTATTAATTTGACACAAAATGAATAGAAGAAGTAACATAAACATTATGTAAAAATTTAACAAGCGTAATACTAATGATATACAATGATATACAATGAAATACAATTTGTAAGCAATCATATTCTTTCATCAAAATTAACATTTACATGTTAACTTAATATATTTCAATAAATTTAACATTTATATAATATGTTAAATTAACATTACATTTCATTCATTTTATCTTAGAATTTACGTAAAATATTAATATATTATTTTTAGATTATTCGTTTACTTATTCATTGTGTTATTTTAATACTAAACAATGTTGAACATTACACAAAATTAATAGCAAATGTTCAAATATTACATTATTTTCAACACTTTTAACACTTGGATATATTAAAAATTTAACACAGAATTTTAGAAAGAACTTGAGTGAACTGTCTCTAACACAAATACAAAATGTTTTTCACTGTGTAGGTTGCGTTCAGGAACTTCTTGGGTGCACTCATGTATCATTTCATTCTTGTTTAAAATTCGATGAATAACAAGGATAAAATAATACATGGATAAAGTGTCTGAACGCAGCCCTAGCAACCAATTCGAACGTTCTACATAATCCAACAAAATTATTTTCAAATCTGTATCTAGTTAAATTTTTAGTGTAATTGTTCTTACATTGCATGTCGTCTGGACGAAGTATGTTACGTTAGATTTTATAGCTTCTTCGAAAATGGCGCGGCATTTATTTAAACGCTCTCCGTGTTACGTATTCCTTATCACGGACTTTATTAATGTCCCTGCAGGGATGTACATACGTTATCTTGTACGAGCTCGCGACACATACTTTACATGCGAGGAGGTACCACCAGGCTTACGTCGGAACGTAGCGGTCTTACGCGACAATACGTTTAACTGCCGTTTATACGATTCCATTATGTTGTGTGCTAAAATAGGATCTAGTTATCTTGGTGAGTTTTGCAAGTCAGCCGCAATACGGACAACTAAAAATTACTTCGCCGACATCAAGGCGACGAATCTCGTGGTACAGATGTAGTTCTGTAACCTGTCGTAGAATGGACGAAGCGAATAAAAATCTTTTTTTTTCTTTCTAGATTATAAATAAGGATGCTATCTCGAGGGGCTGATTTAAGATGACATGCCACGTAAACGTAAACGATAATAGCGTGAGCGTACTCCCCAGGCGATTTGCATTAGATTTATCTTAAACAAAAATTAGATCAGGAATTGTATTTTGAACATTTGTAGAGATGGAGATTTAATAAAGTATACTTTAACGTAGCAAATAAATGCGCATAAGTAATAGAATAATTAATTATACAATATGATCCAATATAGAAAGAACGATTTTGTTAAAGTATCTAAAAATTTTTGCTAGATACAGAGCTGAAAATTTTATTAGACCATGAAATAATTATGTGGAACGTTAATAATAATAACAATAATAATGCTATAAAAAGTTTTAATATTCTAGCAAATAGTTTTAGCATCCTACATAATTATTTTAATAGTTCAAGGAAAATTATTTTCAGATTTATATTTAGATAAATTTTCACATACTTGAATAAAATTGTTTTTCTCATGTAACAATCGCATAAATTTTTTTTCTTGATTCTTGGTTAAACATACGAATACATCTAGAATATTCATTTCGTTTATTATCAACCACATTTTTATCCCCAAAAGCTGACTAATTACTAGCTAATTGTAGCTATATAGATCATTTCGTATTTTACTTTTTCATCTTTTTTTGTTTATGTGTCTTTTGTTTCAATATTATATTTATCAAGATTTTTCATGGAAATAGCAATTCATTTTTACTTTAGCGACCAGAAGGAATTATTTGTATTTATTAAATTTTGCTTTATGATGCTAATCAATTAGTATGGCGAATTTTTCATTCGAAATTAATCGGTTGTAGGGAAATTCCCAATTATTGATATCTCTTGGATTATCGTGGTAGATTTCGTGTATATTCTATATACTTGCATGGTCGAGTATCGATCGTGAAGCTTATTTAGGTTTAATCGAATGTATATACCCTTGGGGTAGAAACTCCTATATCTATCCACAACGACATTGTGTGCAGCATTGACATAATATTCCAATTGAAACAGTTAATTCACCAAGTTTCGGGAGTGACCTTTCGATAATAAATGTCAATGATATTTAAAATTCCAAATGCAAAGATATTCAACCGCATGTAACGCGGTTCCACTACAGCTATGTCAGCACTTTCTTGAGATTTCTATTTCACACCACTTTTCTCTCTTAGGTTCTTTTTCTCAGTCATTGTACGGGGAACTCTTTGTACCAAGGAACGCCCATATTAAACTCCGGGGCAATCTGAACCAGTGCGAATGGTTCTTATTTTCAGCACGACACCCATGGGGAACATATGAAATTCCTGAAGAGCTATCATTTCTACGCCACGTACAGCTCATAACTTATTTTATTATCAGCTTCTTTTCGCGATATCGACACTGGATTATAATGTGTAGCGTTGTTCCCTATTCGCCGTTAATTATCGGGCTCGCACGTGCGGAATACCCCGTTTACGTCGCTCATAAATCTCAGCATGACGTATACCCACAATTTAATGATGAGATCATGCTTTGACAGGTGGTTTTGCGGCTCGAGTGATAAAAAAATTTTGATAGACATAAAGTTGTGGAATATTGAAAATAACATTCGGTAACGAGAAATTCTATATGTGAATCGAAGTGTATAACAAGACTATTTGTCAGGGTAATTTTTTTCTCATTAATATACATAAAAATAATTCTGATAGAAATTTTTTCTCGGTTCCGCAAAACGTTTGGCATCGTCGCGAAAATTGGAGATATGTCCGTATTACAGAAAACGTTTGATTAGATTTAAATTAAATTAGATTTAATCTTATTCCTGTTTAACGTTTCTTTCCTTTCTCGCAATCTCGTTTCACCCGAGATCCGATTCGATTAGGACAGGTATTTCCGACCAAATTATGTCGAAAGAATGGTCGAATAGAGTCTCGGCAGAAATTAAGAATGTACGTCCGACAGCGACGATGTGACGCCTTTCCACGCCGAACTAATTTCATTATCTTCAACGGCGAAGATCCTTAGACAGCAGCGTGTCTCTTAAAAGCGGAAACGCGTTTTAAGATGTGGTGTCGCTTAATTCAGTCCTTTTGCTCCTTCCTTTCTCGTTGCGGTTGAAGTGAGACGTCATGCGGTTTTGTTTCGCGGAACAAGAGAATATTAAGCTCTCTCTTTATTTCTTCCTTCCTTATTTTCATCCATTGTCGATTTATTACTTTTCAATTCAATCTCATTAATCAGAAGATTATAAGGCTCGTTTTCGAAAAGAGAATTATGGAAAGACGCAATCCTAGAGAAATCTGGAAATACAGCAAATGTGCTTGCTATCTTGTTCAAAGGAAATGTCTCTCGTCCGTTGTCTACTTTAATTACATCTTTTAATTACAATTTCCTACCTCGTTTAATTACGTTAGCCGCGTGTCTTTTCTGGATTAGTTTCTCTTTTAGCATGGCTATAATATCTTTAAAAAATAAAATAATTACTGGACAGTTTTTGGCAGCAACACAGCTATATTACTAGACTATTGCTGAAACGATTGCGCGAGCATGAAAGCATAATTAATAATCCGATCCTCGTTTATTAACGGTGCTTTGAATAATTCCCTGGTATGTAATTAATTCTATCACTATACGATAATTAATATTAAGGCAGAATTAAGATACGCGCAGTTAAGCAGAAAAATAACATTTATCTTTTTGCTTGTACGATTAACGAGCTACATCCTCTTGGCGAGATTATGTTGTGTTCTAAGCGCATTATAAGCATTGTCGCATATACTTACGTATCTTTTATTCTTTTGCAATTCATATAACATACATGTATTTATACATTTAAGAGATGCAATCAAAGATTTTATTCTTTCGCGAATAATCCGGTTTCTATGTATGTTTGTTTCAAAATTGTTCAGATAATGTGCTACAGTTTGTAAACTTTTCTATTACCGAAATTAACAGTAACAGTGTGCTCAAATTTTCAAGTAAAATGCAACATAATGAGATTGTAATTGAAATCCTTTCCTATACTATCCAAATGATATTTATCCTAAACAATACTTGGTAATTGTATATGGTTTAATTACATGCAAAATGATATAGATACTTCCGTTCCCTTATACAAGGTGTAGGATAGTCCATATAACGACTCGATGCACACAATTTATCGCATTATCTAATTATTAATCATAGACAGTAATTGTGCACTAATTAATACGATATTCTTACCGATGCAAATCACGATATTATCCATTCGAAATAATTATATATATAAATATATATATAAATAT
>NW_017259383.1:156192-161747 GCF_001594045.1 Atta colombica
ATGCTAGGATTAAGTCCGGAACTAAATTCGGCATCGACATAAAAACTCGCGACAATTGGCGGTGACGGAAGAAGTTTCTTCCGATAAGAGACAAATTCATGAAGAATTAAGAAGCGAAGTTCAACCGCGTTCAAAAACACACGCGGTTAGCCATTAGCGGCAGGAACAGGCGGGTGGTTCGTACCAACGATGGATGAATCGAAGGAACAAGAAGAGCAGGAGAAGGCGAAGAGACAGAGTAAAAAGAAGACATTACGACTTGTCTGGTAAAAAGGCGAATCAAACAGGCCGTGATGATACCCGGATGTTCTAATCGTATTAAATGGACCCGGCGATTCCTCGATGTGAAGAGCTCCTTTTTTCTCCATCGTACATATCTCTTAGAGATGCCCGTAAACGAGCAAAGCATCGCGTAGAATTGTGGGAAGCTCGACAGGTGCGAGAAAACTCCTTCTCTCTCCACGCCATGTTTCGAGGAAGCCCCCATAAGCGCTATCTTCCTCGCAGCATCGAGCTCTGGTTAACGTTACCGAAAGTAATTTAACGTGCCCGGGTCAGGCTTCGTAATCACTTTTACAGGCTATTTTATAAACTCTGGTGGAGGGAAAAAAAGGGAGAGTGAAAGAGATAGAGGAAAAACTCTCCACAGTGGTTAGAAACGTCGGGAAATCTCCGTTAATAACAGTTTCTCTGACGATAATAGTAGTCCTCGATTGCGTCATTTTGTATTCAACGAATTTGCAAAGGGAATTGCTGAATTTGTTATTCATATGTGATCTATGCACGCGCGCGCGCGCGCGCACAATTTTATCAACTCGCATATTGAATAACTGCACGCTCTTCAACTACAGCGCAGTTGAAGCTTACGCAGTTTTCAAAGTAAACATACAAATTTTATTTAATAAACGTACAGTGGATTGCAACCGACGTAATAATCCTTTATCTTGACGTACACGTGTCTATATGTGCACATGTAATTATGTACCGATAGTTAGCTAATCTCGACTTCTCGTTGCTGAAATATAGATTAGCTATTAGATGAATTCTTGTTTAACCTATTATCGTAACGCGTAATTATATAGGAATAGGCTTCCAATGAGGTGAATAATTCCCAAACGTATAACGCGGCCATTAGTCATTGGCTATTAATTATTATCGTGTTGAGCACCTGTTGTTTACGCAGGCTTGATTACGATGTTGGCTGGTTTTATCGGTGCGCGCCGCTTAAATCTCAATTTACGTCTGGCGGGCGCTTAAGCATAGTAATCGCGAATTCGTAAGACACGATAATACTCCTCTCATCGCGTATTTTATTTACACGCGATGTGCACGCGTTCTTCTTTTCCTTTTTTTCTTTTTTTCATCGCAAATGCGCGACGTCGTAAATCACGTTATTACCGCGGGAGTGCATTAAAGAGAGGCAATGCATTACGAGGGTGTTCGCGAATAGATCCGTCGCATGGTTTAAAGTTAGTGCGGCAGCTATCGCCATTAGTTACGACTTTGCGTGGCGCTTTCCACTAGGAAGTCGATCACCTTACGAATCACCCCACCAGGAAAGTACGGAGGGTAGTATAGAGGAGTCCAGAGAGGGAGAGAGAAAGAGAGAGACAGAGAGAGAGAGAGAGAGAGAGAGAGAGAGAGAGAGAGAGAGAGAGAGAGAGAGTGAGAGGGGGGGAGGGGGAGTGGCTCGATATATACAAGCGTAGATATTGAGTATAGTGCAACTACGGGCAACTTCGATACGTACTAAACTTCCAAGTGCCAAGTGGATCGGCTACGTCTTTTTATCAATGTGCTTGAGTAACTTCGATTTGTTGTCGAACCGATAAGAACCGTTTCGCTGCGATATGGCGCGGCATATTCCACTTAAACTCGGCACGAGTGTTCGAGTTTTTTTCGCGCCGATGGAAATAGGTGTTATTTCTTATTAATCGTTTATCGGATATTATAACTTCGCGTGTTTCAAACTGCGACTAGCTACAATTGAACTCTGTTCGATTTGTTGTGAGAATGCTTTTCAGATTATAAATTGAAGCGGTCGCGAGTTATTATGGAATTGGAAGATTTAATTCGATTTGGTTTGTCCTCAATGATACATAATTAAAAGATCACGAATATAGATACAACGAATCTGATATAAATTAACAAAAATATACGTACAGGACTCTCAGTATAAATAATAAATAGAAAGTTTAAAGAGCGAATGAGAGTCAAAATATAAAACGTATTTTTTAAAATCGTCATATCGATTATGTTGTTTCTTATGAAACGAATCTGATATAATTATTGACAAGGCGCGAGTAAAAGTTTAGTGGTTCAAATATTCAGCTTAGCGATCCGAATGGCGCAACATGAAGAAAAATATTTCTCGGATGGAAGAAAGATATATTTCATTCTTTTTTTATTTTCTCACACGATCTCTCGACCAAACACATCTTTTCTCCACACGTCTACCTCTTTTCAACTATCTATTCATGTTTACCATCTATCCTCTATATCTCCACGAGACAACTCAGGTCTTGGCGCGACTGGTTCAGCGTAAGAGGTAACTTTAACCAACTTTGCTGATTTACAAAACAGACATCCTTTGCGAGAGATAGTAACCTGCGCAGAAATGGTAAGGTCGGGAAAGGGAGCAGAAAAGAGGTGAGGAACAAAGAACGTTGATAAAGAGAGTTCGCAGAGACAAACGGAGACGAGAGGAAGAGAGTCAGGTAAAATACACAACGTTCGCGGACACATTGTTTGTTGGCGAGGTGTCGACAGAATGCGCGAAATCCATAGTTCCCTGTCCACATTGTGTCCTTGGTTCCCGGGAAAAAGAACGGCGGGATATAACCGCCATATAGGTAGTTCCATTTTTTTCATTTACGGAAAAGGAATGGCAGACACTGTTGTACCAAAACTTACAAAAGAGCGTTCGCTCGATCTACGGCCCCGGGCCATTCAGCCGAGTGTCTGAATCGCGATAACCTCGAGAACGTGCCGATTACTGCTTCTAACAATTCGTAGAATATAGACAGACCCGAGAAGAAAACTGTCCGTGTGCTCTCTTGCATGGCGAAAATTCAGCGCGCACCAGGCGCCCGATGTACGTACGTAACTTTATTAGCAGTCAAGCGCGTATCTGCAAAATGCAGTAAGTTGACAAAAGTTGCGTTAAACTAGGCTGATTATACTCGAAGTTATGTACATTACGCGTATTTTATGGCACAAGAAGGATGTGAAACGTTTGGAAAGCACTACTAAATTATTAGGATAGGCGACATAGAATACAAACTTTTAATCCGTAAACTCGTAATCCGTAACTTTTAAGAACTCAAAATGTTATTTATGCTTGTATCATTTTTCTGATATGACAACTTATATCGTGTCGATATTATTTGCAACGGACCGAATATCTGAGAAATATTCGCGAATATTGTATCCACGGAAGGCTAGGGAGCTTGAAGATATTCACGATGCAAGTCGCAGAAGTGTGTACCTGGTAAGAATCACATGCGTCGTATTCTTCCTTCGGATTCTAGCGAAAACTATTTGACCAAGTCAACGAGAAATGGTACTACGAGTAGCTAAGAAAAAAGAAATATTTGTCTTGTCGTTTGTAAAAGCAAAAATTTCCGCGAATATTGAAGGAAAGAAAACCTTTTTACTTCTCGATATATAATTTTATTTTATGAAATTTGAAATAATTGAGAATAGCGATATTAAACATTTTTATATGTATACAGTTGAAAAATTTATGTTATAGGTCATTGTCAAGTTCATTTTTATTCATTTCTAAATTTATTTAAATAATTCAAAATCAAATATCTTCTCTTTATTTAAATAAGACATAAATTGTAAATTCTGAAGTATTCCATAGCGCTTAACCATTTAGCTGATGTATTCAATTTCGAAGAAACATAATACAATACAGTATAAATATGAAACAATACTTGAACAAGATATAATACTCAATCTAAGATAATTAGCGATGATCAATTATATTCTGACAGGAAACACGCTAATTAGGATTAAATGATGAATACTTCGTTTTATAGACATATTTGTCTCGTAGCTGTGATGTTTGTAAGGGGTCCATTAACGGATTAATCTCCTTCACAATGATAATTGTCTCACGCATCCTCGACGTACGTACGTACGTCCTAGTGCTAGAAGGGGGAATTCGAGAATCCGATTGAATTTGCCAGCGTGGCCATTTCCAATGGTTCGCTGGATTACGTCCACGCTGATTCATCCGCGTATACACAACTGCTGTCATAACTAGTGACACGAGATTTCGGGCATGAATAGAGTCCTATGCTAGTGTCCTGTACAGCGGCAACCTAGATCAAGCCGCGCCAGATCTACGTGATATCGCCTCTCAGGCAAACGTTACGTTAACGATATTAGTTAGAATCGTCTTATTACTATTATTATTATTAATAATCAACAAATTTCACTCCCTTCGGATTTTGATATTCGTGCGTAGATATTCGTATGATATAGTTCTCTCAAAGAGGCAAAGTATATTATTGTTATTATTATTATTATTATTATTTCATTATTATTACTCATCATTTTCGAGCGTGCTAGAGGGATTTATGAGATTCGTATCGTCCACTCATCTCGTTATTATATTCGTTAATTGCACATTAATTTATTATATACGTAATAATATCAACTAAATGATATTGGAAATGAGATATTCCTAATTCTCTGTTCGTGAAAATAATATTTCTAACGACACGCGCACGCTTCCACGCTGCATATTTAAGTTCGATGGTTCCTCCAGGATCGCGCGGGTATTCGCGATCAGATTCAAAATTATTCAGCGGGAACATCGTGCTATCGGACAATCTCGCATTCTTTTGGCGCGCGAGATGAAAAAAAAAAGCGACCTGAACGGAAAAGCCGCCGACAGTTTTATGCGAACTGACGTAACGGTCGCATCGACACGCAGCAGTACCGATCCATTATGCATGCTTCTCTCGAATCTCCTTTGCGCCCTCGTTCTCGATCTTTCGTGATCCTAAGTGCAGCGCAGTCGTCACCCTTAATACGTTCTGATGCTCGCCGGCGAATTTTATTTTTAATGTCTTTGGGAAGTTTTGCGCTACTTCTTGCTCTCGTACCTTTTCTTCCTCCTTCTTCTCCTCCTCCTCCTTCAACTGCAGCGAATAATGATAATGTTGTAACTTCATCTCCCGAGACAGATTTAGTTTTATGTAGCAATCACGCATATAATTTGATATTATTTCTTACAAACTCGCACTAATTATTCTTTTCTTATCCCGCGTTATTCTTGAAAATTAATAATGATCCTTTTTGATTGATTACAGTCTTTCATCATTAGTCTGAGCCACGCCGGTAGTCACTTGTCTCTCTTATTAAGGTTTTATTTATACCCGCATAAACTTGAGGGAAGGATGATTCCCAATTATCTCGAAGATGTAAGATATAAGCCGTCTCCAATCGCACCAAGGATAGAAGTTTATCGATAAGCCAAGCACACACACACACACACACACACACACACACACACACACACACACACACACACACACACA
>NW_017259383.1:161847-164054 GCF_001594045.1 Atta colombica
ACACACACACACACACACACACACACACACACACACACACACACACACACATATATATATCGATCGTGATGTTTCTTCACGTTTCTTTCGCGAAGTCCTAGCGTGACTTTACGTCGTTGTAAAAACGGACGATATATCGAAATCGTTTTCGAGAGCAAGTTCGACCATCGCTTTCTATAGTTCTGTATACATTTCAGCGGCATTGGATTCCTTTTCACTATTCATCTGATCCTCTCCCCTCCTCTCCCCCTTTCTAAGATCATTTAGAAACTGCCATAGAAAGAAAGATTGCTATTGGTTCCTTCTACAACGGATAGAAGGGTAAAGGAATCAGTTGCGTTATTGAATAAAGTCAGACTTTTATGGGCCTTCACGACGAAAGTCAGATATTCGTTTTAGATCGATCGAATTTGATTATTCCGAAAATTTGCACGTATCTTCACGAGGCCGTTCAAGATGGCGGTGTAGCACGAGCGAGAAATTCCAAAGCGACGTAAAATACTTTTCCGATATCCGGGGGAGCGCAAGTGAGAGAGAGAGAATATGTTGCTATTCATTTCCCGAGGCGATTTCAGCAGCGGGCCGAATAGAATCAATTATAGTGGATTTAACGAAAACTTCCCCAGCATATTCATCCGCCCGCACCCGCGTGATTTACATATTCCGACGTTGCTTCGTCAAATACAGAATGCAACACACGCAGAAGCGCCCAAGGATGTACATATGTAAATCGGCAGTGGGGAAGGTTGTGGAGTTTGTGGGAAAGAGAGGTCCTCCTTCCCCTCTCCAGAAAACGGGTTTCGGGCGTAGTCAAGGGTGATGCATCGGCCTGGTACGTGAGGATTCGCGTGAGAGATCACGAGTATTTCTTTTATCTCATATATTATGAGTTTTATGTTCGCCCGTCAGAACATTTATTTGTTTGACTTTCTCGCAGGAGAGAAGGCAACTTTTTATACCGGTGGCTGCCGGCGGGCCGCGAGAGCGAAGAAACTCGAGAATTATTGTAGATGTTAGTATCGCAAAAATCGTCTGGGGGATAAGCTCCGTCTAGTAAAATGTGTCGGGACAAATAATAACGCACGCGCGTGCACGGGCCGTCCGACGATCGATCTAGATCAACGTGAGAGATGTGCGTCGCTCCCGTGTATTTCTCCCGAAATTTGCGTGCGCTTTTTCTCAACCGTCAGTGCTAAATCTTCGGATAGAACGCATTTATTCTTTTTCCCCCCGTTTTTTTTATCATCCCTTTCTTTTTCTTTGTTCTTTTAATCCTGTGCTTTTACGAGAGTTCCGCAATGACTCGTATTACTCAAGCTACGTTCTTAATTCTCCGTCAGAAACGATCATATTTCACGGGTCTTGACTGGCGGAACCAGTCGCGACAGGTTTGTCGCGGGGCGGATTTCTCGCGAGTGTGCTCTATGTAAGGCGTGGAACAAGGCGCACGAGGAAGTTTTATCTTATAAATAGCGACCGTTCGCGAGTGGAGGGATACGATGAGGGCAGCGATAAGGAGAATAGAGACTATGAGAAACGAGGAGAAAGGGAAAGGACAAAGAAAGAAAGAAAGAGAGGAAGCAAAATCATGTCAAGAAGAGAGAGAGAGAGTGAGAGAGAGAGAGAGAGAGAGAGAGAGAGAGAAAGTGTAGAAAGAGCGAAGAGCTTATAGAAGTAAGGAAAGGTGCAAAGCGTTGAGGAGGCGACGAGGACGAGTAGAAGAAGGACGAAGCGAGAGAGACGAGGACAGAGCGAAACTTGAAAACTCCAGGGCTCAACAGCAATTAAAGTAAAATTATACAAAAGTGCATCCAGAGAGTGGCGCGTCTTGCGCGTCAGGCAGCCGAGAAACAACTGCCGGAAGAGAGAGCAGCTTTCTCGTCTCCCTTTCGCTCTTACACTTCGCCCGGCTCGTCTCCCGCCATGGCAGCAGGAGATGTTGGCCAACAAGATCTCTCATATTTAATGACCCAGTTGGACCGCCTCAGGTGGCAAGCTGAACGCGCTGAATTTTAACACTCCTTCGTGTGGCGCGGGGCGGTATCCGCAACGCGCGAAAAGAGGCTTTCGACGTCACAAGCTACAAGCTGGCGCGTAACGTCGGCTTTGAACTCGCTGACTCTCATCACTCCTCTCTTTTTGCATGGTGTGTGTGTGTGTGTGTGTGTGTGTGTGTGTGTGTGTGTGTGTGTGTGTGTGTGTGTGTG
>NW_017259383.1:164080-168339 GCF_001594045.1 Atta colombica
GTGTGTGTGTGTGTGTGTGAGAGAGAGAGAGAGAGAGAGAGAGAGAGAGAGAGAGAGAGAGAAGCAAAGCGAAGTGTATACCGCAGATCTTTCAATGATATTAAATAACTACGGTAATTAAGCAGACGTGATTCGTAATGTAATTTATGTTGTAGCTCGCGGCTCACACATTTACTCTTCACGAAGTACGACTTCGTGGAGAAGAGATGCGTTGCACTAAATAACAAACGAGGAATTCCACCGTAGGCAAACTACATGCTTGGGCGCTACGTTGCTTTCGTCGGTATGCTTCTCCGCTTCGCTGATATCGACGTTATCATTAATTATAATGGATGAAGTCTCACAGATAAAAGATAAGCTGTCTTACGTTAATTACGACGGTCGGCGATATTTTTGCACGTGATATTGCATTGCATTGCATTGCACTGCATTACATCTTACTTCATCTCATCGCATCGCATCGCATCGTAGCGCATTGCATTGCCACGTCTTGTCTCGCCTCACTTTGCAAAGGTAGTACTACGTTAATTAGCGGATAATACGTCCTTATTCAGGGAGTATCATTCGGAGAAAACTTCGAATGCGCCCTCGTACATGGTCGCAAGGTTCGAGCAGTGAGTTACACACGCGACACGAACTTGGAAGTTAATGACCGCGGCGTACCCCGTCAGATGAAATCCTTCGTAGTTCGACCGGGCTGCTAGTGCGCTGATTCTTTCGTCCAGTTCTCTCGTCCACCTTGTAAACTCTCCTGCTGCCGTTGTAGCAGGTGTAACCATTACCCGAGTCGTTGCCATGTCAGCACGACAGAAGTTAAAAGAGCAACCCGGCTTTGCCGTCTGCGTTACGACTCCTTTAATAGTTCCTTTCGTATGAAAGCCGCATAAAACTTGTTCGTATGTATACTTTGCCAATGTCAACTTCGCCTTCGAGGACATATCACATATCGTGGCGCGGTTATCGATTCTTGATGTTCTTTTTTTACAATTTCATCGTATTATTAATTCAGATTAATTAATTATTTTATCGCGTGATAAAATAATTGCTTCTCTAAAAAGACAGATTATAATTAATCGTTTAAATTTAAGTTTAAATATTTAGGAGAAACGCGATAGGTGCAGGTGCATAAAAATCATCATTTAGCGAATATCCTTTCTAAATCATAAATCTTTCATTGCCTTTAATTCGATTTTATTTTTTACTCTCCTTTTACTGCCCTCTGATTTATCTATTTTCTTTGTTTTTTTTTTAAAAGAAAATAGATAAAAATTAACCGTATTATATTAAATATATTTTTTTTCGTGAAAATTTCGTGCATTGTGATTATTGCTTAAAGAGGATCTTCCTAAATCATATAATCCCGCCTGTTCCGTTGATCCGCTGCACGGTAGCGCCAACAGATTTCATTCTCCCGCCGCGTACAATACATACAACAAATAAGGCGTATTATTTATTTGGACGCTCGAGGTGTCAGCGGTAAAGTCGGGCCTCGTTGCGCCGGTTTCGCCCGGCGGCGGCAGCTTGTAAGGGTGAGTTCGCTTCGGGGGCGAAACGCGAAATAAGGGGGTGGAAATGTCTCTCCCGGATGATATATTTCCACGCCTGCTTGGCATCCTCTAGCCGCGGATATATGGTGCGTTGTCGAAAAAAACAACGAGCCACGTAAAGACAACCGGGGCTCCAAAAATGAAAACATGCAAGACAAACAATGATTCAACGTATATAAATCTATTTGCGGACATGACAGCGAGATATCACGTGCAAAAGGAATCTCAGTATAACTTAATTTAAGCTCAAACACGAATCAAATGTCGTCGTTTTTGGGAATCGTAAAAAATTTTTATTCCGCATTTGTACACTTTAAAAAAATGTCGGCGTAAATTTAACATCTTTGATGTGGAGCACCCGTAGTCTGCATAATTCTCATCATGTTAATATTAAGTTCTATTTTTTTAGAGAATGCAGTTTTTATAATTTTATGCTTTATTTTAGAATATTTATGAAAAGCTTATTTTAAGCTCTTTTCAATTACCGCTGTAATCGAAAGTGTTCGATGTTTGCCGAGGAAAATTTCGGCAGCAACGACAGTGACGAGTAGCGAAATATTTTTTTAACTAATGGTGGTTATCCTTTTAAAGCTCGAGATCCTTCCTGCGATGTCTGAATCCCTAAGTACATGAACGAACAAGCACGTCCTGTCGGTGTCGTCGTTCCATTTCGAAGAAATACCGAGATAGGCGCACGTCGTACAAACCGTTCCTTTTTATCATGGACGTCTCGACGAATGGCGGCGTAATACCGGAGGTAGAAAAAAAAAGAGACTAGACATTCCTCATGAAAGATAGTCGGTTCTCATGCGAGGAGACACTAACTCTCGATCGTAAACTGATGACCGGACGATCGGTTCTGATAAATTTCACCATTTTCCCCCTCTCGTTAAGACCATCCGGTGCACGCCAACTCGATAGCGTTTAAAAAATTTTTTCCCTCGCTCGCGTGATTGTCTAATGTTTGAATATTAATTGCGCAATTTAACTATTAATCAGCCATAATTCTGTTGGAGCGTTGTCAGTGACAGTTCCGTTTCTGTTATTGTATATTTCAATAAGCGCTCTCGAATTTTGAATTATGCAGAATTATTTACACTCGAGATGCGTTTGCCTGTACTATCTGTACCGTCGGAATCGGGTATTGTTAACATTTCATTTTTGTTTTTACAATTATAATTATAATTCGCAAACAAATATTGCAATTAAATCTAGAGTTATAAATGAAAACTTTATAAGTACAAGAGTGTAGATAAAAAGAAAATGTTCAGTTATGTACATTTGTAATGATAGGATAAACCTATGAATAATTCTCATGTCATACTAATGAATATCGTCGCGTGCCGCGGTGTACGATAACATCGCGAAGAAATTTTTACGTCGCTAAACGATTGTTATGAGAATACACTTTGACGATTATATTGAACGTCATCGCAAAGTTACAAAACCTGTAGCGTCGGTCGATACTGTTATTCACGAACATTTCTATCCATAATTTCGTAATTCCTTGGGGATGGACAACTGACCCGCGATGCCGGTTCCTTTTCTCGCAAACCGTTTACCATATCGTCACTCGCGTGTGTAAGTATGTACACGTACATCCGACTCCGCATATAATTTATGACACGCGAGTACACGATGTCACGGGGGAAACGACTGCGGGAAAGAGGGAATAGAAGTAGAAAGAGAAAAAGGGGAAAGAGAGACAGAGAGAAAGCGTACTGAGAACGAAGTGGCGGCAATGGTTACAGGTGGATGGCGGAAAGGCGGTCGGGGGACGAGTATGGTGGCAGAGGACTAGACAACTCATTACCGGGGACTGGCAAACAGAAAACTAGGTTACGCAAGCTCATACGTCATCGGAATTAGAACCGTAGTCCGCTCGCTGTATCTCAAATGTACACTATCGCGTGGAACGTGTTCCGCACACCTCGCACCTCGCGCCTTGCATCACCACACCGGTGCAGCAAGCACTACTACCATTGCCACCGCCAGCCTCTCATTTTGGAGGGTGATGGAGGAGGAAAAGGAGGAGGTAGTGTGGCTCACCTACCGCCCTTCTCGCGGTATATGAATTTATGTAATGCGCGCGTTCCTAGATTGCGAGGGAAATACTCGTACGCGCGGATGTGTTTCGTAACTTCACCCATATCTGACGACTGTAGCCGCGGGGGGTAATGCTAACCCCGGCACGCGACCGCAATCGATACAGGAAATTTCGTCTTTCGTTCTCTGCGGAAGCGCGACATTTGTCGCCGACAGACTCCGCTCGCCTTATTATTCCGTTCTCATCCCCTTTGGCGAGACTTAAGGACGTTCTCCGACTGCAGTTATGCTCAACCTAATGAGCACATTAGTGAAATTTCATGAAAATTTGTATGAAAATTTATTTCACTTTTATATAGTATAAGATATAAATAATGTGTTTATACAAGTTTTTTTATACAATATGAAATGCCTCCTATCTTTGTTACTGCCGCCAGTCGAAAAAATAGCGACTTTACTTACTGTGTTATTTACTTTGCTTAATGATTTCTTAAAAACGAATACCGGAAGCCATATTCAGACAAATATTATTCCTTGTATGGATTATTCCTTGATATCAAGTTTTATATTTCATTGTTTTAAAAAATTGTTTAAAAAAACTTTTTTACAGTAAATAAAAGACCACTTTCGAATAAGCTTTAGATAGGGATCCTATATATATATATA
>NW_017259383.1:168439-196414 GCF_001594045.1 Atta colombica
TCGCTCCGAGTATTGAGTTTTTAAAACACATATGTTCAGGACACTAAAACAAGCTTATTCTATAAATTTCGGAAAAATCTAAAGAAAATGGATTTTTTCGGAGAACGTCCTTAAGATGAATGAAAGGGAGTTTCGATGCGCATTCGCGACATCACGTGTTCATTGTGTTGTTCATTTGTGTTAATTAAATCCGGAATAAAAAAAAGTGTAGGTATAGCGCGATAAAGAGTGTCACAGTTTAGATTTCATTGAGATTCCAAATCCACGAGTTTTAGTTCAAGACTAATTCTGTGTGACAGCTTTTGATTCCACGTCATGTTTGTGAGTAAATTATCGATAATTTGTGTAGATGCGTTAATGGAAGTGAATCAATAACGCTTTGTTCATGTCAATGTACATTTATTTACTCAAAGAGGAACGATGCAATATCGTGCGAATTTATTACTTAAATGGATGCGATGGAATACGTCTTTTTCGTTTTGAATATCAGTATTCGAATTAGCATGATACAAACAGCAGCTTCACGATTGTACAACAATGGTCGTTTTATCTGCGTAACATTCGCATGCTTGAATTTCCATTAGTCATGTCATGGTTCATCGAAAATTGAAAATCAATGAAACGGTCGTTAGTACGCTTTATACTTCGCAAGGCTGACGTTTTCTAACCCGATCTTCCTTTTAGGCTCATAAAAGTCCGCTTTAACATTCTCCACGCCACGTTCGCATATGTATACGTGGAACTTGATTCTCTTTCCCTTCTAGCCCTTTGTCCTAAGTCCTCTGGCACGAGAGAACTTGCGTCTCCTCTCGTCGCGCGTCGACGTCGCCGCACGGAGAATAAATGAAGGAGCCCATTGAAAAGCTATCTAGCTAAAGGACTGCTTCTCGTATCAGTCTCGTCTGTCGCCCGATGGCGGCGAAATCAGAATTTAATGGATATAAAGCCCGAACGAATAGGCACTATCGCATCAATATATCGATAGGTTCTAAGAACAGATTTATCCGGCAATTTCAACGTTCCTGAGAAGGTTATATATTTAAATTAAATTCTAAAACGTATATTTTCAAAGATATATTATTATAATCATTTTATTCATTTTCGATATTTTAACTATGCAATAATGCGCGAAGCTATATTATATATAAGAGCAAACTTTCAAGATTGTGCTCGAGTAGATTTTCAGTTGCAGCATGTTTGTGTCCGATTGCAGATGTACCGAAATTTCATGCAAGTTTTGGCGCGTAATCGCATTAACGCGACCGAAACTTCTCGATCTTCCACGCTTCTAAATTTCGCGAAATTTTACCTCGTAAACGCGAATTTCGTGTGGCATGGACGCGACAGCTGGCACGAGAAACTGTTCCCTTGTAGTACGTAGCGCAGACTTTGAACTTTTGCGCCGAGCGTCCGCCGTCATGGCGATGTAACGCCCGTCTAATTAAGACTAAATACATAATTAGAGTGTTAGTCACGTGCGGCCACGGTGCAATTGAACGGTCAGCTTCGTACTGTTTCTGCTAGGCAAACACGTACTGTACAGTCAGCACGTTTACGTTTTAAGTTGCAGCAGACGGTTCTACTGCCATTTCTCTCTCTTACCTCAGCCGCTCTCAACCGTCGCTTAATTTCATAAATTTCCGCGAGTATCTCAGGATCCAAATCTCATGGCAAAGGCCGCGCTAGTGGTCGCAGCCTTTGTGTCTCTCTGTTACGTAATATCTTTCCCGTATGTATAATCCCTCGTAATTCAGATTCATGCAAATCGCGATAACGCGAGGAAACGAATTTCGTATGTGAGAATTGCATTGCGCGAATTCTTTTTTAACAGTTAGAAACTGCACTCTCTCTCGACGTTAATTAACAATTAGTGATATTCTTTCACTTATCTAATTTCAAAGATTAACAATGATAAATAACTTCCAAGAAAATAAATAAATAAATATATATATATATATATATCAAAAAATATAATAAGCTAATGAAAATTAGCGCTATAAATCTTTTATGTATTAATTGATACATAAAAAGCGATTTTATTTATAAATATATCGAAGATATATGTTACGATAACATATCTTTGTATCATATCTTTAATATATTTTTGATTCGAATAAAGTGCCTTTTCGAATTATCATGAATAAGTCCAGTAATCAATATCCTATTGATTATGAAAAATGGATTAATTTAACATCCATAAGAAATCCAATTAAAAGTATCTAAAGTCAGTAAAATGGATGTTATAAAATGAAAGAAATAATCAAATTTATTCTCTGCGAGAATTATCAAAATTCATTGCGTCAATTTTTAGTCTTCGTCAGTTTAATAAAACATATTAAATTGTAATAAGATGATACGATAATAAAATTGTAATAAAATAAGAAGACATCGCAAGACATAGGCTTTTTTTATATTCTTCGATATCATATTGTCTTATTATAATTCGATATTTTTAACCGAACTAATAAAGGCTAATTATGTAAGTCGAAATGTAACTTCATAATTTTCGTAGAAAATAAATTTAATTATTACATTTATTATACATCTTCTTCAACATCTATTTTGAAACCAACGATTTTAGCTGTCATTTCTTTTCGTTTGTTTTAAAAAAAAATTCATTTAAAAAAAATTTTAAACCTAAAATGTTTTTTAAAAAAATTATTATAATTCGAAAAGATATTTTTTTAGAATGAAATTTATGAAACGAAATTAACAAAAATTACATTTAATCATATTAAGAATATATTCTTTTCCGATATTATTTGATTAGTCAATAATTTTATATCAAGTTGAAAAAAATAATTCTTTCCTTTATTAGAAAAATTTAACTTAATTTGAGTTGTTAGTTTTGTAAGTGAGAAGAAGATATTGTATATATTTTTATAATAAATTCGTGTTCTTATCATCAAGTACTTTAATTAAGTATACGTGCTTAAATAAAGGTATCTGTATTCTATAAATGTTACACTGTTGCCGAAAATTATAGCCTATCGATCGCGAAAGTGTCGTATAAATATTGAACTCGTACTTACGACTAACTGAGCGAACACCGTAAATTTTTAACGATCGCTCGATGAAATACAAAACTCACAGCGTGAGTTTAGTATTAACGATCGTAAAAATCGCAGAAAATTGAAAAACGACAGTTTATCGAATGACTACTGTACATCACTATCCCTCCGCTATAACATCGATTGTTAACAATTTAAATGAAAATTGGCTAAACTTTTGGGAAAAAACATTCGATGACAAACGTTATTACCATGTCAACATTGATTTCGTTTTCTTTATGACAGCCAGTATTTTTCTCCGGTCACCAATTACCAGCGCTTTACGTGTTATGTCGACACCGTGGGCGCTTAACGAACACGCATTGACCTCCAAATTGGATTCTTAATGAATTACAGCTTTAGCTCCGTCCGCGCCGAGATATGGGTGCTTAATTCGGATGAGCGATCAATTTTGGCAGAAGCTAACGAAACTGCTTGCCAGCTCGAGGATATCGTGGAATTCACTTAAGAGGTATGCAAGCTGCATTTAGTTAGTATATTTGAAACTATCCTCCATTCGTAGAACTGCGTTCATGTTCTCTGAGTTATGCACCGCGCATGTTCCGCGCATAGGTTATGTCTAATTTGCTTTCTCGTAAATTCCTTTAATGTTCCTGCAAAATTTCGCCGTCTGTTTTTTTTTATCAGAAACTGATTTTTCCCGATATTAATCATACTTGATGCGCTGTATCGGTTGTTGTTGCGTTATTATTGGAAATATTTGTATCTTCTTTTCATATTCTTAAGTTTCCAAAATAATCATTTATATTATTTTATCTGTGAAAAATTAAATGATAATAATAATTTTACCTGTGAAATATACAATAAAATATTATGCATTTGTGTTAAAGACGATCCATTTAAATTCTTATTAAAGTTTTCTGTTGAATTTCTAGTAATACATCCGAGTGGGTAATTTAACATAATGTGATTATGTGATTCAAATATTTTTCTGTTAAATTGATATTTTTCTGTTAAAATAATAAATTTGAGTAAAGGAACAAAAACATAAAAATAATAATGTTTTTTAAAACATAAATAAATCTAAAATAAATGAATAAGATATGTTAATTTAATATATTAATAATATTAAATTTATTAAAACATGCTAAAAGTTAACATATAAATGTTAGTTTTCTTAATGAAGAATATTAATATGATTGCTTACAAATTTCAATGCTACGTTTTTGTGTTAATTTTTAACGTAATAGTTTTGTTATAACATATTCATTTTGTGTTAAATTTAAAATTTTCCACATATACTTGGCACGTTGAAAAATAGATTAATCGAGTTATCTGCTCTTGAATTCATTTATTCGCTCTAATTTTGTGTAGACAATAACGTGTCATTGTAATCTGCTTTTTATGTCGTTATTTTATAATATACCATATATCATTCAATGATCTCATTTCGGGATTTTTTAAATATCAGATCATTATCCAGATGTGCATAGTCGTAACTCGTGGGATAATCTAAATTTACTCTCGCGCGTCAAGACTTACATATACATCGTATTAATGTTGCGCACATAAGCAAATCAATTATTCCACGGTAATTACGGTAACTGTCAGCTTATAGATAATGTATGCCTACAAAATTGTCATCATTCTACGAAGTAGATCTTAATTTAGCGATATATTTCAAAAATCGCTGGAAGGAAATCAGAAATATCTCGAAGCAGGCAAACTGATAGAAAAGGTTAAAATCACAAATCATTTGTCAGAATTATCGATGAATCATTTAAAATTTCAGTCGTCCTTTATTCCAATTCTAGCTTTCGCTTTGTATTTTCAAAAAAAAAAAAAATTGAAATATTGAATATAATGTCAAATGTATCGTCATATCAATGTGACAATCAATATGATCTATTTCTCGGTAATATTGTAATATCTGGTAACATTATCATAAACTATTGCCTTTTCGAAAAATAATATTCTTCCCAATGTTATAATAGCATTATGTTTCCTGTTATCAATAGCGAATTTTGATCAATGAAATTATCAAGCACATTAAATCATTCCCATCAACCATCGCACAATTTTGATCCTCAGAAATCATATATCTATCATATTTATACATATGTATTTATACGTATGTATGTATAATGCATATGTAAAATAGAACATGCACGTGAACTATCTGATGCTTATCGTGCGTAAATGTAATTAGTATAATTACCTTTATTGGTCACATCGGTGGACTACGTACAACATGTTACGACCACAAATTAAATGCTATCTATCTGTTAAGCTAGCCAGGCAAACAGTAATTAACAACTTTTCGTAGAACATTACGCAAGTTTTGCACTCACTGTGTGTCACGATATGTCACACATTCCTACGAGAAATCAAAGCGAAAAAAATAAATGAAATTTAGTTTGCGATTGTATAAACGAGTAGAAATATCGATTGTCAGTCGACTTTTATATTCTCTTTATCAGCAATACTCTTTATAATAATGCAATTACTATTATTTTCGATATTGAAACTATTATATTCGCTTGAAGTATTTTATAAATTTTTTAGAAACATTTGCGAATCTTGTCTTTCAAACGACAGAGACAAAACTCAAACAGAGGCTCAACTCGTGAATCATTGTAATACATTTAGAACTCATTAAAGAATTTATCTTGAAAGAATTATTGCTAATTAACATCTAGGATGTTATTAATTATTCAAAAAGAATTCGTCTTTGATACAATTAAAGATAATTGTCGCATAAAACATTAACTACTTCATTTACTATTTCGTTATCGCAAGTTATATGATACTTCATTAAGTTTAATGAATGATATTCGCGAAATTTACGTCTCCTCGAAGATGTTTTATGGATTGAGAATATTTATGGCTGTCAATTTTTTAGATATATTATTTCTCTTCCCGTTTGCACAGTATATTCTTTTAATATATAAAAAAAAGATATGAATCATATTGTAGATCCGTGGTTTTAAAACAAGTTTATCGCGCGCGTTTACTTTATCGACATCTCATTATCGCGATTTTGGATATCTTGCGTTAATTACATCACTGGCTCGCCACGATATCCGATATTCATACTTTACTTCGGTATCGATATTGTCAAGTGAAAAGAACAATGTAATCCCCGCAGACATCCCGTGCAATATCGCCGTGAAAAATTCGAAGATGCGGTAAGCTGCGAAACAATGAAAGCGCAATATTATAAATCACAGTTTTTCAGGACGAATCTGAAACACGATATCGCTCGTACAAGGGTGGATAAAGGTCACCACCTAGTTTCACGACTACGTCCCGGTTTGTATGCGACAAAAGTCATAACTAGCGATGTTCCACCGGAAAGTTGTAACGTTAATAAATAACGATAATGTTACCCCTACGTTGGTTTATTTCCAGCTTGTATGCAAAACGCGCTGCATAAACTGCGAAAAAAGATAATGTCCAGTACATCGACATTAATCACGATAAGGCGGGAGCATCTATTTCAATATGTCATAGTCGTTTTAACGAGATATGAAATGCGCCGCGCATATGTATTGAAACTATGTTTTTTCGCTCTAAGCTGTTCCGATATTATTCTATTACCAACGTTTCATTTTTGCACGTGGAAAATTTGACGTTATCTTTATTGATGGAATACGTAAGTACATTAATCATTGCTTACAAATGAATCTTCAATTTCTATCAAATTGGATTGTCGATCAAGTTAATCTTGTTGGATTTGTAATTTGATGCATGATAAAATTATTTTTTATGAAAATATAAAGTTTTAGAGAGATTGCTACATTTGAGTCTGACATCACGATAGCTAATCCACCGATGACGGAGTCGGCGATAATCGCGATATCGATTGTAACGGAAGACCAACTTTGCTCCCAAAAGGGAGGTAAGGTGCGATAACTGATGCGAAGTGGTAACGCAGTAACGTGATTCGAAGTCGTGAAACGGTGAAACTCGAGTCCGCGGTGAGATTACAAATCGAGCGTAGTCACGGTTTTTCGTGCACTACTTCGGCCGTTACAGACAGGATAAGTGTGCTATCCGGCGATTGCGAATATTATGTGGATTTCTGGCGATTCGCGGGGAATCACAATAGCCAGAGTTGCAAGCGAGGATACGAAATAGCTTTATTTTAAATCGTAAACGCCGCAAAAATTAAATCTACAATAAAATGTAGGAAAAAAAGAGTAGCATATGGAAATTGCTCCGTTAAAATTTTACTATAACAAAAATAATTTCGAATAATCAATTATAATATATTTACCTTCTTATAAAGACACCAATAATTGTAACTTTATTTTGGAATACAAATGCAAAAATTAAATCTACGACAAAATGCAAGAAAAAAAGTGACATACGGAATCTGTTCCATTAAAATTTTAATTAACCGGAAAATTAGATCTTAGTTAATTATATTATACTTATTAATTGCTTTATGCCTTATAAAAATACTGAATAACTGTATTTTTGATCGTAAACGCCGCGAAAATTAAATCTACAGTTTAAATTAAATGTACAAAAAAGGATACAAAATCTATTTCCATTAAAAGTTTAATGTGACAAAAAAGTTATGGCTGTTTAAATAATAAATCATTTATGTTAGAATAATTATTTATTATATTGCTTTATGTCTTATAAAGATACCGAATATGATATTTTAGATAGTAAAGTTACGAAATTTAATTTACGACACAAACAGGATAAAAACGTACAGATTTATTCTGTTAAAATTTAATATGATAGAAGTCATAACTTGAATAATCAATCATAACGCTTATTTATCACTTTATAAAGATATTGAATAATGTTATTTTAGATCGTAAACCTTGGGGAAATTAAATTTACGATAAAAAAATATGACAAAAAGACACAGAATCTATTCCGTTAAAATTTTAGTGTGATAGAAGTCATGGCTAATGGAATAATCAATACTTATTTATCGCCTTATGCTTTACAAAGATAGACTTTAAAATGACTTATAATTCTGCGTTCAATAAATGAAATATGTTTCTTTTTCAACTTGTTTAGAACGATAGGTATATTCGAACAAAGGGCTGTTACATTGTAACGGCATTCATAAATATAGCGCAGTGCGTAGTTATATTGATTTATCCCTGACGGCGTAAATATATATATCTGTCCACTAGCCGAGAGCGAGTAACTCGGTAGCTCGGTTTAGCAGCAACAGCAACTCGTAGCTTGCGGTCGCTTCAGGCCGATTGGATGATACGATTATCTACTTCATACCGCTAAATGCTGCAAATGCTCTTTCCGATGTATACACACGAGGTATTTTTGCAGCAATTTCAAACCGATGTTTTCATAGCGAAAATAGATTCTGCTATCGCCGGACACTTAATCAACGGGGCATTAAACATTGAGCGCAAATTACATAAGTTGATAATGCCATGTTTATCGATGTTACGCATATCGGTGTACATATCGTGCCTTTTCCGGTATACCACTGAAAATTTCACGAAACTATAAATGAATTGCTCGATAATTTAATAGCTTATTTGAACCTAATGTAAAGTTTATATGTTTAAATAACGTTTTCCTCTCTTTTTCGTTTTCTTTCTCTTTGCCCGGATTGTCACTGTTCTCCTCCCAACGGAGTGTTTGAATGAATAGAATCAAAGTTCAGTATACGATGCAACGGGATGCATAAGATAGTATGTTAAACGTCGGCTCTGTACTTCCTGCGCGACTAGTTGCGAGCTATTATTGTTGGAATTTACATTGGCAGGCGCCGACGATCGTGGTGCCGTGAGAATTCAGACCGGCGTTTTGCACTTGAATGTCATGCCGTTCGCAACGATAAGGTAATATAACGTGTTTCTCCATATTTTACAATAATGAGACTCGCTTCCAATCTTAATTGTAACGTAAATCGCGAGCGCTGTGTGTTGAAACATGTAAAAGCCATTAAATGAAAAGCCAATTGACTTTTACCTGACGATAGCGCGCGTGATCGTTTTTAAATAGAGATTGCCATTCACCAATCGTCGCGAAGTGAAATGGTTTCGTTGGATTTCTGGATCGTTATCGTATCTACGTTAACCACTGAAGAGTGCATTCTGGACTCCCAGAAGGACTTGTAAGAATCGTCTACGAGGATCCTAATTACGCATCTGGAAAGTTTTAAGATCATCTGGTCTTCGTGATATTAGAAGTTCTCATCGTGTCACGAAGTTCACCGTGAGACAAGTTTGAAAAACGCCGACACGAAGGGATACCTTGTCGTAGAAAAAGTTAGGGGGACGTCGAGTTTTCCGGACAAGCTAAACTCGATAAAACGTTGGTAAATGTGCCTCCACGACGACGATATGCAGTTTAAAACCCGCGGAAACTTTCAGCACTGATATTGAGAGCGCGGAAAATTAGCTCGATGACGAATACTTGGCGTAACGAGATAATGCTTCGCCTCCGATCGTCTGCATTCTGCCTCCGAGCGATTTTATCCCGTTCTCGTGTACTATTTACATCGTACTTCATCGCCATTCGTGGCCTAATTTTCAAGCTCGAATCCATTTTCAACTGGAAACCTCCAACAAATGGGACAAAGGAATCCTCGCTTAGAGTACTCTCCATCTTCCAATTGCCTCGCATTTCAATTTTTGTGGACGACGTCGAAATGGATGCAAAAAGAGAAGGGAAGCTCGAAATATTCCTTTCGCCGCGCTGGGGCGACATCGCGTTAGTAGGCGGCCTTTCACCATCCTCGACAGCTTTCGATGTCGCGCGAGGAGAAAAACGAGAAAAAGGGCGACGGAGAGAAAAAAATGGGAGGATAGAAAACGTAAGGAAGCGCGTTGCCGCGCTTTGCTGGAATAAGAATTTTCGCCCTGGAAGACATGTAACGAAAACGTGAAAGTACCTTATGCGAATGACGGCCGATCCAGTGAGACTTTTCCCGTTTCCCGTAAACGGCGGGAATGAATTCTCAACAGGCTAAAGCGTAACTTTTGTTTAAAATAAATATTTAATGCAAAATATGGCACTTCTTTTAAATCATTAATTATTAAAATAACAATTACTGTATTAGCAATAACAGTATTATCTCTTGATAATAAAATATCAAAATACAAAAAATTAAATTAGAGATAAATCCACGTAAATATCGTAAATATCACAAATATTATTAATATAAATTTGCGAAATATCAAAGAAAAGCTAAAAAGTGAACAAAGCGTGACTTGTTACATTGTAAATAAATTATAGTCCACATTTCACATGAAGCAATGTAATTTTACATTTATTACGAGATATACGATTTTACAAGTTAATAAGCTCCATAGTAGATATACAGATAGAAAGGTTGAAGTAGCCCCGAGTGCATAGAAATCTCATATGAATTCGGGATGAAACTCGATAAAAGTAGCGACTTCTACATGTGTCAAAAGCGTAATATAAAACGTAAGAGAAGATAAGCGGTAGGAGGGGCGCGAGCAGAGGGGTAGGAAGCAAGTGGTTTGAATATAAGCCGTGCGCGCACATAAATTGTGAAGCATAAATAGAGAGATACTCAGGATCGTTACGCTGTACCGGAAGAAAAGAAAAAAAGTCGGACGAGGAGTTTCAAGAAAGAGATGGGAAAGAAAAAAGAGAGTACGAGGGAGAAGAGAAGGTGAAAGCGCGTACGAGAAAAACGGAGCCCGCGAGTGCGGAAGAGAGAGTGCTTGTAAAACACTACGTGGCCGTCTGCATCCTCCCCGCGGAAAGTTTTTAAAGAGAAACTACGTTCCGATAGAAATGTCAGTTTCGTGAAAATAGATGGGGCCGTACCAGGGATGGGTGCATGTAGCCTCCCTCCATTCGTTCCTCCCGTCGCTGCATTATATCCGCTTTGTCAACTAGAAGTGGGTTACTAGTGTATCGATACGGGCTGCGAGCTTCTCCTCTCCCCCCTCCTTCCCCCTCCCTCTCCTCTCTCTTTATCTTTTTTAGCCCCTTAAAAAGTGCAATAAATGTTTGAGAAATAGACCGTTATGATTTGTTGCAATTACGATGTTTCTTTTTTATAACATACGTTGATTGTCCTTTGGCGAAATATACTTGATTGTTGTGTTTAATCAAATGTAGATGCTGGATTCGACGCATGAGAATAGCGAGCAATATTTTAAAACGCGATTGATGCTCTTAATTACATCATATTTCTCGTGTACGATAAGAAAGTTAATTTTGTCTTAAAAAAAAAAAAACTTAAGAGAAAGGAAGCAGAAATAGAATAAAAAAAGTAAGGTCATAATATATTTTATTGATCGGAAATATCGTCGCGTATACAAAAGAAATCAATATCAAATGCATAGTTGTTAAACAGAATCAGTTACAGAAAGTTGGAACGCAACGACCTGTGCACAGTGTTGCTGCCTTTCTGAAATACATCGGTGCTTTAACAATATGTAAAACGGCGACGTGAAATAACGAACTCTCCGCTTGCCGTTCGCAACAAAGACGAATCGTGATATAAGTAACTCGAAACAGCAGTGGGACGAGCGAGTATACTCTCGAGGGTCGCTAACTGGAAATCGATCGGTGTAAGTTCGGTTAGACTCTCTTTTCCTCGCGCGCTCTCTTCCTCAAGAATGAAAGATATAATACTATACACGTAACTGTATGAAGGAGGATAAAAAAAAGAGGGATATGGGATACAGACCACGGCCGCCATTGGAAGCTAAGGGAGAGTCGAGCAGAGAACAGCATCTCTTGGACAGGTTAGCATCCCCCAGAGTAGACCGGCCGATAGATCTAGAGCTTCTAACACCGACCTACTACCACCACTACTAACACCATCAGCCAGCCAGCCAGTCAGCCACACCAGGCTAGCCTCGGTGCTGATGGTGGACCTCCATTCTGCGAGCTACGAAATGGACCCAGGAGTAACACGGAGGGATAAATTTACTGCCGCCACGCGGGCGAACGTTCTCGTTTAAAAATACAACCTTCGTCCAACCTGCGAAAAGGGGCTATAGTCAATGTGTGTATTCGTGATGCCCTCCCTCTCCTCTCTTTCTCTCTCTCTCTCTCTCTCTCTCTCTCTCTCTCTCTCTCTCTTGTTTTCCTCTCAATGTGCACGCCTGTGTATAATACACGTCCTCGTCGAATAGGTTCTAGTCGCGGCTCCCCGTCGTGACTGTAAATCCGGGGGTAAGATGCGACTAATTGAACGCGTGTTTGATAAAGGATGGAGTTCCTCGTAGCGCTGATTCACGTTAGTCATCCTGCAAATGAGCATAGCTTTGGGCGTAATCCGTTATCTTGATTACGACGTGCAGATGGTTTGGCAATAGTTTATTTTGGGCGATTTCCATTTGGTGACACAAGTCGATACAAGTGTCATTCTAACTTCGTTACTCCCTGAATGTCAAAAAAGATAAAATGACGTTTGTGTTGACTTGTGTCACTAAATAGAAAGCACTTTTTCTATCACTCGATTACAGTAGCATGTAAATGTTAGCCTATATATACAGTACATATAATACAAGTACATATAATACCTCTTAAAATAGTTAGTTGTTTGCAATTTCAGTGTTGTGCAGTATTTTCGGTAATGCACCGCACGTAACGCGGTTTGAACAGATAATATCTTTACCAAAGTTGAAGAAGAACGTCTACGTGGCTATATTGTGAAATAATTCCGAAACCACCGGCGTCCCAATTACACTCCACCGCTTACGGTTCTCGCGCGTAACGCTAATTAAGCGCTGCTCTCTAATAATTCCGAGATGTGAATCGTATTTTTTCTCCTCGACGAATTAAATATTTCGACGAGCACTTCGATAACCGTAGAGCCAGCGCGTCTCTCGGATTCCATTACGATCTCCGTAGAGTATCTCAGTTTCCTGCCAGACGATGTCGCGGCTCTGAGATGGAAAAGAAACAAAACAAATGAGAAATTTACTCGGCATAAATGGCCGAGAGTCCTGAAAATGGCGGGAAATTTACTTAGTACCTCCTTTTCGAGCGATTCAATTGCGTAACATTCCTGGGAACAAACCAGAACCCCGTTTCTCCTGAAATTTCAGAAGTACGAAGAACCGACCGCGCTTCTTTCCCTCTCTTTTCCTTAGCCGACTCGCCTCGCTCGTCTTTCCCCATCTCTTCTTCATTCTTTGAGCTTCTCTCGCTCTCACCTGCTTTTCCTCTCGTTTCCGCGCTTTTCTCACTTGTGGCGCTCACTTTCCGAATCACGATGCGTATCTCCGTCTGCGGGATTTAATTCGAGGAAATATCTCGGGCTCGCGAACGTGTTGCACTCTTTTCCGGTGCACGATTTCCTACATGGCAGTTAAAAATGTTCCATGGACGCGCATCTTGTGTTGCATTGATTATTGATACTTTAAAGTACATCCATACTCAAGGATAAAAAGTCCATAGACTCGTTCGTTACTGTGTAAACATTTATATCTCAAATTCAAGCAAACGTTACAACGTTACATAAATTTGAAATCGTAAATTTATGCAGTTATTGCGTCGTAATGCGAAAGCGTAATTCGACAATCGAGAGATCTTTCGGAAAATTTATACAAGTTTCGCGCGATTTTGATTTGTAACTTTATAATCACGGTGAGTATACATTCGCGTTTTAATTAAAACAGGTATTGTTAGCGTCGTTAAGCCGACTGTTCGTCCCCAGTTTGTGCGAGCGCGAGGACGAGTCGATTCCAGGGGCGTAAGCAGCTTCGTCTCTCCAACTACGTTAACGAATAA
The DNA here is from genome assembly GCF_001594045.1 of Atta colombica. NCBI lineage: Eukaryota > Metazoa > Arthropoda > Insecta > Hymenoptera > Formicidae > Atta > Atta colombica. The sequence goes on from NW_017259383.1 coordinate 182,176, forward strand.
TGTCGAGTCCAAGCGGTCATTAATGGAAAGTGGTATAAGCGGCGGATGATAGAGCGCGCATGGTAAACGACACATTCATAACGTGCCATGGTTAACTCGCCGAGAGGAAACTTTTAATTACGCTTTCTTCATCGGATGAATACGCGCTACTTAATTATAACTTCGTCACGGTTACTTAGTTAAGCCAACTTGCGAAAGGATCTTAATACTGCCCCCTCCCTTCCCTTTAAAAAAAAAAAAAGAAAATACAAAACGTCATTTTTCTCTACGCGTTACGTTCTTCGGATATGGTTCATCGTCCATCTTACTCTTCATTATTTATCACAGGTCGTGATAATAAAGTATAGTAAATTTAACCGAGATATATAAATATATATATAGTATCTCGTAAGTCTAAATAAAATCGAATAAACAACACATACGAATACATAGTGGTCAAAGTAATGGTAAAGAGAAACTCGCGATTGATGTTACATAATAGATAGAAATTTGCACGAGTGCGAGCGCGCACGCAATGCACGTATTAGTCAGGGAGAGCACAAGTTATCTCTTATCACGATCCATTCATAATTCGGTATTAAAGCGTACCCGGTCGTCGCACAGATTTAACTGGCTGTAAGCACTGCGGCATCAAGCCACTGTAACTGCAGCTGCACCAAAACGCCTGTGGTAGGAAGCAAGCCTATCCGCGCGCGCAGTGCTTCTATCGGGATCGTACGCCTGCATGTCCATTGCACACCATGCACTATCATACACGTCGGTGCACGAACAAATAGCGCCCGTTTCTGAAACAGATGCAAACGCTCAGGCACGAATGCCGCTGCGAGCGTATTCACGACTGTTGGCGTGCAATTCGCTTAATATATTGACCACGAAGTGTCGTATCACAAATTTGGAAGATATTAACAACCGCCGTGTACAACCGCCAACGTGATTCAATGATAATTGAAGCTCTTAGAGTATAACAAAGCGCTCATTTGCTTCGTCAACACGATAAATCGTAGTAATAGGATCGGATATGTAAAATTGAACGAGAGAAAGGCAACTTTGATTTAAGATTACGTCCAGAATAAATCACATTCATTTTTTTACATTTACAGAATAAATCATGTACGTTATAAAAAAAAAAGAATGATAAACGCTTAATCAACGCTCTGTTAGACGTTTATCAAAAAGAGTAATTCCATCCAGAAAATATATATTCAATAATATCTTTTTTTTTGCATAGTTCGCATTAACGCGTTCAATAATATAATGTACTTCGATGACAATTCTCGCGATTGCTAGTAACATACGGTCGATATTCACATGATCTTCGGTGAGACCCGACACGATAGCGGTCGGAGGGACCAATAGTTAATGTACTCGTGCAGAGATAACCGATGACCCAGTTCGACGAGCTACGACTATAACAGGGGCCTGGATATCGTCTGTATCGACAATCGTGATTGGATACAGAGATTCGTCCTCGTATATGCCGGCATATAGCCAGGTTCCCAGCATTGCCAGCCATCAGATCTCCAGATGTGCATTGATTTCTCCAGTTCGAACGTATCGTATTGTATATAACTTTACCGCTGCACCTGCCGTCGCCGCCGCCACATCGTCGTCATTACACTCCGAGAGAGAACTGTTAGATTATCGTCATTAAGGATAAGGAGAATATAGTTTACTTGCAACCTATCTCCAACCATATCTAGCTGAGAGATTCTCTCAATAAGAAAACAAACGTGATATCGCACAGTCTCTTGCTTTGAACTCTGAGTAAAACAAATAAGATCCCGCGGATCTCGCGACGTGATCAAAGATTGAGAGACAGAGTATTGGCTTCGATATCTCGTTTCGTCAACTATTTCACTGAATAAGATGCTTCGAAAAGAAGCTTCTACTTCCGAACGTTTTTTGTTTTTTATTGATAGCCAAAACAAAAAAGTAAAAAGTTCTTTTTGAAAAATCTAATTCAATTAAATAGTCAGCGAAACGGGATATCCAAGTACACGTAATAATCGTTACAAATACTTGAATAGGGGTAAGTAAAAATAATTATGTCGATAGGCGGGATGCCAATGCAGTGACTCTGCCAAAATCAGATATCCCCATCGTTGCGACGGATATATTATCTAACCAAAAAGTACACGAATAAAGAACAAGACATGTGACAGTCGAGACAAATATATTGCTACGATGTAAAAGTATAATCATGTCGTATCTATTAGCTTTATTAACTGCCACATATTTCGAGTATTAATCTTTTTCAGTTATGTTAAAATAAAAATATCAAATGGAGAGATTGCATATAGAATATCCTTCTTCGAATATGTCAGAGATATGTCGATAAATTATTAACAGGAAATGATACAATGCGATAAAGGTGCAATTTCATATGCTACTAAAATAAATAATTAGAGCGACGAATCTGTCGCTCTTATTTCAATTTATTGACTGAATTTTATAGTTTGAACAATTTCAATTACCAGCGTTAACATTCAAACGCTGTTGACAGTGTCACATCGTGTCAATCACGTTGATTGCGATTATACATAACCCTAATATATTATTTTTCTTCGCTGATTCCTATTTAAAAAATTCAATACGGTTAGACTAATCCAATAAATGTTTAATTAAATATGTTAATGTAATTTCAAGAAACACGTGAAAAATACGAACAACACGAAAAATCTGTCGTTCAACTGTCAAATTTAAGTTTCTTGCACTTTTTCATGTTTTGACAATAGTGATCTTTTTTGTTGCTCAAACAGCCAGTTGAAAATGCATCTCAATACTTTCATTTCATTTGAATCGGTGAATGTAAAAAGGATGAATGTAAAGAACGAGTCACATTTATCAAATTTTCCAATTTTATTAACAGAAAATTATTTTATTTTAATAAAAAAAATTAACAAAATTGCTTTTGAAAATTTAAATATGATATTTAATAAAATTTTTGAAATATTACAAGTTCCTGAAATACTCAATGTTATCATTCGCTGTTTCTTATCATATTTAGTTTTTTATTTGTTACTCGAGGTATTACGTCCGAGAACGAATTGCAGAGATATTAAAGATACTAGAAATGATTGTCGAATACGACTATTCCTCTTTTCCCGCTTTCTTTATCGACTTTGTGAAATAGTGTACGTCGTGATTTCGTCTTTTAATTTCGGCATTCGTCTTTGACGACGCGTAATCGATACGATCGGAGGCTTCAGGAAATTGCCTGTTCTCCGTAGATCTACACAACGCGTTCAAGACACACAGGAGATTTGCCATCGTAGAGAAGGCGTTTCCCTCTGGAAGAGATTCAGGCTTTATCGCCTAAGAATATTAAAAGTGCCCTCGCGATCGAGAAACGGATCGGCGAATCAGGAAACGCAGGAACATCCCTTGTGCTTTAGCGTTGCTAAAACGACGGGGTTTTATCAGCCAAAGGTAGAAGAAAATTACTACGCTGCGGGCGCGGAAGAAAAACATCCCGTGCAACACGGCGAATCGAAAGATTCAACTGCTTGCACTCCGATTAATGGAAATCCCGTTTTATTCTCATTTTTTATCGAACCCGCGTGTCGCGAGAAACCGGAGAAGAAATCGTACTCGCGGCGAAAATGGTGTATATACTATCGAATTCGTTTCTCATATTAACGCTTCAGTATTACGTAATATCATAGCATTATAGTCATTAAAAAATTATAATTTATGTAAAAAAAGTGTAAAAAATTACTGTCAAGAGACGATTTAATTCTATGGCAAAACATCTCTTGCGGCGACTCGCAAAGAATGAATGAATATCGAGTCGATGCCAATGATTAATTACTCGTAATTAGTTCCTTGACACGATAGTAAACGTCAACGTTGCCAAGAGTAGTGATTCTTCGAAGCAATTTATCAGTAATTCATCTTTTTCTTTAACTTATTACCATGTCCCACGCCCACGGATCCAGCGAAGAAAGAAGGCCCGCGTGCAGGACCAATAAGAAAGATGCATGAGCACGAATATCGTGTGCGCGAGATATTCCTGAATATAAATTATGAATAATTGCGAGCGAGCTTCACGTAAAAGCGGAAGGTTGCGCCCCGTGAAGTGAATAGTTTCGTTAGGGGGCGCCAATAAATTGTTACTGAGCTTTCTGAAGCTCGTCCGCCGCCTTAATTTCGCGCATGGCGAGAAAGCGCTCCTAAAATGCTCGCCGCAAGATACGTTGCGGAACAGCACGCAAGAAAGGAGAGCAAAAGTCACTTTACTTTCTTCTCGTTTGTTTTTTCTTTTTTGTTTTGCGAGGATAATTCATGTCACGTGGCAAACAGGGAGACGAATGTGATGACACAACGAGGGGACGGATCAAAAATGGGTGGAGATCCAAAAATTGGACATTTCCCGGTGCGGAAGTGAGCGAGTATGAGTAATAATTCGTGATGCCGTAAAGCCCCATGTATCGTGTGCGAAGTGTACAGAGCGAATTTATTGTGTGCTTGTTATTGCTCTTTGTTAGTGAAACTGTTGAAATGTTATTGATGGCTGGGACTTGTATAACTTTGGATAACTTTGAACAAGAAATCGATTTTCCGAGTGACAAAAAATATTTGAGCCGAAATTGCGTTGCAGAAGCTCGCAGAATTTGTCTCGATTAACTCACATTCCCTATTCCGGTGAAGTTCGAAGCCGTATTTATTACTGTGCAGTGTGTCGATTTACTCGCATTAGTTGCGACTAAAGTGACTAAAGCCGGATGTAATTTATCGCGCGTACAAGTTACACGCCGATCTCTCATAGAGGAACATTAAATCGTCGTGATACGGCCGGTGCATAATATGTTAGGATCAGGAATTGTGGATTTTCTGATCAATTAACAGTTAAAGCCAAACTAAGTGTTTGTCATGGCAAGTTAAAGTTTCCGGGGGGAGGAGGATAGACAGAATTACGGTGTCCGTGATTCGTTAAGCTGAGCCATCGATATCTAGCTGATCGTTCGGCGAACAACTTTGGTGCGTCGTCCATCTTATGTACCATCCTCTTTATTTCCATCCAATGATAGCAATTCGACGTATTGACTTTTAGTGCACACAATTTTTTGGCATTGATATATAATATTACAATTGTAGTTCAGCGAATCCATCAATTCGAATATCTCTCATGTGTATCAATAAATTAAATTTTATTCGAAATAAAAAAGTCAAAGTTCTTTTATAAGAATTTTTATGAATCGTGATATTTGATTTAACTGAAAATCAAATAGATCAATCGTTTCATTTATTTGTTATGTGTATCCAAAAGAGTAACGTTGTGATATTATCGATGAAATCTACTGCTACAGGAGTCAAATGCCCAAGAGGTTACCGTTACATAAACTACGTGACTGCTTTTGTTTCTCTTTTTTGGCAGCCGTCAACAGTATTTCGTAACTTTGCATTAAATCGATATCCGATAACGGATAGTGGCCGCGAAGAGCGAAATTTTTTATTTTATTTCTATAATTTTGCTGACACCGAAGGCGGATGGCGATCGATGATGGGTAGGAGAGCAAGAAGCGCGATTGTAGGTTATCTATGGAAAATGTAATATATTCAATGATAGTAAACCGCATGGTCCAGTGGATTTAGCTTTGTGTCCTGCGGTTACGATACTGCAGATGGATTTGCTCGTATGTAACGCCCTTAGAAATTGTTCAAATATGCTTGATTGACTCACTCTGTGATTTTAATGAAGTTTACTGCAGTATCACATTGTTATATGACATACCGATATGTATAACTTGCATGTTATTTCAAATCACAATCACGTAAGGATAATTCTTCTGTCCTTATTAATTCACACTCACAGGAACCTACTTTTTAAAAGTGAATCAGTGACTTTAATGTCACATTGAGGATAAAAGCATTAAATATGGATCAGGTACCAGTTCCGAATCACATATTATATTTATTAAATAATTATAAATTATAGTATTTTCTATCAAATATTGCATATCATAAGATTCTTTAGCATTTGTTTTATCTTTTTTAAGTGTTAGTTATTTTTTATTTATTAGCAACAGCGCTACACATTTTATTGATGTCGTTAACTAATAAAACGTGACAGGTAAAAGGTTATTAAGGTATATATCCTTTAAAAATTCATTCAGAATATAATATTATAAGGATTACTTTATGGCTTATACAGGAGGTAGTAAATAGCACTAAATTTCGTGAAAAAAATCAATATCATGCTCAGTTGAAATTAAATCCAAAAAGAAAGCATTTGATGAACTACTCCACAATTAGTACATGGGATCTAAATGTGAATAATTGTCATTATTACATTTAATTAAAATTAAAACATAAATTAAAATACATTAAAATACATTAAAATTAAAATGATACTGAAATGAAATAAAATTATTCATATTTATGATCAATTATAACTATTAAATATTTTATTAATTATTTGGTACTGTTCTAGATAGAAATATGAATGTTTTTTCTGAGAGTGATTCAACTAGTGACCTTATCTTATAACTGATGTAATCATTAGCTTTATATTTACTGTTTTTCAGTAATTATATTTATTGTTTTTTCAGTAATAATACACTGATTCACTTTTTCCTACAAGTGAATCCGCAGAAAATCATAACCTCTAAAAGTGAATCAGTGTATTATCACTAAAAAAACAATAAATATTCGCTGATGATGCATCAATTATAAGTGTAGCACTGAAGTCAATAATAATATACTGATTTACTTTCAGAAAGCATTAGAGCTTCATTTTACAATTATAGAAAAATGATTAATGTATTATATTGAGATTTAACAAATTTCTTCGTCATGATTGTTCTCCAGATGGATAATCATTATTCATTACATCTTTCCCGTAATTTTTCTTGACGATTGCCTGCAATATCGATCAATGTGGAACATCTTCTTCTTTCCCCCTCGAGTACGATTGAACCGGTCTTTCTTCTTATTTCTGAGATCTCAGAATAAATGCTTCAGATTACGCGACCGCTATCTACGGGCTATTACGGATGAAAGAATTACGATTTCTACGAGATGACGCGTAAAGTCCTGTTGCGAAAGATCTATTATGGTAACAGAAGTAACAGAATCATCGTCGGGGAGAACCGGAGGGTAGTTATCTGACTATTCTGCATACGTCACAGTACGCGATTTATTTTTCAAATCGAAAGTATTGAAAAATTTATGACTCGCCTTATCTGCGCACCATAAAAGTACCGAGAGAATAAAATGTCGCGTATTATCTGGGGAAGTTATTTTATTCCACGATGCCGACATCTCGCGGGTCGCTACGATCGCTGCAAATTTATTTGCATAGAGTCGAAAAGAGAGAAAAAGAGCGCGAAGGGAAAAGATCGCGTTACACGCCCTCAGCACCGCTCCTGATACTGCTAACGATGAAAGGAAACAGATTCTCGTCTGCACGTCTCGTGAAGAAGTTTGCAAAAGTCGAAGGAATAGAATTCCTTTAAATCGTTCGTACTGAGCACGCACGTCGCTAAAGGGATTTAATATATGAGAACATCGTTTTTCATGCAAATCCCTGAAGTTACGCACGACGTACCGTCGCAGCCCGACGCAGGATTGCGGCATAACGTATAATACGTGATCGTAAATAAGACATTCTGTTAGAATATAGTAGAAATGAAATCATAAAAAAACCGCGATAAACAGAACGGTCGGCAGTTTTATTTCACAAAACATGCGTAGCCGATACACATAACATGCGTATTGCCGATTTCCGTGTTACTGGAGTGATCAGATAGATAATATTCTCGCGAGCAGAACACAATAGATGTAAAAATCGTCTAGTAATGTTAATCGATTGCATTCAAAATCATCTCTTCATACCGATAGATGCGTTGAATTTTTATTCTTTATCCATTGAAAAATGCATACGGTTTGAAATGTGACAGAAAAACAAAATATTACTAACACTAATTGACATGCAATCCTTAATACTTATAGTATTGCATCTTTCATAATTCCGATGATTAATAAATGATAATTTTAGGTTAATAATAATTAATTAATATTCCAATAATTAATGAATTATTAATTATTTAAAATTATCATTTATTAGTCATTGAAATTATAAACATAATAGTCAATATTATAATTGATAGCATATAGAGATCATCAGTATTTAATAATAAATAACTTCCAATTATATATGTGTAACAAATTTATCTTCAAGGAATAGAACGTGCATTAAGAATTTAATTGAAAACAATAAAGGAAATCGCCGCTAGTATACCACAAATAATAGAACAATTTCGAGTCCGTTTCGATTATAAAATATTTAAAAGCCCATCTTGCGTTATATATCCTATCACGACCATTTCTCCATTTTCTTCGTTTACACGAATAGCGGCTGTCGCAATTCGCTTGTCTACTATCTCGCATTCCACCCTCCTCATACCTCGTACCTAAGGTACCCTGTCTTTTTCCGCTTTCCATTCCTCCTCCGGTGCTGAGTCAACTAAAACAACCTGGCAATTACTCTCCGAGGATCGTTACAACCTAGAAAACAATCTTGCCGCTTGTACGTAGACGAGGATGCAGTTCGGCGACGCGACCGAATCGGCGCGGTGTGGCGCGGCGCGAGCTCGACTTAATTTTAGACACGATCGTAATTTTCGAGTCCGTGCCGTAGTTATCGTCGCGCGAAACGAAGATGCCGCGACGAGACGCCACCATAGTCGTAATGACGAATGTTTCATTAGTCGCGTACACGATGAACATCATGCGAACCTGCGAAAGAATTTTTCATCGAGTTTATCGATCGTTAAAATTTTAAACCTCCTTCACCCGGTCTTTACTTTTGAAGTCTCACTTATTTCTCTTTACGTTCTTTTAAACTTACATCTACGAACTCATAGCTCGTCAGTTATGATGCATTACGATCTTTCTTTCGACTTATCGTCCTGCAAGCGATAAAAAAGATACCACGTACGTTCCGATATGATCTTAAAAAACATCTTTTTCTCGTTCTCTCTCTCTCTCTCACTATTTTAAATATTATATGTTTATACAATATTTGTAGATCTCGAAAGAAGAGATGTGAGATATTTGTATGTACATGGAGATGACGGCGAGACGGCATAAATGAAATTATATATTATATATTGATCGCGATATAATGTAATGCACATTCTCGCGTAAAATGTATGTTTCTCTATTTGAAATGCAATATCGGCAGAGGGTCGTTATAATCTAGCAATGTATAATCCAATACTAATAGGATGGTCCAATAACGAGCCAATAACCCTCCAGCTTACTACTCACGAAATGCTATGAAATTAGCATAGATTGTTGTGGTACGAAGATCAGCATCGCGTATATGATGTGTTTGTGGTAAACGCCACGAAGGAAGATCTAGAATAAATATTTACTCATGTTGTAAAAGCCTATGTGAATATGCATCGTCCATCAGGGACGACGTATCGAATACGAGCGCGCTGTATATTTCGTGAAATTTTAGGTACGCAGTAAAAGTCCCCCACCGTCCATTTCGTTGAAAGCTTTTTATTAAATCGAAAACTCTTTTCTACAATTTTCTACGATCATGAACAAAAATTCCAATTAGGTTATCCATTGTGATATAAAATCTGCCAGTGACGTACGATGCATAATACATTAGATTACTCGCGATGCAGAAATGAGCGCCTTTGTTAGCAACAATTGTGTAAAGTTTATTGCCGACAATGTGCAGTGTACGTGCCTGGGTCATTCAACATTTTATACGAAATTAGGCTCTGTTTGACGCATAATAACGTGGCGTTTGCGTTTTCTATATGCGAAGGTGGATTCATTGGTAGCACATACGGAGTACGACGGTCGTCCCAGTAGATTGTATGAATGTCCCAGATAGCACCCACAGGCTAATATTCGCAGCTCCGAATTTATCGCTAGAACGGAGGTCCGTCGGGATTGTCACGAGTCCGGCAACTTTATTTTCGCCGTTTGTGAGTTTGGCTTTTCGTATCTATTACGGCGATGCGGTACGGCCCCCAGGAAAATGAGCGACCCGGAGGAACTTTCCTGTTGGGATATCCCGTGGGATGTTGGGTTGCTGGAATGAGAGCGAGAGAAAGTATGTGTACGTATGTATTGTAAGAGAAAGAGAGAGAGAGAGAGAGAGAGAGAGAGAGAGACACAGAGAAAAAGAGGGATATGCGTAGCATGAGCCGTGTTTGTAACAAAGAGGAACCGCGGTTCTCGCAGTCGAGACCAACATTCCCAACGACACCGGCGTCGAACAGTGGATACATAACTTTTGACGAATTTACGCACGTCACCGCATGCAACAGAAGAACATTGACATTGCGCAACATTAGCCGAGTGCTTGCAACTTTGATCCGAGTAGGACTGTGCGAGCTACATAAAGAGAAGCACAGCGACAGAGTGATGTCTTGTTTGAGTAATTTCATTTACGTTGAGAAGTTTGCATTGGCGGTATTAGTGATGCCACTGCGTGCTTCTTCCCTCCCCCCTCTCTCTTTCTCTTTCTCTCTTTCTCTCTCTCTCTCTCTCTCTCTCTCTCTCTCTAACATCGAGCTTGAGCTGCTAAATATTGAAATGCCACGAGTGGCGGTAACGTTTTCGTATTTCAAACTTCTCATGTATACATAGATGCTTCATTTCATTATTAATCGACAGCTTGATTTTAACGATACATGACATTTTATATGTAAGGCAATGTAACTACCCCTTCGAGACTTCATTAACGTGTCGCAGCGTTGGATGGCTTATTTAACTTTGTCCTGTATCTAGTGCAATTGCAGTCACACGCGAGGGGTGGAATGTGAGGGCTTCTCTAAGTCCTGTTGGTAATTCCATTCGCCATGGCTAACTATGTACTGGATTATGTCCGTTACTGCTCAACGCTCTCAGATCTCCCTCCCGCGCGATGCGATATAAATGTCATTAAAAAAATCCGGATTTGTGTGATTCTTCTATTCTCGTATGTTGCGATTCGCTCTGAAAGTTACGTAATGAGAGGTAGAAAAAAAAAAATATACACGCTACATCCATATGATGTGTAAAAGCCACTCCCTTGGTTTTCGCGCTTCAAGAGTTTATTTACACCGCGTGCGTCAACTACGAATAGTGGAAAAGCGAGACATATATAGAGTGAACTATCGATGTACTCGAAGGGGGGAAGTGAGAGCGCACGCAGAACCAGACTCATTAATATTCCACCGTGATAGCACCTGCTAGCAGCTGATAAGTTCGCGTACATTTAGTCGCGTGGCATGTTCTTTCTGTCTGTTTCCATCTATGGGTAACTAACTAATTCCATGATTATCTCTCCTCATCATTTCGGCAGAAGGTGAAAACGTTAAAAAATTATTCTCGCGAATTAATTCAACAATGTTTTGTAAAACTCAGCGAGAATGTATTTTACACTTAATCCAAAAATCTATGCTTTCAATATCACGCGACAAAATCGATTGAATATCGAAAAATAGAGATAGAAAGCGAGAGAGAGAGAAAGAGAGAGAGAGAGAGAGAGAGAGAGAGAGAGAGAGAAAGCGTAATTTATTGAGCGCTCTGGAACAAGTCCTTTCAAGTGTTAAAGCCATAATATAAAATAAGACTTAGATATAAATAGTAATTCATATTTAAAAAAAAAAACAAAAGATTGAGAGAGAGAGAGAGAGAGAGAGAGAGAGAGAGAGAGAGAGAATATCTTCTATGTATCTTGCCTTATCATATATACCGCCGAACAATATATAACATCAAAATGCATGGCCAGATGAGCATCACCGATGGTCCCCAGCCATAAACCATCTGCCTCATTATGTTCTCCTGCGATGCAGGTATTTGCGCGGCTCATATAATGCACATCGAGCAGCTTCGGCGACAATATTAATTTTCGCCGTATTGCACGCTGAACGGTGGGTTATCGGGCGTCAGTGGGTTAATTAAATCGTGATTTTCGCGACGCGGGAACACACGCAGGGACAATCCGGCCGTAAAATTGATAGCCAGAAAGGATCTCCTTTCGGATTAAATCTCGGCGTGACTCCCAAATAGCTCTACATTTTTTCCTCTTTTTTTGGGAATTTTTTCCATAAAGCTCGTGGAAGACGCGATTAAATGAGGGATAATCCGAATAACGAGGTCGATTAAAACGCGACTGCGCCGATCGATGGATACATCTTATATTCCCGGATGGTCATTGAATATTATGGCATTAATTAGTCGCGACAAGCGCGCTCGGCATTAGGCGACGATACCTCGTGCGTTTACGAACAAAATGAATGTCGAGTTCTATATTGTGATAAAAGCTACGAACACAAACGGCGTGAATGCATGCAATAACAACAAAGGAACGTTTAACCGCAATCATTGAAATTATGAGATTTTCAAATTTTTCCAGACTCGAGATTATGGAGTATATAGAGATTTCTCCGCGGAATTGATCCTTAAACGCTTTTTTAACGTGACGTGCCCGGCTTTCTTTTTTTAATACTTTTTTAATGTTTATGTTTTTATTAAGACTAAAACCGAGCTAAATTAATCCAATCGTGGTAAATCTAGCTTTTTACGTGAGAGGATTGTCACCAAAAATAAAATTACTGTAATTAATTATGATTATTTATGAAAAGCAAAAATCTAAACTTTCACGTGCAAATTCAAATTAATTCGGAAAGAAGAATTATTAGATTAGACAAAAATGACAGCCGCTGTTTTAATATTAATAAAAATCAAAAGTAATAAAAAATTAATAAAAATCGATGTAAAAAAGAATCTGATAAGTAATAGTTACCAAATGTTGAATGAAATAATTCCAATCAAATGTTTGGCTAATATTATAACCAAAAATCATTTTATTTTTCTATGAACATTTAGTATGTATATCTATAATAGTCAAACGATTGATTATATTATTATATAATACTTATTAAATATTTAGAAAAGTTAAATCATTTTTTATTATGTCATATTAATTAAACATTTGATTTGAATTATTTCACTCAACATTTAATAATTATTATCAAACTCTTTTTTTCAATTTGGAGAGAGATGTATTTGTTGCACTATTTTATTATATTTCTTTGACTGTGTTATATTAGGTTATTTATTTTCTTCTTTGTGCTCGTTTCTACTAATATAGATAAATTTTAATTTCTTGGGTCAAAATTAAATTTGTGTTTTATCTTTTTCTAGTCTTAATTAGAAAAGGACAAAGATAAATTAAACCGAGATTAAAATTAATCTACATTGAATACATAAAAATAGACTAGCACAGTTATTTATATTGTTGACTTTAACATATATCTCCTTCGATTTTTTGCTGATAAAGAATTTTGTACAATTAGAAACTTTTAATTATTAAATATAAAATTTTAAACAACAAATAACAAGAAGGGATTACAAGCCAGTTTTTTATGTATTCAGATTCTTAGAACATACGTTTCGATACTTTATTATTAAATTATCCTCAGTATAAAGAAATTATACTCTGATGTTGATACTGAATTTAATTAAATTGCATGATTTCTTTAATAATTTACAAATATTATCATCAAATTTGGTTCTAATAAAAGAAAAAGTGAATATGGAATATTTATAATTATGATTCATCTCGCTCTTTTTTTTTGTATAAAATTTTAAGCTTTGAATTATACATTTAATGGCTTATATTGTTCGCCTTAATTTTTGTTTCATCATTCGTAAAATATATATACATTTGCTCGATATCGCTTGTTCCTTATTGTTTAACGATTAAAAAAAGATGCTTACAATAAGTTCATTTTTATGAAAGTTATAAGCAATCGAATTGGCCTAGGTATATCATATCCAGTATGATACAAGTGTGTTGTTCCCACGGTGTGACATTTAAGGATTAATCGGCTGCTTCGCGACCCCGAATGCAGTATGGCGCGAATGGACCACTCTCGACAATTATATTAACCTAATAATTACGACGTCCACGTAATTGCATCACGTGGAAACGAGCGATACGGCCATTAAGTGGTCCGCTATCGTTAGCGCGATTAATAACTTTTTTATAACCTAATCGTTTTTACAATCTAGGATGTGCCGACGTAATATCGTACACGAGGTAATACGCGACGTAACAGCGTAGAGCTCGATATTATCAAAGAGTGAAAATCCATTAATAAAAACTGGAACAATGTGTGTGAATGCATATACATATATATATATATATATATATATATATATATGTGTATGTCTGTATGTCTGTGTATACGCGTGTCGCGTGCGCGTGCCGACACCC
>NW_017259383.1:196514-206736 GCF_001594045.1 Atta colombica
AGCCGACACCCGTTCGATTAACTATCTGCAAAATGAATAGTCATGGCCGCGGTATAGTGAAATATCCGCGTAGCTTCTTCGCTATGCTACATATCACCACCTCTCGGCAGCCCCGCATAACACATATTACGCTTCCGTGAGTTATAAATTGGATCACGTCGCTGCATTATTCATGATCCCGAAGGGCGTCAAAGCCGTTTGATTCATTCCGTATCCACGACGGTAGATACTACGACGACGACGACGCGTATGGTGGCTCGGAGATTCCTACTTGACCGATATGATATCCCCCGTTGTCCATGTGTATCGCCTCTTTTTTCTCCCCTCCCCCTTCCCTCCTCCCACGCTTTTTCCTCCATGCGATTTTACTTTCAACGATAGATCGACCGTACGTCACATATTTCATATTAGGGTGAAATATGAAAAAAGATGAGAAGGATACCGTGCGATATTACGCATGGAGTTTTTGTTTAAATGTAAAACGATAATAGTATAAGATTCAACGAAAAATGTGTTGAGCTCTATTTAGAGGGAATGCGCAATCACATATGATACAAACTTCTCTCATTATGAGTATTTGCCGAATTAATTTCGCTCGCATTTAAAAGATAGGAAAAATATTTTTACATCACATTTGTAATTGGATCACCAATGAATTAATTACTTTATTTTTCCGCTGCCTTTTTATTATTAACATTAATTATATTTTGAGAAATATGGAAGAAATAAAATGACTAAATATATGTCTTGTTTACAATATATGTCTTGTAAATATCACAAATTTCGTTTCTTAATCCGAGCCTCGAACTGCTGCAATGTTGTTCCAGCGAAATAACGTAAAGTTTGCAGCGTGTCGTTTGCTGAAAAAGCAAAAAAGGAGCGTCGAGGTAAAGCTGTTAGAAAAAAAAAAACGATGAAGAGAACCGTGAATTTATTGCCTGTGAAAAATTTAAGCTCAGTCATATAGACGCAATCTTTTAATTCAGAATGCAATTATGCCGGCAGTTTCTATATTCCCTTTTTGAATGTAGATTTACAGCGCCCGGCACACAATGTGCTTTTGGCTCTGTCTCGCGGAAACTTTCTCCGTGTTCTCTCGGCTGCCGCCAGCTGAAAATTATGGGCATCCTTGCTAAGGTGTTTACACCAAATGTAGATTTTAGTTGGTCGCATACCCCACGGCATTCAGCGCTAAAAGACGTTTTATCGCCATATCCGCAGGTGTGCTCTATCGCGACTGTTAAAACCAAGAGGGCGAGACACTGCCAAAATAGAGATTCTACCATTGGCGACTCCTGCAACTTTCAATTTGTTTTATCGTTATATCCACTCTCTCGGTTAAAATATTACAGTGAGAAAGAAAATCGTCAAAGTGTTAACAAGCGCTTTAGAGATGGAAATATTTAAAGACATAAGTATCGAAAATCATAAGTATCGCGTATATTTTCTCTCACATATTAAACTTTTTAAACCTTCTATTTAAACTTTTTATTATTTTTTCTTGTTGTTGATAAAATATCGTAATTTGTTTATTCTCTGGTGCGTACATAATGCTACTTTTGTTCCCGTCACGCTCGCATAATTCAGTCATTCGCTGTTTCCGTAACAAAAACGAGAACGGCCTCTCTCTGCCGAGTTTTGTAATTTCTCGTCTTTTGTCTCTTTTTCTCCATACGTCAAAAGTTGTCACGTGGCTTCACCTAGAAGCTTTGGTAGAATAGAAAGATTGGAAGATTCGATCGGTGGAAAAACATCCGCGAGCACCAATCACAGCGCGATAAAAGTTCGAAATCCCAGACGATTCGCCATCAGAAACTGCGAACTTTTCGACGCTCGCTTGCCAGTAGAAAACTCATCGTTGTTTCCAACTATAAGCTCAGGCATTCTCGAAATTGAATCTCGAAAATCTTACCGATATCGGCTTCCCTCAATGGATTTGACTTTGCGATAGAGCGATCAACGAATAGCGTATACATATTAAGAGTAGAAGTCGATCGAGACGCAATAGAGAGTCTACGTCTCAATCTAGTTCGTCGTGTTATTTTCGACGAGAGCTGACTTATTTACACATATAACTCAATTCTTTCGAGAGTTTAAAACTGTAAAAGAAAATTGAATTCAATTATCGAATTTAATTTAATTGCTGAAAGAAATTAGCAAGCGATTGGTCGTTATCAATATATAATGATTATGATAATCGATCTATTGAATTTTAACTTCGATCTACAGTGGCTATCAATAAAAGTTTCCAGCCAACATAATTTTATCGATAATTCTTTATCTATTTTTCAGTTTATAAGTTAATAAAGTTCTTATTATAATTAATTTAAGAACATTTAAGTATCGTGTTACTTAAAATACAATACATTAAATTATTGTATACATTGATAAATTCATAATAATAAGTTGTAATTTAAATTATTTGTGATCATTTGTAGGTCGTCTGCTCTTAATAAAAATATAACAAACAAGTTAAATTTTACTTTATCATTTATTTATTGCATTAATGTAAATGTTGTTTACGTTGAAACTAATTACACAAATATATTGATTTACATTTTAACATGGAAGTTAAAAATAACAAAATTTAACTCAAGAATTGGCTTATCATTGTTTCTTCTTTGATATCCAAACTAAATAAAGATTTTTTATCAGAATAATACAATAAAATTACTCATTCGGAAACTTTTGGCAGCCACTGTAAAAATTATAGATTATACACACAAAAAACTTAAGTAGTAAGACATAAGCACTAAGATCGATCAATTACGGTAGAGAACACCTCTTAAATCTATATCAAATTTAAACCTAACTAATTTAAAAAGTTGTCATTGCTTAATATATTGTTGTTTTATATCGATGATTAAAACTATATACTTTGAAATTGCCTATAAGAGCCGACACTGAATGGATTTGAATAAAAATTTTTATTCAAAAGTTACAAATAATATACATTTCGATTACCGTTTGGATCCTTCTAAAAAAATATATTATAAAGTGTAATCGTCAAGCAAATAGAGTCGCATTATTCTATAACGAATTATATTGTCCATACATGGTTATAAAAGGTTTGTTACAAAAGTCCGAGCGCCATATACATTTAATTTCCAGATTAATTATGTCGAATATAATAAAACAAATTAAATGTGGAAATGTATATTATTTAGTAACAAACTTTTTACAACCACATATGAACAATATAATTCGTTATAGAATAATGCGACTCTATTTGCGATTACACTTTGTAACGTACTTTTAGTAAACATATGATATTGAAAAGAACCCAAACGGTGATCGAAATGTATATTATATTTGTAACTCTTGAATAAAAATTTTTATATACAAATCCATTCAGTGTCAGCTCTTATAGGCAATTTCAAAGTTTGATTTAATTCGTTAGAGCTTGATTATTAATTAATTTTTTTAAAATTAATTAAAACTATACAACATCCAATTGATATTATAAACTTAATAGTGAAAATAAAATAAAATAATATATGTAATAGCAAATCTAAAATGTTGATTTGTTTATTGCTTTCGTCTTACTGCTTAAGTTTTTTGCATGCTACAGCCTTAAATGTACGATAGTGATTCGTCAAATATGGATAATAATACACGGGGAGAATTTTTTTTAAATTTACCCTGAAAATATGATAATTGTGGTACAATACAATATTTTAAAGATTTTTATTAGTTTTTATTTCCTTCAGTAAAATTAATCAAATTTATTTTATATTTTATTACAGTTTTATTATATAAATGAGACAAATTTACATAAAATTCTTCGAAATACAATGTTGTCTACTATATTTTCAAGGTAAGTTCTAAAAAAAAATTCCCTCCGTGTAGATTCAAATATAAAAAAAAACACCATTGATTCATATCGCGATGATACGTGCAGCTAAAGCCTATTATACAATTACGTAATATGTATAAATGTTGTAGTTACACGCAAAAAAATATTTTGCTCCTCCAGCTAGAATTATAACTGTTTTTTGTATCTAATAGAAAATTATGTATTATACGCATAGAATTTATAGCACAAATTTAAATTCTATGTCATCTATATATGATTAGATGCAATACATATCCAATATCGCAGTACTTGCTAGAAATTTATCTATTTTAGCTATTTTTCGTATTTAGAATAATTTTCGCTATAATTTTCGCTATAAGCTGCAAGATCACTTTTTTGGGTGTATAAGAATTGACCAATCATAGTCACATATGAGGAGAATATTCGACTGTGATTGATTAATTCTTAGACAATTCTAACCACTTACAACTATGTTTATGCAATTGTAGAATAGACTTAATGAAGATGCGCGTCTACACGCTTCATTCCTAGAATCCGCGGTCTCTTTCTCTGACACACTCTCTCTTCCTCTCCCGACGATGATCTAATAATCTTCCTTATTCCGATTGTTGCGCATACAGGAGGATGCAGTTGCAAGCGTGTGCGCACGACTTTAATCCGATGCGTTAGATTATGTAACGCAATTGTAGATTGAATGAAATTAGACCGTAAAGGGGAACAGACTCTATATATTTTCCCCGACATCTAGCTTCTCTCTTGAGACAGATTTCCGAAATTAATATAGAAACTCCTACGCGCCGTTCCGCTAACAACCTCGCTTTGTTTTCCTCGAACATCAATGTTGCTTCCGCCACCGCACCGTTGCGCCATCATTTTCAAAACAGACTTTTGCACCCCTCGCACCGCGGGAAACCTAATTTTTCTCCAATGTCAGGAACGAATGCGCGCAAAAGCATGGCACGAGCGTGGCAACGCGCGCCGGCTGTTGCCTGATGAAAATTCATTTCGAATCCTTTGGCATTTATCGACGAAGTAGCCCGTGTAGCCGCTCGTGTTCACTCGCACGCGCGATAGACGCGTCCGCCCTTCGACATTTTCAACTTAAAATTGCTTTTCGGAATGAATGTATGAATTTCGTTCCGCCGATTAACTTGGTTGCTTCGCGAGCCCGCTCGAGGCAATCGATGGAACGGACAACGGCAAAACACTGACCGAAAAACTGAAGTTAGTTATGGAAAAAAAAGAGACGAAGAGAATAAAAAAAAAGCGATAAAGGAAAAGAGGCAAGAGCTTTAGACGAGCATACAGTTGGGATATAGACGTCATAGTGCTCGACGGCACTCGATATAACCGAAAATGTTTTCCGTTGTCCACCGTCTTGCTGCTCGGGAATGTCAGAACGTTGCAGCCGGCTGTACTTTATCGGCGAAATTGATTCTCGATTGAGAAGATCGAGAATCCGGAACCGAACGCCCGCACCGCTCGGAACGTCAACCCCGAAATGTGTCCGCTGCCAGCAGAATTTTTCTTCCGTACGATTTAATGCGCGTATCCGTCGTTGACGGTTCGACCGTGTCGTGGGATTAACGTCAACGACCTATGCAGCGCGCGCAACAACGTGCGCGTATTAGCGTAATCGTTTGCTACAATGGCGAACGGATTTTAAAAAAGTAGGGTATTCCGTGCATAGAATTAGGCATTTCGGGAATTTCGCCGAGCTCACAGCAAAATATCTCATATATTCGATTATTTAATGCCCTGCGCTATGACAATTTAATGCTTCCGCGGTCCGTTAATGTCCGTTATGCTTCGGTACCATAAATCGTGGTTTAGTTTGACGTGACTGGGAAATCCACATAACATAAGTAGATTATCTAATGCAAAATAGATTAGCGCAGATATGAGAAACGAAACCTCTACAATGCCGAAGGTCTTTGATAAATTATACGCTTAATAGACGCTACCTGTTACAAAGTAGCAGAATGCTATTTAACCGAAGATATTCCATTTCCATTTTCCACACTGAAATTTTTCGGGAATATGCATTAGGCAAAAAAAAATATTTTATATATATTCTGAAATTTTTGTTTAAAATTTCTTCCTTCGCAAGAGCTGAAAGAGCGGGAATACGCGTATAATTTGTTTTAACCTATTAATTATTTCATATAATAATTCCACCTAATAATTGATCTAAAATCTTCGCGATAAGCGATATACTGATAGCATAATTAGAGTTCAATGATAGACTCTTAATTAGCTAAATTAATGTAGCATATTAATATCTGAAATGTTTAATCAATATTCTCATTACGGAAGGACGACGGTCAATAATTCAGTTACAATAATTTTATTATTAATCCATTTCTAATAAACACGAGTTAATATATTCCCTATTAAGATTTACAGAATAACCCATATAATTAAAATCAAAATTTGACGCATACGAGATTTCACAGTGCAGCAATGTATTTAATATATGCGCAATGTATTTACTGCACAATTTCTATTTTATCGCATCGCGAAATTACACAAAAATGTTTTTCTGGAAATTTTACTGTAAATCTAAAATTAATACTTGTTTCCTCTGTTTCCTTTATATAAACCGTAATGATAAATAGTTTTCAACGCGTAAATCGTTTGCACATTTTCACATGGATAGTGTAATAATTTACTGCTAATAAATATCTCTTGTCTCAAGAGAATATTTAACCGACATCTGTAAATGCGAGCGCGTCATCTGACATTTTGCGTTTTCGACGATGTTGGGTGAATTAATTTATCATTGGTTCGCTTGGGGGCTTGGCTGGGCATCAGCGAAACCGCGCAAAGTTCTGCCTGCTAACATAGGGTCCTCCCGTGCCGGCGATGCGAAAATAACAGAAACTCGTCGTTGCTATCACGAGGAGAGACCAACTTGGATTATAATACATTGTTGCACGACAATGCCGACTCTCGGAGAACTTGTAATTAAATGAGCTACTTGCTGAAATCTCCGCTGACATTTCATTGCTCATCGACGAAGAGAGTAAATTAGGTTGTGAAACTTCCACGTATTTAAGACGATCGAACTGTTGCGCAATTTGCTGCCCCGCCAAGGCAATAATTAACTAACGGCCAAGCGTTAAACAACGGAAATAAGGTATCTGAACCGAATAAGCCTTAATTCATTTTATTTTATTTTTTTTTTAATTTTATTTATGGAGATATTGAAATAAACTAAGTGCGAATATAAAATGTTTATTTAACTCACAAAATAAAATATAGAATATTTTATTCGTAAATAAATGAAAAAAAATTCTTTTAACTCTAACATCTCATATTTATATGTAATAAAAAATAAATTAAAAATAAAAAAAATTAAACATTATTTTTCTAAATCAATTTTAAGATAATTATTATTAATTATAAAAAAACAGGAAATCCCTTTGGATATATTCTATTTTTAAATATCATAATTATTTTTAATTTTATCTGTAATCAATCTATTAATTTAAAAGCAGCATTGAAAATCGTTATTCTCTGACGTAAATCCCACATATAACAAATAAAAAAACAATAATCAAGAAAAATCATAACAATAATCATATGAATGAACTTTAATAAGAATTCATCGATTCTAAAAAAAAATTTATTTATTTAAAAAAAATCGATTTATTTGTTATTTTTCCAGAAAGTTGAATAATATAATATTATAATAAAAACTATATAAAATAAAATATATCTGTTAAGCTTTGCAGCGAATTGTTATAAAAATGATTCATACACACACTTCGTCACAAATTTTTGTTAAATTAAACAAACATGTTGATTCTAATTCTTTAATTTCTTTTTATCTAATTTCTGTAGCACATCTTTTAAGCACAAAATTCTAACTTTAAGCGTAAAGCGCGTTTTTAAATAATAAATTTAAAAGTGGGCCTTATTTAGCTGGATCATATTCGGCTTAAATACCTTATAAAATATCTCTTCGATAGCTTCAATGAATTTCAAATATGCACTAAGTGTATACTAATCGAACATATAGACCAATCGACGGTACGATCGTACGAACTATCCATGGAATCGTAAATTTGTGAGGCGCGATAGTTGACGCAACCTGGTCAGTCATTTTTCAATTTGGTACGCGATTGTGTCACTTTCCGTTTTACTATCTTTTGCTCCATTTTCCCACGTTTATTTTTTCAACTGCAACTTCGCCGATAGAGAGAGAGAGAGAGAGAGAGAGAGAGAGAGAGAGAGAGAGAGAGAGAGAGAAGGGGATGGAGAGGGAGCATCAGAAATAGATAGATGGCTACGGAGGGAGGGGGAGAGAAAAAGAGAGAGAAAGAGGGAACTCTACTCGTTTTAACGTACAAAAGTTATTATCACCGCGGCATCCAATATTCGCGAAAACTGATTTTTGAGTCAACTCCACCGGTCGAGTTGGTATTTGCTTTTTATATTGGCCGAATTTGATACGCGACACCGATATTTTATTATTTACTTATGCGTATGTATATGCATGAGAGAGCGAAAGGGGGTTCGCGCTCTCGCGATACACGCATGAATGTATCGTGCAACGGACGCGCGCGCGTGTGGTGGATCCACGCATCGACGAACGATGAGAATTTATGAGTAAACGCGTAGCATACGCGTGGGTGTACATGCGTATAGCGTAGACGACCAGACGCTCGCCATGGCATGTAGATCCGTCGCACACGTTGCATATTACGCTCCGCGTAATCGGTACGGTACGCACTCCCTGCAGCTGCGACGATTTGCGCATCGCATTTCGACGATCGTATCGATCGTATCGATCGTGTAATAGAGATACGGGGATTATTCGACGATATTTTATACGAGTATTAGATGCAAAATGCACGAAATAATTAAACTACGTTAATTTCTTGAAAGATTTGTTCAGATTGGAGAACAAGTGAATTTTAAGAGATATTAATTGTACAATAGTGCGATAGTGCGTATTATTTGTGAAGAAATTTGAAAATATTCTTTTTTTAGAAAGAATTCAAATTATATTTGTAATCTGTCGATGTTTAATGACTTGATAATGAATTATAATTGAAAATAGATTTTTCCCTCAGCGAACTTTGAATATTACGGTGAAAAGTTAATTGAGTTAGTTTATAAAATCTCTGGCGATTTCATAAAATCGCTAGTTTATTCTGGTCAACAAAATTCAAATTTCTTATAATACAATTATCTGTGATTTTTATATACATATAGAGTCAGCGAGTGTATTTAACTTTAGATTTTTATTGCGTTCTACCCACGTAAATATAATTCTAACAAAAAAGCACTATTGATTTGCTAGAAAAAAAAAAATTAAACAATTATTTTAACATGTGACATATAATCGAGCTTGCAAAGTCAATGTGTTTGTCGAGAATTACTCGAGTACGAGAATGGCAAAGATTTCCTTTGGTTTTTGTACCTTTCGCCATGCGTGTTTGATTTTTTACAACTGTACCTTCGCCCGTAGAAAAGCGCATTCGACGGGTCATCGCGTCCATTCTGCATACCTGCACACCCGTGCGCGCCGCGGCGTTTGACAAAAAAGGCAAAGATAGAAAGGGATGCCGCGCTTTAACGGACGCCACTTTACAAACACGGGACAATCGAATCGTGTACCGCCTTTACGAGGTAATAATGCCTCCACCGATGCGCGCGCGCGTATCCCCCGTGTTGCAAGCAATAAAATAAATTTCCTCGTTCCCTCTCAAATGACCGTAGTAGCGCATGACTTGATGACCTCAAAAAAGCTCTCTGAGCACATTTCAAAGATACTCCCTAGGTTTTCCGTAAAAAATTTCTCTTCGTCAAAGATCGAGATAAGAGCTGGAGTTTTAGTATCTCTCGTTGTTGTTTTCTAGATATTTCGAAGGTACGGCATACGAGGACTATTCATAATAGGTGTGCTGTAGCCTCATTATCGTCCCGTATGCTTGTTAGCTCAGAAGGAAAAGGGGTCTGACGGTCTGACTCGAACTCGGACTCCAACGTATAATAGTATAGCAATCGGGAAAGAGGACGGGGGCGTGAAAGCCATTTGCAACGGTGGCATTTCACAGGCGAGAGCGGTATCTTCTAACGTCTAGTTCGCCGGCGAATGGAGAACTCTGCAGGATTTTATAGCGAACTAAGCGCGAAATCCAAATCCACGCGCGTGAAGTTCAGCTCCGAAATTTGAAGCCCGGAGTTAGTACGGAGGATGGGACAAACTGCTGTGGAAGTACACCCTGCGAGTTCTCATACACGCGAAATCGGAATTTCGACTTAAACCCCCCTTCTCGAATCCGGGAAACGGATTTAAAATTAATCATGTAATTCGTACACGGTTGTAAAGCGAGGGATAAACTTCCGCTTCTGCGTCGTAACAATGCCGCGATATATATATATATATATATA
>NW_017259383.1:206905-210812 GCF_001594045.1 Atta colombica
TATATATATATGGAGTGATGCGATCTTGCATGAGCTCATCCTAAGATATACTTAAGGACAGTTTACCGCGTCAAGATCGGAATCATTCGTTTTATTGTCGAGCTTGTGATTGCGCGACACGTGAATGCAGGTGAAGGATACATTTATCGTTACGAGATGCACCGCATCTCGCATGTTTCATTGCGATATACGCGTTACCTCGCATATCGGCGTCACGATATCAAGTCTTATACAAATGTTTGTCCGTTATTCTCGTAGATCTGATGTGTCTATCGGTCACTGTTCGTCCGCAGGCGACAAATGTGTATACAACGTATCGGCATTACCTGCATTTGCCGAGTTTGACGCGACACGATGGGCGCGGCAGAGCGTATCGTCGTCCTCTTGCCTGTAGGGAAAGGGTTTTACAAGGGCCGTTATATTGCGGTATATATATATATATATATATATATGTGTATGGTATGCTGTCCTTCAGACCGCGGTGAATATCGTTTATTGGTTGCTACCATCGATAAGCTAAACGTTAGTCACTCGTTCGTGTCGAAGTTCGACCGCAAACAAGCCGCGGGCCGTCATTTGGTGCCGTTGTCTTCCCTTTCTCGTTCCCTCGGATAAACCTCACTTTGACGAGTTCTCCATTTTCCGTCTCTTCGACAACAACACGTCGATCAGACAGAAAAAGGTCTCCACTACGTAATAGTAAGTTAATCCATCGCGGGGATTAAAACCCTCCAGAATAAAAACAATGTGGATTTTTATTATGTGCTCTCTTCAAGAGGAGGATGAAATTATTGACAAGTTCAGTTTAGAATAGAAAAATGAAGAAGGCATTATTCTTTTGTGAGAGCTTAAAAAATTGCAATATCCACGCATATCTCGAGCAGAATATTAAATGTAGTAAATAATAAAACAAGTGATATGAGTAACGAAATCTCTAAAGTTGAGAAATGTTTCATGGACGGAGTCAAAGCTCATTTTACTGGATAACATTTATCACGACGCGCAATATTTAACAGCTTTAATTGCATAATGTTAAAGCTAATGTAAAAATATATGTATACGCGGGTGCTTTATATGATAATTGATATTAATTCATGAATGTTCCTTGCGTGCGGCAAAAGCTTCATATTTGTCGGAAATATATCAACGTATAATTTTCTGCTCGATTAAATCGTAAACATGCGAATAGAGACGGGATTTCAAAAACACCACTGGTTTACATATATTAATATACACATTTTTTTATTTTGATCCAATGTAATTAGTTTTCAAAATTGCATAGAGAACTGCATATCAAAAAAAATATTGCTCCGAATGACGAATAATATGTATAATAAATTTCACATAATAAACAAATGGACAAACAATATTTTGTCGATTTGTTTAGTAT
The DNA here is from genome assembly GCF_001594045.1 of Atta colombica. Classification (NCBI taxonomy): domain Eukaryota; kingdom Metazoa; phylum Arthropoda; class Insecta; order Hymenoptera; family Formicidae; genus Atta; species Atta colombica. The sequence goes on from NW_017259383.1 coordinate 208,296, forward strand.
GTGTGTCGAATCGAAATTATGACTCGCAATAACATTATCACGCGTCGTTACTCTCTGGAAATTATTTCCGTCTATGTAGAAATGAATTTTAAGCGGACACAGAACAACCCCGAGCGACTTCTCACAGACACATGCGCAACAACCGCGTATAATTCCGCAATTTCGATCCGCACGACCGTCTTACGATGATTTAATAGCGAACGAAAGTTGAAACGTTTATCTGAAATGGTCTCCAAGTTGAATTACACCCAAGGGATGACGAAACTGATACGACCAATCGAGGATAAAGAGACAGACTTCCCCGGAGACCATAAATCCGTACGCGTGTAAATTATTTTCGTTATTCTCCTAGCTATTATACGCCATTTGCTGTTATACGCATGATAATTTAATGATAAAGAGTGTATCGATATTGCTTAATAATATCTTCGAATTAACGTATATTGAAAAAAGAAACTGATAAATAGCTAATCAAACGTTAAGTGAAATAATTTGAATCAAATGCTTGATTAAAATAATTTTACTTTTTTAAATATAAGAATTAATTTACTTTAAATGTTTAATAATTATTAAAATTGATTATATTATTGTTTGATAATAACGATTAAATATTTATAAAAGTAGAATTATTTTTTGTTATACTAACCGAATATTAAGTTAATAATTTTACTTTTGATTTTATAATTAAAATTATTTCATTCTACATTTGGTAGCTATTATCAAATCCTTTTTCAATATATATTTTATTACATTTATTATCAGAAATAATTATTACTTTTCTGAATATTCAATAATTATTAAAAAATAGTTGATTATAATATTATATATTGGGAGTACAAATTAGTTCGGTCCGTTTCCCTAAAGATGACTTCAGCTGTTGTGAATGGCTCATAGTGATAGCTGATTTTGGCTTCAGAGAGATTAAACATCTGCTAATAATATTTATATCGCTTTGAGTTTCATACAAAAATTGATTTTTACTGTGTTTGAAATGTCGAATTTTGTATTAATCAAGCAGCATTTGCGGAAGATTTTGATTTTCTGCTTTAATTGGAATAAAAGTGCGGCTGAAGCCCATTGAATGCTTGTCGAATTTATGGTGACACTGCTCCAACTGATAAATCATGTAGGGAATGGTTTCGACGTTTCAAGGATGGAGATTTCAGCGTTGAAGACAAGCCTCACTCTGGACAGCCAAAAAAATTCGAAGACAAAGAATTAAAGGCATTACTCGAAGAAGATCAGAGTCAAAGGAGCTTGCAGAATCATTGGGGGTAACTCAACAAGCCGTTTCTGTATGATTGAGAGCCATGGGAATGATTCAAAAACAAGGAAATTGGGTGCCTTATGAACTGAAACCGAGAGACGTTGAAAGGACGTTGATTTTTCACTTGCGAACAGCTAATTCAAAGACAACAGAGAAAAGGTTTTTTGCATCGGATTGTTACTGGAGATGAGAAATGGATATTCTACGACAAGAAGAAAAAATACTACGCTAAGCCCGGTCAATCATTGCCATCGACCTCAACATCAACACCACGGCCGAATATTCATGGTTCGAAGATCATGCTTTGTATCTGGTGGGACCAAAAGAGTCTTGTTTACTATGAGCCGCTGAAACCTGGCGATTCCATTAGGGGCGATCGGTATCGGCTATAATTTGTTTTTGAGTCGTGCATTGCAAGAAAAACGGCCGGAATACGAGCAAAGACGATAAAGTTATTCTTCTTCATGATAATGCTCGGCCTATGTCGCTAAAGTCGCTAAAGTCGTAAAAAAATATTTGGAAACGCTCAAATGGGATGTTTTACCGCATCCGCCGTATTCTCCGGACATTGCTCCTTCTGATTACTGGTTGTTCCGAAGGATGCAGCAAGTCACCGGTTCACTTCTTTCGCAGAAATCGAAAATTGACTCCAAAATTGGATCGCCTCCAAAGACGAGTCATTTTTTCGAGATGGAATTCGAAAATTGCCTAAGAGATGGGAAAAAGTAGTAGGCAGCGATGGACAATACTTGAATTGATCTGTTCATTCATTTTGTTTTGAAATAAATGCATTTTTGAACACAAAAAAACGGACCGAACTAATTTGTACTCTCAATATTATTTTTAGTAATTTCTAAATATTTAGAAAAGTAGAATTATTTTTTGTTATATTAACAAAACATTGAAATTATTTCATTCTATATTTGATAATTATCACTTCTTCAGTATATAGGGTAAACCACTAGTTGTGTAGATCACTCTTAAAAAAAAGTTCTTATTTTTATCCAGAACAATATCGAATAATTAATAAAATATTTAATAATTATGATCATAAAGATTACATTATGGATGATTTTATTTCATTTCATTACCGTTTTTTAATTTGTATTAAATAAAGTAATGACAATTATCCACAATTAGACCCCATGTACTAATTGCGGATCAATTCATCAAATGCTTTTTGGTGGCGTTGTTACATCCCATAAGAATAATCAAAATTATTTGCGCATGTATATCATAATATATATATA
>NW_017259383.1:210912-217977 GCF_001594045.1 Atta colombica
TAACACATTTTATTTAAAATTAGTGACAATTAAAAATCAATGATAATTAAAATTACAATAAAAATTAATAAAGATTAAACGTTTAACGCTAAAAACAGATAAATTATGAATATTTACTTTTTGCATGTAGATATATTATTTTATATTCTATTTTGATACTTAAAATAAATAAATCTTTTCGAGACGGTAATTTGTAAGATTTGATAAGTTTTTAAATATTTTTATAACAAATTTAAACACAATAAAAGTATCGTTAGTAATAACATAGTAATAACATATTGTAGTAAAAAACATTCGCGGACACATTTAATCTCAATTGAGTATAACATTGATTTTTTTCTTATAACTAAATGAGATCTAATGCTTTTTACTACCTAGTATCTACTATAAAAACCATAAAACAATTATTATGTTATTACACTTTGAATGAATTTTTAAAGACACATACGTTAGTTACCTTCGTGCATTTAATTAGTTAACGACATTAATAAAATGTGTAGCGCTGTTCCTAATAAATTAAAATCAATTGACACTTGAAAGAGATAAAACAAATGTTAAAGAATCTTGTAATGTGTATCATTTAATAGAAAATATAATTATTTAAATATAAAAAGTGATCCTGAACTAGTGTCCACATTTAATATTTTTACCCTATATTTTAGTATATTTATTAGAGCGCATATTTTCACAAAATAATAAGTCAATAAATCTATAGTTTTTCTATATAAGTCACACATGCAAAACATTAAGTTGTAAACGTTTGTCGTCAAACATAAGTCGCATCGCTTGTTGCGACAACAAAAAGTCAATGTATTGATCACTTGTGATTTGTTATCAAAATAAGCATGTGAATAATTGCTAAATTCAAAAATCTAAATTATTCGATATTTCCTCTTTGATATCAAAATCTAACCAGACAAAAATAGTAATCATAAAATTAGATTAAATTCTAGATTTAACAAAAAATTATTTGCAATATTGTTTTTTAATTTTGAAAAGTTTGGTTAACTAAAATAATATAAACTATTTTTAGTAAATTATTTAAACAATAATAAGTTCGTCTAGACACTATATGCATTATATGCATAAATCAAATGATTATGAAAAAAAAACCTCTAAATGATCGCGGATAGAATTTATTAGTACTTAATAACATTTCTATATACAACATTATTCGAAAACAAATATAATAAGTATTCCCTCGTATATATGCAAAACAATATTAAAGTGATTTTATTAATTTATTCAAGGTCAATAATTTAAAAACCAAATAACATTAGATGTTAGATAAAATTAGACAAAATAAATTTATTAATTTACATTCAAGTATACGGACCAAAAATTTAAATTATTGACCTTGAATAGATTAATAAAATCACTTTAAAATAATGATTTCTATATACATTTTATATATACATTTTTAGTTTTTTAAAATACGCGCTGATTATTGTCAAACTTATAACACAATTATGAATTGGAAACAGTAATCTCGTAAATCAAACATCAAACTGAACATCAATTTTGATAATAATACTAATAATAACTTAATACGTATAAATAAACTGATTAAAAAATATTACTTCAGCTAGAATTCGATTCAAACTCGACCTCTATTATTATTTAATATAAAACATAGTACATATTATTGAACATAAAATTAATTAACGATTATACAAATGTCATTTAACATTCGTTATAAATATTTTGTTAAAGCATTTAACACGTTTAACAATATATTGAAAATCTTTAACTTTATTAAAACATAAAATATATATCTTTAAACAAATATAAGAAAACGTTAAGCAATAAAATTATTTTCTTCAAGATAAAATATTTTCTTTAAGAAAAACAAAATTTATGATAATTTGAAATAAATAAAATCTATATTCAAATACAATAAAAAAAAATGGGCTGGGGGAAATTGACGCTGTGAACGATGTGTTAATATTTTTTTTATTTATTTAAAATTTATCATGTAATTCTCTCTAGAATGCAGTGCGCTTAAAATGAGGAAATTCATGTCGCTGAAATTCACGAACTCCATTTATAAATTTTCTTTTATGGTGTAAATTCTATTTTATTAATTGGATTTAAAACCCGAACGTAACGTCCAGTTTGACTTTTCAACCGGATACCAGACAAAATTCCTAAAAACCTAATAGTCCGAGTCAAAACTAGATAGTTTGCAACCAGAGTTGAAAACGACGTTTTGCGTTTATGTAGAATAACCTTTATGAAGATTTACATACGCGAACGGCAACTTCTATTCGTTTCACCTACAACATTCAAAACAATCTTCTGCAATTTTCTCCAGATCCAACAATACAACATCAGGATATCCAGAAGAAATAAGTCGAAATAACGCTCACGTTTGTATCAGAGAGCATACTGTTTTATCAATATATTCCGACTTTTATTTATTCACTCACATCTGTTACATATTTTTCTCGCAGTGTCTGTTAGCATGGCATTTCTCGAATCTCAACGCAAAAATCATCTGAGATCATCTGATATACCTATTTTCGTGCATAACTCGCGAAAGAGTTTACAAAGGAAAATATCCCATTGACTGTGCAATGCTGAATGTGTCGTATTGAAAAAAAATCTAATAATACCTACTAAATGTTGAGTGAAACAATTTCAATTAAATGTTCAATTAATATAATCAAAAACAATTTTACTTTTCTAAATATTTAATAATTATTACCAAACGTAATAATATAACTACATATTTGTTAATAATTATTAAATATTTTGAAAGGTTTAATTATTTTTAGTTAATTAATGGAACATTTGATTGAACATTTGATTATTTCATTCAACATTTGATAACTATATATTATCAGACTCTCTCTCTTTCTATCGCGTGTGCAACAATAAATGTATTTGTGGAGGCGAAACTGTGTACGCGGAACTACTGAATGCCTGAAACTGGGGCGAACGAAGCTCGGTCGAGACAACGGACCGATCGATACAATCCGCCACCGCGATTAGTCCGAGTTACTCTGAGGATTGAATGTGCGTTTGGTCGCGGAAAGGCCGCGCTTAAGATTAAACGCGATGCAACTCGGATGCAATTCAGCCGCGATCTGTTTGATTCCGAGACTGTCGCCATATCCTTGATCTGCCGCATGTTCGCGGATACGGATGGTTGCAAGGAAAGGTCTCCCAGAAAGGCCAAAGTCTCGCTCTAAAGCGACCATCTCCACTTTACGTTTAATCTGATTGCACCTAATTAGAATCTACTACCGCGAGCTGGTCGTTCATTTTCGTTCGAACTGCACCTATGTTAATAATTCATTTGTGCGCCGGTAAGGGAAAAATGAACGCACGCGAGTCAACTTTTTCGTTTTTCTCATTACTTTTCTCTCGCGTTTTCCCTCATATTTTCAATCCATTCCATGAGCGACGTCGTTGCACTTCATTTTCCATAATTCAGGTCGTGTTTCGCGAAAACTCGGACGTCGTCTTAAAATTAGCATTAAACGTAGTTAAATCTCGTCTTGCTATGCGCAAAAATGAATTATTCGGCGGAATACGAGCATTCAAGAACCCTTGAAAAATTATAACGATGTTTCACGGGAGATGCGTTTACAAAGCGAGCGCAAGAATGGCTTTGCCGGCTTTACAGTACGCGTATCCCGATGATGGAGAACTGATGAAACTTTACATTATCACGCGCGAACCGGACGATAAAAGGTTTTACTTCTAGCGCAACATAAACCTAGAGATTAGCTGCACTTTGTTAATTCAATATACCCTTCTGTTCTTATTTTGAAGCTTATGGTCGGACGAACAGAATGCACCGGTGCGGTATGCCAGATTAATTTTATGAAGGACGTTAACGTCACGTACAAGCGAGAGAAGTACGTTAAAAAGTATAATGGATATGGTAATAAAAATGTCGCGACACCTCGTTAACGTGTTTCGCGCCTCAACTTGCACAATTTACGTTCTATCTTTAATAATTCGGTCTTCAATGAAGTGATATATGATCGAGCACGTGAACTGGAAAACATCCTTGATGAAAGATCTATTTTTCACTTAAATAGAACGCTCCATTTATATTATCCTAATTTCAATTATTCCCGTTCGAAGTTTCAGCCATTTGTATTCACTTATCGAGTATCGAATGTACAAGACGTGTGTATATTTCATAGGGCATTACAGTATATATTGATTTGTCACAAAAACATCATTTGTTTCACGAGAGAATTTAATCCATTATCGAGTGTTTTTGGGACAATTTGAGGTAAACGAGCTGCTTGAAAAGGACACCGATGATACTTTCCTACGGCGTTTGGCGACCGCAAGGTATCGTTTCGCGTCCTCGTTATCGGCAATTAACCCGTTCGATGCAATTACGAACTTTCGTGGTCAAAATGCTCTCTCCCTCTCGTCTGGTTTCGGCCGCGTCTGGCATCCGATTAAACGTATTAGCGACACGAAATTCACTCAATTTACGGCACCGCGTAATTAATGTCAGGTCGCAGAAATAATTTCATTTGTTTATTATTATCGTGATTAGCGTGATGATCGGGAAAATGAATTGAATCGGATACAAATAACATTAAATTTTGCTACGGCGACGCACTGCCGATATATACGACGTTGTTTTGTCCTTTGTGTCTCATAATCAGTGCACCACGGTACATTTTCAGCTACGAGAACATCGAGGATCCTAATTATTCCCAATGCGATATTTATCTCTAATGAACGTCAAAAGATTAGATCGAAGTGAAGATGACTCTATTCTGGTGGCTTTATAACATTTTAGGAATTACATCTAGTTGAAAATGCTATCGTAGTTAATTGGCTTCTCGAAGAGCTTAGAGACGTCTGAAAGTGAAACGCGACGAGGAATGCATCGTCGTTAAGTCGAAGCCGGGCGAGATGAACGAGGTAAGTTACCTTTCTTACGAAGGGTATTAGGATTCCAATGCCATTCATGGAGTAACCCACGAACGTTGTCGTATAAGTCGAGAAATCGGACTGTTCTTCCTCGCGGTGGAGGATGGACCGCGGGTGCTGCATTCGAACACCAAAATTACCATCCGTTTCGAGGAAAGATCGTCATGCGCAGTGTCGAAAAATTTCATTGGGATCAACTGGGACGAAGTGTAAAATTACGAACATATATTTCTGAGAAACTAATATTCGGAATATCACCTGGCGAATATCTGCCGTTCTCTTTTTCATTTTATTTTTCTTTTTTTTTTTATCACGACTTTACCTAGCACAAAAGATTTGTACTTTAAAAAATATGAATGTGGATTTAACACAATACGATCTTTATATAATTCTTTATATAATTCATCGTGTTAGTATTGATGACCAACACTATGATATTAAACCCAAATCAACATGTACTGTTAGACATTAAAGAAACAATGGTAATCCAATCTCTTGAATTAAATAACATTTTATTTATTTTATTTATTTGTGTATCAAAATGTAAATCAATTTAGTTTTGTAGTATGTATTTAGTTTCAAAGTAAACAACGTTCATATTAATTCATTATGTACTTAATAAATAATAAACTAAATTTAATACATTTTCTTGTGTTAAATTATTTAACTTTATTGTTTTAATTAAATTAACGACATAGAATTAGGAACAGTGACGACCAATAGTAGTATTGAGATTTATTTACACATTTCGGCTGATTTTCAATTTGGTTCCTGCCTCTCACTTCACTAATCCGCGCGCGGCCTAAATACCGATCAATATTTAGGCTACGCGCGAATTGGTGAAATAAGGAGTAGGAATCAAGCTGAAAATCGGCCGTAATATGCAAGTAAATCCTAGCACTGATCTGCAAAAATAATTAAAATAGTTCAAAAATTGAGTATAACTGGACATCATAAATATACATTTAATCATGGTTAGATCCATATCATGTTAAGTATAATTTAACATTATAAATTTAAGAATGTACGCATTTAACTATGGTTAGATTCATATTATGTTAACGTTAATATCAACACCAACATGATGAAAATTATACTACAAACATACTAGGAAAAAAAATTTAGCCTTCAGCAAAACTGTTTAGTTGAGGCATTTTTTAACAGCAACCGAATATTTTGTTTATATAATAAAAAATTGAATTACTTTGGCAAAATTATTTCTCTGCTTTATAAATAACAAAAAAATACATCAAACAATTTAGTTTACATAAAATTATAATTTAGTTTTGTGGGATTTTGTACATTAAAAAAATTTTTGTTTCATCAATCAAATTTTTGTTACGGCAAAATTTTGGTTCATAGAATAAAATATATTTTTCCTAGTGCACCACATGGTGTTAAATCCACATTCATATTTTTTAGAATGTACTTTTAACGTAATTTAATTTTCTCCGGAATATATAGCACACTCGATCGTTTTCCCATTAATACTTGACGTATACTTCAGAGAGACAGTGAGGGTTAAGCTTCGTTCGGGGAAAGCGCTTCGCGCAGAGAAGTTTCGGAAATTTCAATCTACCCGAAAATTGGATGAAAAGATAGCGTGATACAGAAATACAAGTTTCAAAGAGCGCGCGCGCGCATGTATACTGCTTTGCAGGATCGTTTCTCAAGACTCTTAAAAAATTAATAAAGAATTTGAGATCAGGAGTTATATTGCGAAAGATTCCAGAAGAAACTCGCAGATCGCTACGTTCCTGGTCTTAACTTCGGGGGTCGAGTGCTCGAAAAACTTTAGTTAGTTCGCTTCGAGTGGGCGGGTGCGGGAAGTTTAGACAGACATTAGAAAATAGACGCAGTACGGTAACATCGGACGAAAAACGTTCTAGGAGAACTTCTCTTCGGTCGAACGCTGGAGAGGTCGACGTTACGTCACACACGGTACACCTGTATGTGGTAAGGATGCCTTCAGACCAGTTTCAAATAAATGTTCATCAATTTGCACGAAACTTTTAATTCAACGAAAAAATCGTATATAAATATAAATAAAATAACAATAAGTCTCAAATATAAGTAATACTGAATAGATCAAATATAATTGAACTCCTTATAAAAATTAATCAATTATTTTTACCTACTATATATATATATATA
>NW_017259383.1:218077-220994 GCF_001594045.1 Atta colombica
TGTATAATCAATTAGAGGTAAACGACTCTTTGCAAATTAACGTCGATCAATATAAAAAAAGCATTGAATTTTTTTCTTTTTAAGCGGATTTTACTTACACAGAATTTTAATATAATGTTTAATTACGGTACGTTCATTGTTAAAAATTAAAAGGCAATAAAGGAAGATAACATCCGTTGAATTTTTCCCTACGAGCAACGAGTTGAATTTGATAAAAATTTTGTAAGTGAAGTTTGCATATGGAACTTTTTTAACAAGCGATGTATTTATATATATATATATATATATACATTTTTGTATGGTTTTTTGCTGTAATATTTCTTTGAATATAATTTCTAATATCATTGGCGCAAGTGCATTTTGTTGCAAAATTACAGTTTCCCCGCTTATAATTAATTATCTTGTCTCCAATTAGATCTGTAGCCGTATTAGGAGATCTAGTAAACCGTTCAGGATTCCATAGTGAGGATTGTGCGGAATCCTCTGGAATCTAGATCGATAATGCACGCGGAAGCGACACAAGCGAGAGATCAGAATAAGACAGAATATCTCGCGACTAATAACTTAATGACAGTTTTTCTTTTTTTCAAATGGTTTAATCCTTGATATTATGTTGAATTTCAAGATTAACGGATAGCGGAAACGATGACGAACGTTCGCTCCGATAATGCTGGTGCAGCGGGAAACAGGTCATTACAGCCGTCGCAAAGCGTTATGCGTGTATAATTCGCACTAACTCGATTCCACTGGGCTTAATGACACCCAGATGGACGAGAGTCGTGCCGATATAGGTACATCTAGAGTTCCTATAATAAAAAGAGTTTTGCCACCGAGCTAATGATTATTGATTGGTTGTCTAAATCCGCCATATATAATAATCAAAACAAGTGCAAGTTTTAAATGTTTCGTATTTGATCAAGGATGATATTAACAAAGCAATTAAGTGTTTATCCTAAAGTAAAAAAAAGTTTAAATGCGGAATACAATATTCGGAATACAATATATAATACTTTATTCCGCGTTTTTATTTTATAGCGATGTTATTAACACTTGTATCATGTGTTATGATATGTATCGTGTGTCAGTAGTAGCCAATTTACATCTTACAAAATCGATGTTACCAACATTAATTTGGCTGTATATTATGACGACGGTATGGCGTAACTATTATTATAGGAACTCCATTATAGAAACATTAACGATCGTCACCTATTTCAATCGCGATGACGAAAGAATATAAAGATGTATTCAATCGTAGAAGATTGAATATATTTTTATTTAAATTACTCGGGGAAAAAGTGTTTTTTACATTTTTTTGCACTCAGAAAAATGTCTGATTGGAAGTAGACGGATCAGACAATTCTGATTATCACAATTAGAGTAGATTTAATATATAGAGTAGATTTAATATATTTAACCAGAAAATTCCGATTCATTTTCAATCTGCAAAATTTTAATTAATCCAAGTAGACATTTTTTCAGTGTGCAATCTTCAAAACTACGAATAAATTATTCCTAAGATATTCGGATAAAAATTCTTTTTACATTTTCTGTGTTTGCACTGAAAAAATGTCTAGTTTAAAATGAATGAACCAGACAATTCTGATTAGACATATCAATCAGAATTCTAGTTCATTAGAATTTAAAAGATTTAACCAGAACATTCTCGATATCGTTCATTTTCAACCTGCAAAATTCCAATTAATCCAACCAGACATTTTTTCAGTGTGCAATCTTCAAAATTGCACATAAATTATTCCCAAAATATTCAATAGTATCTCTCTGGTGTGATAATGACGAGAGTACTATCGTAGTACTCGGTTCCTGATCAGCCGACAAATAGAAGCGAGCCGATAAACGAGCTCGTTGTGAGCATTTGCCAGGTGGTTGCACCGACGCCTCGGAGTTTAAACGATCGTTTCCAATTTCTCTTGGCCGCATTTAGAGAGTCAGCCGCGCATTTAGAGAGAGTAGTGTCGAATTAAATTCAAATTCTGACAGATTAAGTCTAAACTTGCAAGGGGTAAAGGAGAAAACGAGGAGAAGGAGGGGTAGTGACCGGAAGTTTATCGACTCCCCAGCATCCCTGTTGATATCGTGAGCCTACATAAATTAGTGCGCGTGCCGAAAGTCCGCATTCGGACGCGCCGAAACGAGGAAGCTGGATGCGCGCGATTTATAACTGGTTGTGGGCGGATCGGTGAAGCACTTGGGGAGTCCCGAAGTTCTAAACGGACTTTGTAGCTGGCTGCTACTACTCCACCCGAGAATGCTCAATAGAAACGGCAACGGCTCCCAGACGGCGTCGGGTACAGGTAACCCGTACGATATAACAAGTACCTAACGTCTCTCTCACGTACCACTCTCGGAAGCGTTCGAATTACAAACCGCGTGTTCTATTCGAAAGTAAGTCGGTGTAAGCGAATATCTGCTTTCCCGTAATCTCATCGAGTCTTGCACGTACATTTGTATATAATGCGCGCGTGCGGGGCCTACAATCGCTCTTGTTGTATATATTATGTACATCTAATTATTATAATAATAATTTTATTTAGGTGTCAAAAAATACAGATTAGCAATGCAATGAAATTGAAGATATACATGAAAATAAGTAAATGTATTCTCTAAAAGTGAATCAATGTATTATTGCTGACTTCAGTACTATACTTGTAACTGATGTAATTGTCAACAAATATTTACTGTTTTCCAGTAATAATATACTGATTTTTATTCTTAGAGGTTATGATTTATGCAGATTGAAATGCAGATTGATATAATTAGAATTATTGATTTCCGTCCATTTTCAATCAAATATTTTTCTCAGTCCAGATGTAGAAAGTATAAAGATTCATTTTTAGAGAATAGTATTAAATAAAGATATGGCGTCAGCAATATTATTATAAGCTCAACTTTGATA
>NW_017259383.1:221094-233112 GCF_001594045.1 Atta colombica
ACAATTTAATTCAAGGCTCTAATATAAAATTTAAATATATTAAGATAATGGACTATTTGAGTTAAGAAAGAAATTGTTAATTATAAGAAAGAAAGGGAAGAATCCAATCGTGAAAAAGTAGCCGGATGCATTTTTATTTTACGTGTTCCGACCATTGCCGACTACCATTCCACTGTAGTTACCGAATAATACGCCGCTATTTTAGCTCGTGCCATTATATTCAGTCGCGGATTTACGAGCAAGTGTAACGAGATATAGGAAATTCAAAAAAGCTGACCCCGTTCCCATAATACGGCCCTTTCGGCTGCGTCAATCACGTGCCGTCGCGCATATTCCGCTTATTCGCGAATTTACGAAAAATTGCTAGCGCGAATTATTAACTGACCGGCATGCAGAGTTATAACAGTGATTTCGTGCGCCGGACATTCATAAATCGCCCGATATATGCGAACGCGTATTTTTTTATTATCCCAAAGCGGCCGTCATTATTCCCTAACTGGCGCAAAAATGGATATCAATTTTGACCGAACGTAGTTTACCTATGGAAATATCGCTGTTTATTTAAATAACAAAACAATGTTAATGACAATATTTTATCCCGCTTGTAATTTCGAGAAATGTACTTTAGGAGAATTACATGTAATTAACATATTTTCAACTGTAAAAAAATGATTGATAAAAGTTAGGATTGTCTCTATCTATCGCAGAGTTTTTCAGCCGCGGCACACTGCTGGTGTGTCACAAACAGTCTCCAAGTGTGCCGTGAAAATTATAGAGAAGATAAAAAGAAGCGAAAAATTTAGAAATAAGTAAAAAAAGTGAAAAAGGCGCGAAGTAAAAAATGTTTTAAAAATGATGAAAATTACCTTGATTTATGTATTTGCTCTCATTTTAACTAAAGCGATATTGTCATTGCAATAAAATCACTTTTAAAGCGTTAAAATAAACAAATAAAAACTTTGGAACTTCACTTTTTATTTCTGAATGTTGTGTTAGCTGTAGATATCTGATAAAAGATCTATACTGAGCGCTGAAGCGTGTGCACCTAATGATGTACCTCGATAAATTTAGCTTGTTATTTAAAGTGTCGTGAATTGAAAAAGCTTGGAAAACATCGATCTGTCGAATGGAGAGGAAAATAATGGAAAGAGTCAGCTTTTTTTCGCAATTCCAAGTAATAACTAGAGATAACAACGGTATGACAAGAAAACCAAGATGAAATCGTAGTAAACTTTTCGTGGCTCAAGCCTGTATAATACACCGCGATTACGTTGCACTTTATTTCGTCATGGCGCGACGTAACGTCCCGTGGAAGCCTGGACCTGATATCTTTAGGAGCTTCCATGCGAATAAATATCAAATAAAGAGCTAAGAAGCTAGCGTCAACTAGCGCTATATCGCGCCTCTCTCGATCCGCGTAAGACGCTTTTAGCGTTTTATTACCCGGCTACTCTCATCCAAGCGGGTTTTCTTCCAGAGACTAGACAACCACCATTCGACACGCCCTAGGAACTTCTCTCCCGCGCACGAAAGATTTAAATTCACTGAAACGCCAGAACGCCTCCATTCCCTTTGCCAACTTCGCCGCGATATCCATTATGTCTTAGCAAGGGAATGAAAACAAATGAAGCGAAACGACATGATCGTGCCCTGCACACGTCAGGCCACTTTTCTGCCGCGACATCTCCCTGTGCAAATCCGTAACGTACGACTCCACGAATCCGATCGCTCCGAGAATCGAAAGAGAGATCGACAGAATTTATTCTCGACGGTAATATATGAAGCAGCTCAAGAGTCAGGATTTAATTTTTCCAACGTCACGCTAACCGCTCTTGCGATTGACAGACCTGCGGTGTAAATTAATTTTACTGAGAGCGAACAAGTTGTTATCTACGATATTCCAGGACGTCGCTGGGAAATCTATTACTCGAGCTGAATTAACTGTTAGCGAAATCCCACAGGGTTTTCCGCCGTCTCTTCGTTTCATGTCGACTTATTACATCCGCTTGTCTTTGCGCCGCGCCTCTCCCTTTACATTTGACATTTTTCAATCTGCCTTGTTCTCGAGCTATTCAATTTTCACGGGTGATCGAATCTTCAATAGGAATGAAGTTAACATCGAAAACAGTCACCTTCGAAATTCAAGCGCGAGAATGTCTTTGGTTACGCTCGAGAATCTTCCGTCCCGACGATCACAAAATTCGCGTCACCTCTTCGCGAACGAGAGAAAGAGAGATAAAGAGAGGGAGGAGGCATTGTTAAACCAGAAACACTCTTGCATTCGTTTGCATTTGTACATAGTCGTCTAGGCACGTCTTGGCAACTAGCGCAGTGATAACTTGGTAGTTTTGTCCGTAATGGATTCGAGGTGGCCAAATGGTTACGTCGAGCCTGCCAGTCTTCTCTATTTTTCGCTCTTGCCTTTCTCTCTTGCCTTTCGTTCGCCGCTTTTCTCCCTCTCTTCACGCCATACCTCGTGCACCAAGAATAAATAGCAATTTCACGGTTCGAAATGCGTATGATGACTTGACTTGACGTGACACATTATATCTAGAATTTCATCTTTCTGATAATGCCACGGTTACGGAGAGAGAGAGAGGAGGAAAGAAAGAGAGAGAGAGAGAGAGAGAGGAATGAGTCGTAGAAAACTTGATATCTTCGTGTGTTCAGTTCCCTCCATCGAGTCTCTCCATTGTTCAATACTTGAGATTTCTGGAGCGTAATATTCTCGCGTATAATGCGCTCGCACGACGAGTACGAATTAAACAATTGAATTCATGAAACCGCTCAACAAGCACGAAAGATATGTGTAATGCAACAATGGAATTACTTTGTATAATACAAAACGCGTTTGCACGCTTGTAACTATCTCTTAATTATATTTCAAGTTTAAAATTAATATTACATAATAACGTATGAAGAACACAGTAAATATATAAATATACACAGAAAAAACGGTTTTGCTGAAGAAGCAATAATTTAGCTACATATAGATCTGAAAATAATTTTGTTGAACTATCAAAATAATTACGTAGAAATCTCAAGCATGATGAGCAATGCTGTAAAAAGTTTTGACATTTTTAACAATTTAATTTGAATGTTCTACGTAATAATTTTGATAGTTCAACAAAATTATTTACAGATCTGTATGTAAATTTTTAATACTTTGACAAAATCATTTTTTTCGTGTACATTTATACATTATACATATTTACGTATTGTGTTTTGTCTATGTTATATATTATTAATTTTAAACTTGAAATATAATTAAGAGATAATTACAAGCGTATTTTGTATTGTAAAAGAGTAAATAACTAGCTAAATTTTTAGCAAAACCATGTATATATGCTACACAATTTTATTAAAATATCTAAAAATTTAGCTAGATACAGATCTGAAAATAATTTTGTTAAGCTAACAAAATAATTTATAGGATACTCAAATTAATTGCTAGAATATCAAAACGTTTGGCAACATCACTCATTATGCTTGAGATTCCTGCGTAATTATTTTGGATTCAACAAAAATATTTTCAAATCTATACGTTACGGACAAAGTCTGTAAATGCCCCTAAATGGGTAGTGTCGATATTGTTCAATACTGACATTACAGTTACGCAACTCAGGCAATGTCGAACACTGCTTACTTACGGACTTTGCCTGTAACATACACATATAGCTAAATTTTTAATATAATTACATAGGAATCTCAAGCATGACGAGGAACACCATTTGATATTCTGAATTCATATCAGAAATCAATTTGAATGTTTTATGTAACTATTTCGACGGTTCAATAAAATAATTTTCAGATCTATACAGATCTAACTAAATTTTTAGATATTTCAGCAAAATTGTTCTTTCTGTAAAAAATACTATTAAAAATTAATTATATAGGAGATTATCATGGAGACAATCTGCTATAGACATTGAGTAATTTAATAACTTTGTTAATTTCGTCTTTTTTTCTAACGCGTATAAGCATGTTACAAATGAAAGAGAAAAGATCGATCATATGACTCATTGTCCTATATGGATACTCTCGATCGCCCACCAATGTTCTACTGAGAGAATAGGATTCGTTGTTCTGTGACAGGCAAAATCCTATTAATCCCATGATTCGTTTGATGCTCATAACGGGGTTAATAAAATTATACGAGCAGAGCCCCGACCGTTCTACTGACGATCGAATGGATTTTAATAGGATATCGCTCAGCGAGATAACGGAAGTATTTAATCGCTATTGCATTCCCTTATAACGAAATCCCTCTCGCTCAGCGAATGAACGTTAGCGTCCTGGGCGTTCCTGCTTGATAATTTGCGTTCGTCCGCATATCACAACTAATGCGGTTATCAAGCTTAAATTGTGGTACGAACGGCGAAAAACACAACCGATAATCGTGAAGGGTCAGCGAATTACGAGAGTTCATCGTGTTAATGCATGCCGGCCGATAATATGGATACAATTCTGCATAAAATATATATTTTAGTATCTTATCAGACAAATATATCCAAATAAATTGTAATCGATTCTGACATTATTTTATCGCTGCCCTCTGCGCCTTTATTACGTTAATTTCTTTTAATTACGTATATGTTGCGAGTGTTTCGATAGCAGATTCGATATCGTTGACAAGACGTCCGCTCGACGTGCATTCTAGATGAAACAGTATTGACGCGAAACTCCATGTTCCCCGAGACGGAGGACGGATACGTGACGTACATCGCGTTACCGGGATCGGGGAACGATGCGTGGTGAATGAGCTAGCTCGGCACCTCCACGCTCGAAAACACTTGGCTATCGCTCGTTGGAGCAGTCATCAATCACGATCCAAACTCCGCGAATGGCCACGAACGCCCTTTACCGCTTCTATTTTCTAAAGTATCGGCCATGTTGCCGTGGCCCATGCACTGGCGTGAGAATCTTTCGATATTGTGGCGAGTGTTGCTGTTCGATGAATTTCTACGATCCTATTAAGGTCCGCAAATTTTATATATAAATTACAAGCTATACATATTTTTTGATACAATCTATATATATATCCTCCGATTTTATAATCCAAATGCATCGCGACATATTTGAATCAAATCGCGAAATTACCGCAATACAGTTTTAACGTGCGGTGGTTAGTTATGAAATATAATCAGCTTCTCACCCGAGCCGATCATTGTTAAATATTATCTCGCGTTTTCGAGATGCGGTCATTGCTCTTCATCCTCACAAAATACATTGTGCTCCACGTTCCGTGGCCAAGCACGCGTAAACCCGTCAAAACGTGTAAATGTTAAATTTGTTTAACCGAATTTAACATGCATTGAGGGTGGCTATGTATTTGCATAATATTTTTCTGCAAATATCATTTGCTTGATAATTCATTAGAATTCTGACGATGGCGATTAAAGCACGTAGCCCATTGATACCTCATAATTCGAGTTTCGATATACGTCGAATCGAGTTTTGTAGTTAAATTATTTGTATGTTATTTGTTAATTCGAAATGTGATATGTATATAATATATGCGCAACGTGGATTAAATTGGGTAAATTGTAATTCAGTTCTATCTCTATATTGCGTTATTCCTCGGTTACTTCAAAATCGATAGCTCCAGCCTGTCGATCAATTGACAAGTAAAGTGGAAAAGACGTTCTTCCTTGAGGACTTTGCAAGGTAAACTCCGTCCAAGGTGTATTAAACTTGCTAAACCCAATTTGCATAAATTTGGCGTTATAACGATTTAGTCCGGCGCTGTCTCCAGCCCTTGACGGTAGCGTCATTATCGTTCAATATTTATTTCAGTAGGTTGATTCGCGCGATTAATGAAAGATGCTTTCGTTGTTTGTGCAAAAAAAGGCTTTTTATTTCAACATTTTAGTTTTGTTACAGCAGTGTGTGTGTGTGTGTGTGTGTGTGTGTGTGTGTGTGTGTGTATGTGTGTTTTGTGTGTGTGTGTGTGTACACACAAGAAATAAACCGACAAAACTAAATTTTATTGGCTGCTGCGAAAATGTTTTTACGAGAATTTTTTAATACTCCCTGATTAAACGAACGTTAACTTACAATACAGCTTTTACTGACCCAGAATCGTCGAGCAAAATTTTAAGCTTTCACGGAAACATTTCTAATTACGCTCACGTACCGCTCAGTCACATTGATCGATCGCTCTTAATCTGTCCCTGCGAAACATAATACAGCACGTTCTCGCCTGTCGCATTCGAAAATGAAAGAATTTCGTAAAGCCGAAGATTCTGTAACGATATTTTTTCATTCGGAAATTACTCTATTTCAAGTAGATATCTCACGAAAAGAAGGCACAAAGCGTTTCTTGATATCCAAATAAATCATTTATTTATTTGGTCTCTCGTATCAACTTATCTCTGCTCGCAATGTTACTTCCAGCTGTAACACTTCCTGCTACTATATGCTCGAACAGGGTTCATTTTGAGCTCGGCCCATTAATGCCGCGATTATTCCCGTCGTAATTTTCATATGCGCATTTCAGCCCGAAGCGATGGTTACGTATATACGATCACTCGAAATTCGCTTTAAAACGCCACACGATGACATTTTGGTTGTCAAAGCGGGATTAATAATCCGCGATAATTTTAATGATCCTCGAAAACTTTAATACAGCTAATGGAACACCGTCGAGCGCGATATTCGAGCTCTTTCGTTGTCATTGGGTATCTTCAATAGATTCCGGCGATTGAAACACGTACATAGTGAATACTCGCACAAGTAAACTAATTATATTTTCAATTATTAAACGCTTGCAACTATTGTGCGGGCCGATTCCTCGTGACGGTAATTACTTCGCTGATTGCCCGATATCTTTCCACAAACTGTACCACACATCGCTATCTTTATAATTCGAACGATAGCATCGAATATTCATTCCTCTCATTAGAGCTACCGTTTACTCTCAACAATTTGCAATTTTTAGTACCTATCAACTCAAGTTTCCTGAGTATAATCTCCGTCGTATGGCCGTTTCTTCTATCCTCTATTTTCCATCATGCATCAATATTGTGAATTTCTCCATAAATTCCATTCCGGTGGGACGTTGTCCAATTAAGATAATTAGCAAAGGGAACATGGAGTAATTAATGTGTTTTATGTGGGTACAATAAATAATGCACTATCGTTTACTGAAATTATGATAACAAATATATACTGTACTTACGTTCGTTATATCAGAGAACAATGTTTATATTAGCAAATGATTATTTATAATTAAAATATGCTTGCGAAAGGAACATAAATTTATTATAACTTATAATTGCTTTATTTCAATATTTAAAATATGTTACAGAATAATTGATAAAGTAGAAAATCTCTAAAACTCCTAAAAGATATCTTATTCATACATATAACTTGATTGATGTGAAGTTAGCACTTTGACATTGAAATTTCACAGTCCTAATATTAGAGTTTTCACTTTATTTTAAAGAGACGATAAGAGTTCTCTATATTTCACATAAAAAAGTTTTTAATAAACGGTCTCAAATTTGAATTTAGAAAATGGGAAGCTAACTTCTCATCAAAATTGAGAATCAAATACTTCTGAGCGGCTTAATAACTTCATTTTGCGAATACTTAAACTTTTGATAAGTCTGTAATAAGTTCCTGAGTCCCGGATTAAATGTAGAATTCGTTTGAGTCCATAATTTCGGTGTCCTAATTTTGTCAAATGAGCGTCGATAATTTCGCGTCATCATACTGTCCAACAGGTATATATGTATCGATTTAAAATGTATCGACGAGCGACGCGATGCGAGTGACGGTGGCTTTACGTTGATGTGGGACTTTTCGCTACTACGGCGCTTTCTCTCTCTCTCTCTCTCTCTCTCTCTCTCTCTCCCTCCCTCTCTCTCTTTTTGAACCTTTCGAGTTTAATCATCACATTATTCAAGGCATCGCGGAGGGGATTCGATGAATCGCCGAGACAGGAAAACATCCCACGCCGAGGTAAATATAGATGGATCCGAGAGTGTGTTCGAGGAAACACGCATTCGCTACGCGTGTCAATACGCGTTAATTATTACGTACGGACGAGCATTTGGTACGCGAATATTTGCCGATCGTGGGGAGGAAGCAGGAATCCGCATTTGCACGAATACCGATGGGATATATGCACGTGCATCAGGTGGCGCGGCGATGATCGTTTCTGACGCGCGACGCGGATAGAAGCGGCATCGTTATGCTACGCAAATGTTGCCGCGACACGTCGCGATTTATCAATTTGGTATGCCACCGTAGACACGAAGCTTTTGCCCGACAAATCGCGGAAACAAATTCTTTCAAAGATGACAAAATAGCTTCTTCACGTCACCGCTGTATAACACATGAACGATATCTGTCAATTTTATTACTAGTCGATATAACGTTACGTTATCTAATGCCCATTCTACAATTTCATAAGAGTTGTAAGAACCAATCACACAGTGGAATATTCAACGTCTGTAATTGGTCAACGTCTGTAATTGGTCAATTATTACAATTATAACCACTTACAGTTACAAAGCAATTGTAGAATAAGCTTCGTCGGGTTATAATTCGTATTAGACCAACGAGAATCAATTAAGAGAAATAACCTACTTTCGGTCAAAGCGAATCTCTCTCTTAGTGTTTCAATATTTTGGAGTGTATATATATATATATATATATATATATCTCCAATTCTGCAAACCGCACACCAAAATCTTTTTCGGTCTTAAAACGCACAATCATAAACTGAATTAGAATAGCAATATAACATATTAAATTGATAAGTAATTTAATAATTCATGATGCTAATAAGCATCTTGGAAGGATATTAATAATTTG
This sequence comes from Atta colombica, assembly GCF_001594045.1. NCBI lineage: Eukaryota > Metazoa > Arthropoda > Insecta > Hymenoptera > Formicidae > Atta > Atta colombica. The sequence continues at coordinate 229,918 of NW_017259383.1, forward strand.
ATGTTAATCTAAGCATCTTAAGAACTGTAAATAATTTAGTTCATTGCGTCAGCAAAAATATTGCCTCAGCTGAGATTTAAACCTGGATCTCCCATATTCCGTGTGGACATCATCATTCACTGAGATAATATTTATCGCAATAACCAGCAACTAATGAAAGAAACGGTATTTTTCAAGAAGACATATATCAATTACAATTCGCATTAGACTAACGAGAATAAAGTTTTATAGGACTTTATAAGACTATGTTCAACTTGACATTTGCAATGCTCTTGTGCTCTAAAAAATATTGATGTTAACCAATTGGATTTAACACTTCTACAATGAAAAAAAATTTATTAAATTTTAATAAATATTTGTTTCAATAATACTGTCGATAACACTTTCAATAACACTAATGAAATATTTACTAAATGTAAATATATATTTATTTGATTTAAGCATAACATTTTAAACAATAAGAATCATATTTTAGACCGTACATGTGAAAACACAATCAATACGAACTAGAAATGGTTATACCGATCGAAGATTTTAATGCTTAAATAATTCACATTAATCATTCGTAGCATTTTATTTTGAGTAAATATTTCGTTGTACTATATTGAAACAAATATTTAAAATTCAGCGAATTTTTTTTCATTGTAGTGTAGATTTAACACCCAGTATTTATATAATTCTCATTATGTTGATATTAATTTAACACCAACATGGTGTGGAATTAAAACCTATAGTGTTAAATTCACATCATACTGATGTTAATATAAATATCAACACAATGAAAATCATATAAACACTGCATGATATTAAATTTACACAGCTATTTTTTAGAGTGTAGAAATTTATTTTCATCCTTGTTGTTTCGTGTTAAACAAGGACATATAACGCGAATATTGTAAAAGCCAAATGAAAAGCACTCTAGATGGGCTCTTACGGAAATGTAGTTACAATTTGTAATACATATTTGATATTTTGTGGGTCTTTTCTTCATTAATTCTAGAAATTATTGCATGTCGTATCGATCCCGGAGATAAAATTTCGATTTTCAATCCCTCCAGGGGACGAAACGTTATCGGTTAACCTGTCGGGAAACATATACCACGACTAATACACGCGGGGAAATATTTACGAGTCACAGCTATACAATACGAGCCTAGCTAGAGCCGAGAGGAGTTAACCGTTAAGTAAGCGTCCTTAGGGACAGACTATCCGGTGTAAGGCACGCGTCCCGTTCGAGAGAACATACAAAGCTGCCACGTGAGCGGAAGTTGCTCGACTTTTCCCTTGTACCATGCCGCAAATAGTCTTGGATAAAATTCCCCGTGGGTACACTCGTTGCCTAATCCCTTCGCCTACATTCGAAAGAATGTGCTTGCCCCTACGGATTCGTATGCATATATAGATATACCGTACGACGTACATCGATAGACGGAATGGAATCCAAGCGGACCTACTCTCATCACCCGATGTCTCGCATTTCAACGCAACGACAATGAATATAACAGAATAAAGATAGGAGTAAGGGGAGAAATCGATATATAACTTCAACGAGGGTGATAACTTGAACTCGACGACTCCCGCCGCGACGTCGTCGTTCCGCCCCGCGTTTGACAAAATTTAATTCACCCCCGACCCTAATCCAATTTGTTATTATCCGAGTTGCGCCCAATAATGTAGTTAGCCTGCAAAGTTGGCCGAGATACCGCAGCGAACCTCAACGGCCGCGACCGCCAGGAACCTTCACTCTCATATCGAAGTCTGCACGGGACGTAAGGAGTTATTTCCTCGAGTTCTAGTTGACCCTTGTCCAGGGCTTGATCTACTTGGGTCGACTTCGCCACACAGTTATAGGACTTAAGAGGAAAACGTATGAAACTCGGGTGTCAGAAGCATTCCCCCGCGCCGCCTTTCGAACTTAACCGCGAAATTTCGCAGCGGTCGGATAAGCTATCCGAAACCTCTGTGCTCGCGGTGAACCGCGGCAGCTCCGTAGATGCGCCGGTGTATCATTGTTCCGGAACAGATGTGCAGTAAATATCTCTCTGTATGCACGCAGGTAACATATTAACTACCGGGCACTCTCGAGTCGTATCTGAAACAGCCGGAATATTTCGGTATTTTGTAGATATATATATATGAGGAAACGAGGAGTACGAATGAAAATGACTTTACCGCCAAGTTAATTACACTTTAATTAATTCCATCATTGATTATGTTCTGCACATTGAAAGACAAAGGGGAAGAGGGAAGAACTCCGGAAGAGAGAAACGGGGGGGGGGGGGTAGGAACGGAGACAGCGAGAGAAGAGAGATAGAATGGGCGACGTAGAGAAACGAGAAGCGGAACGAAAAGCGTTACACGATGTCTTTTTACGTCTTGCTGTGGGACGTCGTAAATTATTCTAATGTACTCCCCAGGCAGGTCACCGATTACACTGATTTAGGGGCACCGCCCCACCTTTTTTGACGATGCCTCATCCGCGACCCCTGGGATGCATACAAGACGTGGCCTGACGTTTTAATGTCGCCTTTTCACTAACACCCTCGCGAACTTAAAATGCTACCTCTCGAGTTCGCCTTCTCCGTTCTCCGTGGCTCTCGCCTCTCGTCCTTGTCTCCGTTCGCCCCCTCCCCCTCCCCCTCCTCCTGTTCTTCGCCCCGTTGTTCACCGTGAGCAGCAGCGATCCCCGATCTCCCCGGTCCTCTCCCTATCTGCTACTGCTGGCCTCCGCCCTTCTCCTTGATATCCCTACGGGAAAAGTTATGTTCGCCTGAGTTATAACGGACAATTAAAGCGCGCCCCTGGTATCTGCTCACAGCATTAATGGACCGTCTAGCTGCAGGGCGTAATGAGCGCGCGATGCGCGAGAGATCGGTGGAATGAAAGAGCGCAGCCTCGAGTTCGCCTCCTTATAATGTCGCGTCGTGTCGCCCTTTAAAGAAATGGTAAACGCCGTGGTTGATGATATACTCGGGAATTATGCATTATGCGCCGTGATGGCGTTTTGAGCGAACGCGCAGTGTTGTTGCGATCGTAAAACGCCTTTATGCACCGATTGGCGATAAGCCGCTGCTAACGAACACCTGGTCGTACAATATTACACGAGCGGCATGACGCGACATTAATTATACATTTCGATTAGCATAAAGCAGAATTTTCTTTCGTTTTTTTTTTTTTTTTTTTTTTTTGTTTCCC
>NW_017259383.1:233212-236117 GCF_001594045.1 Atta colombica
GAGCGTACGTGTAGCGATTTTATTTAGGTATCAATGCCGGGTGTGTCAGCAAAAAAAAAAGAAAGAAATGAAAGAGAAAGAGAGAGAGAGAGAAAAATCGTTACGATTCGCGCGAATAAGAAAATCCAGCGAATAATGCCTCCGGACACCCTGGGGTACAACGAAAGTGCAACGATGTTTAATTACGATGCAATTGGCGTTAATAATTACTTTAGCTAGACGCGCATTCAGCGATGTGTATCCAGTCATCAAATTGGATCTACGTCTCCTTGTCGCCCGTTATCTCCTCTTTTCTGCCGTCGCACCCGGTTTCGTTCTCTCTATATCTCTTTACTTCCAGTTCCTACTGTTCGTCTCTCTAATCCGTTCTCTTTATCACGATGCAGCAACGCTCGAAGCGTCGGAATCGTAATTATTTCCATGCACCGCGCGCTCCGACGTCGTCCAAGACGCGTAAACATGCGCGTCTATACTATATAGACAACTTATTGCACTCCCATCTGTTACTTCTCTCTCGTCGCAATATCTACTTCTCTAACTTGATAATCAAGTCGTAAATTAAAAATTTACTAACTGCTGAATTTCGATAGTAAATGCCTCGCGACGAGCGAAGCCAGCGATTGAATTCCTGTTTGAATGGAAAAGCGAATTAAGAGAGAAAACGAGGATGTCGTCGTCGTCGTCGTCGCTGCCGATATCTTGTATTCGTGAAACGTCAGCTAACAGAAAAGCGATCCCGATATTTGCGGGAAGCGTCAAAAATTGCGGTCGATAAATCTCCCCGGAAGCTTTACGTTTCCTGACGTGTGCACCATACACATATCATAATTGCAAAATGTGTCTTCTCAGGGATATGCAAGAAATGATATCCACCGTGAAATTGGATGATCGCGCGACTGCCGCCTGTGGCTCTAAAAACGGAAGATACGAACTTCCACGGGCTATCGACGTCTGTTAAGGATAATTTATGGTCCAATAAATTGGTAACTGGATCGCCGGCCATCTCGCTTCACCCCTTTCTCTCCCCGGTATAAAGATCTCGGCGCGTTCTTCATTGAATCTACTCGGTGCTTCCGCGTTCCTCCTTCGTCATCTTATCTCGAACGCTGCAAATCGCGGAGAATCTCGATTCGCACTGTGGTCAAATTATATTTTTGGCGATAAGTATATCGTGAAAACAGACAACATCGTTATCCGTCAGATCTTATATAGATTTGTTCACGTTACTGGTATGTTTTACATTTAACATTTTTACTTTCTCTCTCTTCAACGTTCGAATATATACACTCTAAAAAATCATGGTGTCTACATAATTCTTACTGTATTGTATTGGTGTTAATATTAACACCAATATGATGTGGATTTAACACATAAATTTTTAATTCACACCGATATTCTTTGAAATGTAAGATGTTTTCCATTTAATGACACAAGTCGACACAAACGTCGTTTTATTTTTTTTTTGCATTCCATGAGTAACAAAGAACGATACTTGTGACTTGATCAAATGGAAAGCTTCATCTCCATTTAAATGCAAAAATTTTAGGGGATTTCAAGCAACACGAACAGACTTATTGACATCTCCTGGGGATGAAACGTGTTTCATGTTTGCTCGCGTATACGCGTAACACCTGCGAAGGGCAAAAGGTTCAGAACGATAACAAGTCCGGATAAAGAAGGGTGAGCACTGTTCATGGCGATCCAAGCTGTGACCTCGCCATAAATTTTCCGGAAAACCTGACGCCTGAAAATTCTCAGCTCAGCGTAAGAACGACAGCCGCGCGCGGACGGACGAGTAGCGGATCTTTCCTCGTTCATGCGCGCTCTTCGTTCTTCCCTCGCGTCAGAATCGTCTGTGTAATCCTCGCTGTCGGAGGGCCATCGTCGATGGCCAATTCAAAAAAAGGGCTCATTTGCTCTGCCAACCGGCATGGTGCCTTTTTGTCACCGCGTCGATAACTATACTATAGCGCAATATCCGATCTGGCTTAACACCCGCGCGCGTACGTTTTCTGCCGCCTGACAAATTCCCGCGCCATGAATTCCTGTGTCAGAAGCACGACTAGGCGAATGCTCGGAGCTATCTTTTACCAAAATCTATTAAAATTCTTCCGGGTGACAAATCTCGGCGCGCGAGAAGTCCGTTCGAGAGAAACGAGAGAAACTCCCTCTTGAGTATTTCGATATAAATCTTCAGATACAATACGCGTTTAACGGGGCCGTCATTGCTTTCTTTACAACCGATAGGTATTTCGTTCTCGTATGTATTTTTGTAACACAATTGCTGATCAAGCACATATCTCAATTTCCTCGATCAATTATTGTCATCATATCCACATCACGTATACATATTCTATAATAAATGGATCAAAACAGGTGTGTAATAATAATAACGCAATGCTACATGGAAAAAACAATCATTCAATTAACAAGATATGTTTGATTAAGCAAATTTTGATGGAAATAAACAGAATTCTGGTTATTATAATCAAATGTTTCAGTATGCAATCAAAGCACTTAGGTATGATATTTACCAGTTAGAATTTGATTAGCGCGTTTGTAACAATAATACTCAAACATCTGATTATTACGATTAGAAGAAAACAAAAGCATAATATTGGATTAACATTACATTTATCGTTAAAAGAATATTGATGGAGAATTAAGCAGAAATTTTGATTATTATAAAATAATTTAGTATTTTAACTAAAAGTTTTATTAATTTTAAAATTTATTATTTTTATTATTTTCAGCAACTAAATGACTCTCTTAATCGGAATATATACAACCAAATTTGTTTGGCTACTTTAATTAAAATTAATAGGTTTAAACAGTCTAGTTATCAGGGCTCGGTCTTATTTCAAATAAATTTATTTAAAATATATATTTTAAATAAAGAAAAAAT
>NW_017259383.1:236239-249042 GCF_001594045.1 Atta colombica
ATGATGAAGTATAGCATGTGTGTGGGATACAAAATGTACCCACATATGATCTATGTTTCAATTTTCCACCTGTGGTTCGCGAAAGATTAATACTATTAAATATTAATTATAGATTTTATATATAATTATAAAAAAAACGTGAAGCGTTATACTTATAAATGTATATTCATATATTCAAATAAACAAAATCATTAAAATATTTTATATTTTACTATTTGAAACGTTTATTTAAAGTACATATTTCTTATTTTATAGTTTAAGTTAATAAGTTTAAATTAATTTCTTATTTAAAATAAGAAATCGTCTTCGAAAATTTATTTAAAATAAAATACAAGTTTATTTTTGTCTTTTAAATAAAAGTTATTCTATATTTTAAATAAATAAATGCATTTTCGGGTCTTATATCTTATTTAATATTTTAAATAAGTTCTTGGAACCCCTATTTTATATTTTTTATTTCAAATAAGTTATATCAGTTTCTTTACCTACTCCTACAATTTTAAATAAATTTCTAAAACTTATTTTATATTTTTTATTTCAAATAGTCGTATCAGTTATTTTATTTTACCGAGCACTGCTAGTTATTATACATATTGTGAATCCAATCAATTTCTTCAGTGTAAGATTGATTATAAAATAAAACAACTAAAATGCATTAAGGGATTTAAAAATTAATATAAAAGAATTAATGTAAAAAAATAATATGAAATATTCATTTGAGTAACAAATTCTAACATTACTGAAAAAATGTTTAATTAAAGTGAAAAAATATGTTACTTTACACTGAAAAAATGTCTAGTTTAATTGGAATGCTAGTTGAAAATGGATCAGAATTCTCTGATTGAATTTACTAAATTCTAATTGAGATAAGCAGAATTCTGATTGATATAATCGGAATCGTCTAGTTCGGCCATTTTCGATAGAAATTTTTCTCAGTGTACATTATTGTCGCATTCGGCTTACACGCAATTTATATATTAATAGAAACAAGCAGGCAGCAGCGAAGTTTTGAGTGGATGTTAAGCTTGACATGTTCTAAATAATCATTTGTACCGTTTATCGGATAATTAGCATGATATGTCGACGTTATATTCATCATTTATCGTGCACACGGCGGCTGTCACTCATTTAATGTTGCTCTCGCGACGTTAACTTTCGCAAGTACTAATTAAGCTTGATTCTCTGCACGCCAGTTGGAGAAATTAGTTGGTAAAAATTATAGTTCATACACGCTCTTTTGCTTCTCTACTCTCGTATCTCTCAATCTATTCTTGTGTTGCTGGTGCGTCAATACCGACCGATCCATTAATTTTGCTATTGAATGATATGATGTGGGAAAAAGTTTTCGATACATTAGCCAGAAAGTTAAGAAAGCGGTATGTTCAATGTCGATAAGAAGACTCTTAGAGATAATGAGAGCTATATGGTATCGAATTGTTTTCGCAAAATGATAGAAGACATTTTCCCAGTGACATGTGGATATCGAGATGTTTGCGATGAGTTTGCGCCAACTCATGGATCGATCGTTGCCGAGTGAATAAACAGCAAGAGGAACATTAATGATAAAAAAAAAGAACCAACAGTTTCAATGATTTATGCGGAAAATTTTGAAATATGGTAACATTTTCTCGTGAAACGAATAAAAAAATTAGTTAATAATATTCATCCTTCTCAAAAGAGAGTTTCATTATTTTCATATAAGCATTTTTTAAATTTAATCTGGGAGAGGGTATTACAGTCGTTGTTGAATTTTTCAGTCCAAATTAATTTTCCGCTTCAGGTGTAGTACATAATTATTGCGTAATATTAATAATTAATATTAATTCTCACACACGCGCACAACAATTCTCCAACGTTAATCATATTTAGCGAAAAGCCTTGCAGGCAATTATATATTTTCCGTTGCAAAGGTATCCTTGACGAATATAGTACGGATGAGAGAACTCCTACATAAATTGTAAGCAGGATGCCACGTTGGTTTTGTATCTTTGGGCCATACCAGAAAGTATCCTTGTAGGAGCGTGCTTGGCGGAAGGTGCGAGAACAATCCGGCTTGTGCCAGGCAATGTTTGTGCATCGCAACTTTTAGAAGAGAGTATAAATCAAAAGCAAGACATTCTTTAGCCCCGCGAGATAGGAGCGTCCTCTTATCCCAAAAATAAGCCACTCACGCCTTTCTTTCTTTCCTTCTCTTCTTCTCTGCGTAGTTGCAAAACGTCCCGCAAAGTACCGTCCCGATATATTATCTCCCGTATAAATTTTACCCTCGCTTTCTTTTCTAGCGCATCTTGGCTCCCCGTCCACCATTTACCCGTGTTCCTCCTTTTAGCGGCGATGTTTTCTTGCGCAATGAAAGTCTGCTTGCTCGTCGACTTGGAAGAATATGGACACTCGATGGGTGCTCGACACGAGTTACGCAAGCGTGAAGAAAAATTGCATCGTGCTCGTCCGCGTATCATGGAAAACACATAGTACAGACATGACAGATTAATATAAAGAGAGAGCGAGAGAAAGAAAGAGAGAGAGAGAGAGAGAGAGAGAGAGAGAGAGAGGGAGTTTACTCGCTGAAATGTAAATTCACATATGCGCGTAATGCAACATACGAATCGCGACGGAAACGGTGTTAGCGCATTCGTGACCGGATCCAGCTGTAATGCCGTGGATCGTGCAAATATCGTGCTCTCGTGCGTCTTTATCTCATGCACGAATCAGAGGAAGGATAATGGCGCGATTACAGCGCTACATCACGGCCAATTCACCTGCGTGACGTTAATTCGAGGAAAGACAAATGACAGAGGGCCGCCGACCGAAGACGAAACTTTCCTCATAATATACGGGCTAATGAAACCGCGAGCAGCGAGGATAATCCTTGTACACGCGTCTGCGTGCAATACAAAAGGGAAAGAGACACAGTAGACAGAGAAAGAGGGAGGGACAGTTTGTGTCGTCATACGATAGCCTTCGGCTGCTACCGGAAGTTGCTGATCGTCCTGACATCAGCTTCTCACCCAGCCAGGCTGTTCCATATCGCTTTGGCAAATTTCCATGGCAGTCTACGCGTTATCTTACTGGGATAATTGTTTCCTACGGCCCGTATTACGGTAAACGACGTGGCTCATGTCGGCGCCACTGAAATTCTTTGCGAGATCATCTTCGCGGGAGTACCAACTTGGACGTTTATGTCATGTAATAAACGTCGCTACAATGCGCAGACAGTCACGAAGAGACTGTCATAATTTTCATCGCATTTAGTTTTATTTTAATTACAACGCAAAAATCTCTTCCATGTCACAGCCGTCGTTTATAATTTATTACGTGGAACTATGAGTTCGTTCGGTTTTTCTAAAATAAAATAACATAAAATGTTATTATTATTTACAAATATTTTTAATCAGTTAAATATACATCATTTTGTTTGACGACAACTATCTATCAACAAGCTTCATTATTCCTCGTTTATAGAGTTGATATCAATTGACCGACCAGAACATGGAGCATCCTCGGGATCCACTTTTCCTAAATAAAATTTGACAAACCAATTTCTGGTACATGCCATTCGGTTACGACATCCTGTCCGTTCAGGGCATATATCTTTTTTTGAGCTTGCGTTGCATTCTTGCTTTTACGAAAGCAAAAAAAGTTACAAAAAAACACGTTATTCTCTTCCATTTTCAAACTGTTGCTAACTGTTGTGCACTGAAATCACTTTTTAAAATATATATGACGTTTCAAGTGATTAAAAGTATTTAACATTATCTACTGAACAAACTTATAATTCACCCAATATATTTTTCGTATTTTTCCTGATCACTGATATTGATTACAAAAAAGGTATTAAGAATGCAAAATTTTCAATCCTTGCGCGAAAATAAATTGCTGGACGATAAATGTTGTGAATGCTAAATTACGCAGTTGTAAAAGCACGACTGTCGCGTAATACAGCTCACGTTAAATTCTCTTCGCTCGGCCGCATGCCGTTTCGCGTTGGAATGTATTATATTGAATAATTTAATAAATCGTTGTAATTTAAAACGCGAAAGCGACAGTGCGGCGCACTTTTATTTTATTCCCGTACACCAGTCGGAATACGATCGCGTACATATAGGCGCGTATCGTGAAAAAATAATGATCGAAGCGAGCATCGAATATTTTACATCGCGATCGCATCGATGCGTAGCGGCAACTTGTTAATCGGGAACTCCATCAAAATCGCCGTCGACAGCTATCTGCCGCCGCTGCCAGATTGATAATTTTACGTGTCGTTAGCTCGATTCGTACGGTCCCGTCAACGATAGTCTCCAAAAGCCGGCTGAAAGCTCAAATTACTTTCGAGACGCGCTTCGAAACATCCGAGAACTTATAATTGAAATTTTCAGAAATCTGCACTTGATGAATTAAGGAAAATATGAATAATGAAATGTGTTCCCGCAGCTTCTCGTTTCTCGATCGATGCAAGAAGTCACTCGTGTGTTCCAAATAATTCTTGCTTTGGCAGACTCTACGGTGAACCGCGGCGAAAAATTGTAATAATATGTTATCGCGAGAGTGTACGCCAAGATTTTTGTTACGTACATTTCCTCTTATGCAAAAACGCGGAATGCGCGGAATTGCATTACAGGGCGGAAACGCGGCGAGAAGTTTTGCAAGAACTCAAGATTTCAAGAAGCCCTCACGAAGGTACGCCTATAACCGCATTTTCTGTGAAACTATCAGGACACGTACTTCAACTAGATACTCTCTTTTCGTATAAACGTTGAATATATTTAAGTTTTAAACAATTTCTAGATGACAATTAAATTTCACTTTAGGTGATTTATAATTCATGTCGAGATTTACATAGATTGACGTCCTATTTATATAATTTTATTATTCATCAACAAAAATAGCCGTCCATTAGCGTTTCTCATTTTCCATCGCGGTATCTAACACATGAAAGTAATAAAAAAATACCGTTGCTATGCTTAAATTAACAACAGATTATAATAAAAGATAAAAGAGGAAAATACTGAATAATAATCAAAATATAGCATGGGAAGTGAATTTTCCCGTGGCAGATCAACATAATAAATCGCTGCCTATAACGTTGTCCCCGTGAGAGAGAAAGGAAGATTGCACTCGAGATTTTTAGTATAATTAACGCGAGCGCAATAAAAGAAATGTCGCAAATGAATCTTGTTACTTGCCACGGAAGTATGGCGAATTCCATATAAATCTGCTGCCTCGGGATAAAAAGTAATAAACGTAGGGTCTGACGTCCGTAGCAGTCGCGTTATAATTGAATTAAATGGTCATACTTTTAGCAGTTTTACCGAAGGGGCGGACGGGATTCTTGGCTTTTATATTCGTCCCGAGTAAAACTTAAAATATTAACTCGAAAATGTAAAATACGACGTCTCGATTTACATACGCGTGTTAATCCCGCCGAGATGAGCGTCATAGAATTAACGTCACGACTGCCTCGCATCACATCGGCGCCGTCGCACCGAACTGAGATTGAATAATTCCCTGCGAGAATCAGTCAAGCGAATTACCGGATTCTTGCGACGCAAACTTACGAATTTTGCATATACGCGTATTATATGGAGTACGTAGAGAAAATCCGGGCAAAATGGACGCCCTGGGTAAAGCGAACACCTTTTATTTTTGCTTATTTATCTGACATTACGTTATGAGTCTCTAGCAGTTGAAGGAATGACCGACCAGAAACGCTATGAAAATACGAAATGACATATGATTTCATTCGTTTATGTTTAATAGAGACGTATAGAAAAGTGAATGTTTTCTTGTGATTTTTTTCTTAGATACGTAGCTTAATTATTATCTATATTTCTTAATCAGTGTGAATGATTTTTTATAAAAATTCTGTGTCTTTAAACGTGTATTCGAGATTAAAATATTTCACTTGATGCTTCAACTTATTCTAACCTTTCCAAATTCGCGCCAGGGTAGATCCTTTGAACAAAGCAGATGAAGGTAAAGTGGATGATTCAGCCTCTTTACTCGGTATATGATTACAATAAAAATATTGAGAATACAGAGGAACAAACGATCTTTCGAGTGTACGAAAAGCACGTATTTGTTTACATCTCATTGTTGTTTACTTTTTGCCACAATGCAGTATGATGGTTTGTTTATGACTGATCCAGTGCAATCATTGCACCAAATGGGCCCATGAAGGCTGCACTACATATAAAGGATTTGATAACTACTTTTGTGACGATTGCCAAGATTGATTCTAATTTTCTAAATTTCATTTGCATTGCTCAACTGATCCATTCGCTTTGCCCAGAAGGGTCGAATAAAGGTGATTTCTCTTTTTTTATGTTTTAACTAAAACGATATTATGATAATGTTTAAATTTTAAAATGTTGTTTTATTTTGATTCAAAGTTAAGTCCTTTAAGAGATTTATGAGAATAAAAATGGTTTCTGATTTTAATTTTAATTGTATCATTTTTTTCTTCTTAACTTTAACACGTCCGCGCTGCCCGAGCTTCCCCTACCTTTTAATGCAAATATATATATACATATAGTTGGAGAAGAACCTAATTATAAATCTCTCCTTGCGACAATTTTTGACTTCTATTGGCCAATTGTCAAATAAATTTAACAATATTAATATTATAATTTGTTCAATAAAAATTTAACTCGAAAAAAATTGTGTCTGTGTGTATGTGTGTGATAATTTGTCATCATATTTGGCCTCAGAAGTTTAAAAACCATACTATTTGTATTCCTTAAAATTCACAACTTTAAATCGACGCTCTCTTTCTTATGAGATCTAACTTCGCAAAATTCCTTGGGGAAATAATAGATGTATCTTCGACACTACCGTGATCTTTGGAAAATTTTAAAAGTTGAAATCAGATATACAGGTCGATATTCATAATCAATCCTTATATTTAAGATCGTTCTCTAAATCTAAATAATTTTTTTCTTAAATAGTTCCACGTAAACGTTTCTTTACTAATAAATATTAATTAAATATAAATATATTACTATAGAATATAATATATTACTTAGTAAATATTTACTTACAATAAAGAAATGTTTACTTAGAACTATTAAAAAAAAATTACTCAGATTTAAAAAATTGTTCTTCAATATAGTATAGTCTTAAGGTGTCATGAATCAATCAGAGGATTGTTATTTAGGCATAAAACGGATATATTATTCGTTTTTATCGATACAAATTCTATTATTTTGCCAAATTTCTTCATTTTATCTTCGTTGCCAGACATAAATTTCCAAAAAGTAAGCAAGAAACAGATCATTTCGCCCAACATTTATCTTTCTGCTTGAAGCCGCCTTACTTAGAACATCCGAGGTGCAAGTAAAATATTTGCGCAAAGTATACGCCTGCGTTTTCTTTCCTCCTTCTTTTTGTTCCCGCCCGAACCCATGGCGCCGCGATATCGTTGTTTCCCATCTTAGTCGCCACCCCCGCAAGGCCCGTTAAACCGGTTAACATATATTTTTGCGAGGGATTACAAATCCTCCCGGTAATTCTGTCTAAACTATTTACAGAGGGAATATCCCGTCGTTGTCGCGCGCAACAAATGCGACTCTGATCCTTGCTCTTTCGGCAACATCGTATTAGCCGAGAAGGCAGAAAGGAAATCTGCCATCGATCTGTCCTTCGCAAAAGTCCGATTTTCCGCCGAGTATTATCTCCGTCAAGATAAATTGACTGAAAAGAAATTGATGAGAATCAAGATAATGCGTTACTCACTTTGACGGAAATTTCGAAGACGAGAGCGAACGGGACGAGAACGTTCCGAGCGAAATTTACACGAGCGAAAATCGAGAATATCTTGCAGATAGACAGCGAGAGAGGAAAACCTCATGGAAGGGAATGAAACATCCTCTTCGATCGCCCCTTAATGCCGTGTTTTATATTCGATTAATTCCGTCCGGTTTCATGCGGGAGCGGTCGGCAAAAGCAGCGGCGGTAGCCAGTCACGGGGATGGTTTCCTGCCTGTCTTGGCGGAATTTCAAATTCATCGTGTGTCGAGTTAGAATTCTGCCGATCTACGAATGAGACTCCTACGCGTCATTCCACTATATGACCGGAGGAAACCTTGGTGAAAATAAAGATCGGAGCGTAAGTTGAATGTGGGAGAGTAATAGAAGCGTAAACGGAGTTAGAAGGCGAAAATTGAGACAATGAAACGTAAAAAAAGAATAAACGCCTCTTTCATTGTCTCAATTTTCGTCTCTTAGAAGTTTACGCTTGTCATTCTCCCTTTACATTCGATTTATGCTTCGATTTTTATTTTTGCCAAGGAAGCTCGTCTGTCTTAGGTCTGATTTCACCAATATAAGATTAACTTTAATCTCGGTTTAACTTATTGTTTATCTCTTTTTATTTTTTAAATTGTTTTATTTAGAAAAATATTTATTTAGAAAAGAGAAAGATAAAAAATAAATTGAACAAAATTAAAGTAATTTTACATTAATAAAAGCTGAGCCTTAATATTTCTATAGAAGAGAGTCTGGCCATGCCTAAAAAACTGCTCACAAATTGAGAAAAACACTAACTTTTAATAAATATTTCTTTGAATAATTCTAAATAAATATTTACTAAATGCAAATATATATTTTTTAATATAAAAGCCATTAAGGAGATGCTAGAACGACGATCGAACTTAATCAAGATCAAGTATAATACAGACTTTTTTAAATTCCAAATTCCGATAATAGTGACATCTTTTATTCATTTCTTATATATCGTTGTGTCTCATTCAAACACATTCATCTATCCTTATATATTATCATATTGCAACGCCATATCTCTTGCAAAATCAAATACCTACTGCTATACACAATTATTGGTTTGTTTACTTCCGATTCTTCGTTCAGCGTTCGTAAACATATATACGTCATTTGTAGATCGATATAAATCTTTCTTTTGAAGCTTTTAATCTTAGTTTCATAAACTCAGTATTGTTTGTGTACACGCGTAATACGCTTAGTGCTGTACTGTTGTTTGGTCCATACGAGTTATAAAACTTTTTGTATTAAAGAAATATTTACGTCAGAGAGGTGAGAGAGCTTTACGAATTGAAAAAAATGTAAGTTTTTAACTTTTTTTTTCAATTTTAGTCCACACTTTGTGGACTAGTCCAGACAAAGTCCACTGCAGCACCATCAAATTTTGCGTCTACTTTAATCCTATAAAAGGATTTTTTACTCCGTCCAGTAAATTCGGAAATTTATATTGATCTGCAATATTCCCACAATTTGATCACTCCAGCATCCCCTTAATTTGATTTAACTATTTTTTTTTTAATAAATATATTTATATTTACTCTAAGTAAATGTTTACTTAGTATATATGTTTAAAGGAATATATAACAAGATTTAGTAAACTTTTTTCAATATATAAATGTAAAATATACGTGCATGTTGAAATGTGCGTGCGTGCGTGCGTGCGCGCGTGTGTGCGTATTTGGTATAAATGTATTTGCGTTCCCGCTAGACTTGATTGTGATATCCATCGCCATTGTATGGATATCCAATCAAAAGGGATCTAAGCGAAAGCCAGACACCAGATCTATTTGCGTTGTTTGAAATCTCCCGAAATTTTTGTATTCAAAATGAGGTAAATACATTCAGGTTGAATCAAGAGAAAGCGAAAATCCTGAGTGCAAAAATGCAAGCAATACTAACAGATCTTCTAGGCCGTTATTCAAAGTTCCGTTTTTATTTTAAGATTGTCTTAAGTAATGTCGTAAGTAATGCTAATATAGTCCACTGATTGATTTATGACGTCTTAAAATTGTTTCAAATATAAGAATTAATGAATACCGGACTCTGATTTAATGTTGCCAAGTCAGTAGAATTTCTACTAGATTTAAAAGTTTTTTTTCTTTTTACTGGAAGATTTTTCGAAGGTACAAAAAGGAGAATTTCCGGAGAGGAAAAAAAAAGCAAAAAAAAGCTCAAATTACGGCTAAATTATTGAGAAAATCGCAATGTAAGATAACTTTCGAAAAGACTTGGCAACAATGCCAATGAGAGTCTCATTAGTTCATGACTTAAAACTGTACTTAAGACAATCTTAAATATAAGAATCGACTATGAATATCACTAGGGAAACTAGTCGTCTTGTCGTCGCGCGGAGATACGAGAAAGGAGGACGCGGCGTTTCGCCGAAATGTTTTCTCGACTTGACGATGCGGGCGGCTTGTCGTTTCAAGTACACAGTTATACGTTCGCGCATATTCGGTTCTCCAAGTAGACAGGCGGCTACTGTACGGGTTAATTTGCCAACGCTGTTTTTGATGGGGGATATTTACCGCGAGACTCTCGGTCACTGCACCGACGGTCCACAACTGCCTTTTCTGTTTTACTCTTCACTCTCTTTCTTCTCTCTCTCTCTCTCTCTCTCTCTCTCTCTCTCTCTCTCTCTCCCTTTTTCTTTTTCTCTGTCTCTTTCTGCCTCTCTATTTCCGTGGCAGAGATACGTTTTCACCCGGTTAGTAAAAGCAACGGCTCGCTGTTTCCGCGTCAAAAACCGCAACCAAAATTTGAAATAAATAACGCGCCGGCGTGTCCGAATAGAATTGATTCTAAATCGCAATCGCTTTATATACGCGGCTGGCGATCGTCCTGCAATAAACCATATATAGATTAGTGAGAAGCAGATTCTCTGTAATAACCAATAATTGAAAATAAAGAGAGGACCAATAAGATTGCAAGATTCGATTCAGATCGGTCGTAATAGATATTATTATATAAAGCGGACAACGAATGAGTTACCTTGTAATCCAAATGGGCAGTCGTTTTTTGAATATCCGGCGTGTTTAACAATGAGGTCGTATAGATATGATTTGATTAAAATGCTACATTACGTTAGTATCACGTTATTCGTTGCAAATAATTCGAGGCGTGATTAACACAAACGACATTGCGTGCACTCATTTCGCCCATGGGAAATATCAAGTTGCCGATGTAGTTCTACTCTGGAGCCCATTTATCGATAAACATCATACACAACCTATGGACATTGCTTCCGCATTTTGAGCGCGACCGCCGCTGCCGCCGCTGCCACGATAAGCGCGATCATGAAATTCCAACAGTGCGATCATGATGAAGTTATTCAGATAATTCGAAGCACGAAACGCGAGGTGGCGTCTTGGGTCAAATACGACATTTTTTATAGTGAGATCTTATTGTAATTTCATTCCCTGTACAATTTCGAGGAGAAAAAAAGTATCCCGAATAAAACACGACAATGACAATCGTGCAAAGAATTTGTTGCTTCACGTGACTCTTACGATTGGCAAATAGGAAAAATTACATCGTCGTGTAAGGGCGGAAAATAAGCGGAAGCGGGAATTGGACGTTTCACTTAAAATGCCGTAATGTAGCCGCGCGTATGGAAATTTTCGCGGAGGGCAAATTCACGCGACAAGGACTCACAGCAGCATATATATAGATATGTGTGTATGTGTGCCGTACGACCCTTTAAACCGTGCAACTTTCATACGAAATATTCCTTTTTTTCTCTTTTTTTTATTTCTACTATTGCATTACGAATTATTTCGCTGGATATAACGCGGAGAAGACGTATATACGTACTGACGGTACATATATACATGTGTATAATATATATACATATATATATATACACACACACACACACACACACACACACACACACACACACATATATATATATATATATATATAAATGTACTAAATGTACTGAGAAGGCCTGACGGCCGTACATATCTACGACAGATATGTAGCTAAAACGCGAATGTCCTCTCTCGCATACAGGCTTTCTCGTATATGTATACTTATATATATGTACGTAAAGAAAAGCTGACAGCCGGAAGCGGAGAGGTAAAAATGAATAAAAACGAAAGAGGACGAAGAGAAACCCTTTCACCTTCGAGGGGGAAGAGTGAAAAGAAGGGAGAGCTTCAGTGTTTCCAGAACGCACTCCTTGGAAACTGTCTTCTATTACGATTCGTCGGTCCGGGCACCTGGGTTCGTCCTCTCGCACAAAGGACCACGCAAATCCACCGTGAATTGAATCGATATCTCCAACGACGAACGAAGGTCTGGGAAATGGACCACGGACCAATTTCGTCCGAGACATCTCGTGATTTTTCACTTTGCGTACGCCTTCGTACCCTGTAATCCCATTCTTGAACTAACGATGGCGACTTGTCGGCCGTGCAGGGAAAATATCGACGATTGTCGCGACACGAGAGCATGATCGAGCATATTCCATGAAATCACGATCGTCGAATCTCGAGGAAAGCATTGCGATTTGTATCAATCACTCTTCTTCGCGTACACAATTATTATTATTAAATAAATGTTCTATTTAATTATTATTATTCTATAAATGTTCACATAAATAATATATATCTTTTTTCTATTTTTATTAAAATTAAAATGAAGTAAGATCCTAAATCCCATTTTAATTTAACATTAAAAACAGATAGCGTTGGAAAATTTATGTCAATGTTCTTTAAATAGATTGATTAGTTTCTTCCGCTTTAAATAAGAGATATCATTTAGCAGAATATATACTTATATTTACACGTTATTTTAGAGTTACCTTACAATTATTTTCTGAAGAATAAATAGAAAAGAAATAAAATATGCATTAACTCCCTTTATTCGCGGCATATAAGCTTTCCTACTAAATAAAACTTTTTAATTTTTCTGTATCTATATTGATAGAAGTAATATTTTACTTCTAAGAAGAGAACACTTTTTCCTCACTCTTAAAACACTGAACGACTTTGAATATTCCCCCCCCCCCCCCCCCCCCCACAAAC
>NW_017259383.1:249142-253571 GCF_001594045.1 Atta colombica
TTCTCGTCGCAATCCTAATATTACTGGAATTGCTAATAAAGTTAATTATTAGTATCATCAACTGTATACTACAAACTATCATGACACTAATTTCCTTCAAACAAAAAAAAAAGAAAATATTAGGCAAAGTCGCGTTAATCTTATCACAATTAACTAAAGTGTTAATTATGTCAATGACGTCGGCGAAAAGAAGAAACTTACGCGTTACAAGTAGGCAGAATGAGAGTATGGTTAATGGTTGAATACTGAGTTTTAACTGTGAAACGGGGTGAGAGATATTTACGTGGGAGCCATATGGTTGAGCAAGGCAAAACAGTTCTTAAAATGACGCTCGTAAATTCCGCTAAACGCGCTCGTAGAAATTTATATTCTACCTACCGTAAGAGAGGGACGACGTGGCGTCCTTCGGTGCATACGCGTGGTTATCCTGGTATGCACCAATACAGGATACCTTCCGTATCGGTCATCCCGTTCTCCGTAACGGGAAATACTTTTAACAATTAATTTTATTGTAGGTACTGCCTAGTTTTTTAACTTAGAAAAACTGTCGCGTAAATTCACCGAAGTTTTAACTCGTTACGTTGAGATTTAATTAGTCACCTCACGTATCTGTTTTGCATATTTCAGTTTACATTCAAGCGAAGATTTAACGTAAAAAATATCGCCTAGGAAATACACTCTTACAAGTCGGGATTATTTAAACTATACAATTCCAATCGTGTCGGTTGCAACTGTCGTCAATTATTCGTAAGACACTTCGACATAAAACGACGTCATTATTTCATCGTGTAATTACCTTTAACGATAAATAATCCGTATAATAATAAAATTTTCACTTTGCGGAAAGTTCAAGCATGGTAGCCACTCTGCGCGAAGCAAGTGACCCGGGTTCTATAAACATTCTACGGAATTTATAAACGTTTCACTCCTCCGGGGAGCCAGTCGTTTGAATATTGCAAAACGTTAAGTGTAGGAATCTGTATAACGAGACTCGCACGCGTCCAATCCACTCAATTTTACTTTGCCGCACGTCCGTCGGTGGCTTTGTTGCAATGCAACGCGCTCGACTTGCGGCTCGGATAAAGAAACGTCCACTGTTGACCTCGTAAAGCAGAAAGCATGAATTATTAATGAAAGGCCGCAACGCACGGCGGGTGGTAGAGCGATGCAGCGGCGCATACCCTGTTTAAATGGTATAGAATTAATGGGCAATCGAGAGAGAGAAAAAGAGAGAGGGAGAGGTGTGCGTGCGTGTGCGTACGCGTGTGTGTGTGTGTTTCCCATAGCCCCTGCTCTGAAGAAAATTAACGTAAAGACTTGCAATTGATTTTAATTCCTTTCATTGAATATCGTGAGTGCTTCTTTGCTAGAATAGAAAATAGAAATTGACGAGGCAATTACCGTACGTAATGCAAAAACAAGAAAACGAAAGAAAACGAAAGAAAAGGAAAAAAGTAAAATTTCATCTCATAATATAATTAATCTCTTGTCTAAAATCATAAAGCTTATAAGCTAAATCATGATGAAAAGCAGATTCGGCTATTTATATCGATTTTTGCGCGTATGGAAGGCAAAGTTTAGATATGATATAAACGTTTCCTGTTATAAAATAGATTAATAAGTAAATTATAATATTGAGAAAAATACTCGAGAGAGGAAACGAAGATGTGTTGGTCGATTACATAAAAAGGCTAAAACTTAAGGGAAATATTTTTTCTGTGGCACAAGAGAGAGTTGATTCGTTCCAGATCTTATTTGTTTCACGTTACTCTTCCGCTCAAGCAAAGAAAACCCTGATAGCCACTCAAGACGCGCGTAATGTCCTCCCTCTCTCTTCCATTCACTTTTTCGTTTACCAACCGGAAACGCTACCTTGTGAAATTAATAATTCGCGAACGACGGCTTCATAGTAAATCTCATTTATTCCGTTTCCACGCCTTTGAATTTTCTTCCGTTATATCATCGTGCGGAAATGCAAGCAGGTACGCGAAAGGCGCGCGGATTGCAAACGAGATAACATTAAAAAAAAATCTAGTTTATTCAAGAGTCTAATATAACGAGTTTCTTATTAATTATAAAACTGGCCGTAGCTTTTCATAAAGTAAAACAATAAGCACGAATAATGTCTATAACGCTAGTCACGAGTAGATTTTACGTGATTCATTGATGTTTATTACATCTTATCTTTTTCCTAAATAGTTACTTTTTACATATTTACAAGGTATTTCGTATCATATTAAAAAAATATCATTCATTATAAATTCGTAATGCATATGTGTCTCTATGTGATAGAATCAATTTAATATTACTGACAAGCTTATCATCGAATGATAGACATAAATGTGATAGGCATAAATGATATAGATAAATGTACGTTTGTTCATTGATATTTATTATTATACTTTGTTCTTAAATACGTGTTTACGAGATAGCTTGTATTTCATTACTATAAAAATAATACGATCTATGATAAATTCCATATATGAGTGTTTCTCTAGATGATAAAATTAATTTAATATTATTGAGATTATCGAATAATAATATATAGAACGGACATAAATTGCATAGACAAGTGCACGTTCAATCATGTAAAAGTCATGCTAGTTAATGCAGTGAAAATAAATTGGGCAGGTATTAATTGTGCAGACAAGTGCGCATTTAATCACATAAAAATCACATATCTACAGGTTAATGCGGCGAAATAAACGGTGAATTAAAATGTCTCGTTATAGAACTTTTCTGTCAGATCAACCATCATATCGAGCCATATTGAACAAATACAAATTGCGCAGACAAGCGCGCATTTAATTACGTTAAAATCACGTAAATTAACGCGACTGATATGTAAATTAGCGATACTAAATATACAACCTTTCATAGCTCTGCTCTGGTTGGCACGTATTCAATACTTAATATCGAGCCGGGCATTGTATGGTAGTCGTGTAATTCATGTAAATCGTGTAGCGGAGAGAAGTTCTTCTCAGCGTTCGAAATTTTTCGCAGCGTCGGTGTCACGGCGTGTGGTAACGGCCGACATAAACAGCGGGAGCGCAGCCGCGCGGCGGCAGAAAGACCGCGCAGAGCGAGGTCAGAAAAGGATGACGACTCCATTCTGAGAGGTTGGAGGTCCCTGCTCTCATTTATGATCTTATGCAACGTGCGCGCAATGTTATATTTCGCCGCGCCGCACGCTGGTGCATATTAAACGCCCGAGCCTTATCCGATGCGGCCGTCGCGGCGCCGCCGCGGCGCCGAGAGCGTGATCGGTGTTCCCTTCTCCTTCACGCAAATAACTTCGGCGAGAAGAGTCTCGCGAAGGTTGTATTCAACCGGGTACGTCACGTTTACAACACGAGTGCCTGCAGGATGTACGTTAATATTTAACAAGCAAAATTGTAAATGAACTTCAAGAACTTGCAAACTGAATAATGATTTTTATTTTTAACTTTGGTTTACGCGCGTGAATTTAGTTCTCGAATTTGCTGTCTTCGTAATGCATAACTCATTGCCTGTTCTCCTTTTTCGCTCGCATCAATAATGATCTTGTGTCTTTATTCTCAAAAAATATGCATACGAATTACTGGAATTTGGAAAAATTTGTAATATACGTATCGTATGCTAATACAATATTTTTGTATAATTTGTGTGGGATATCTTTTAAGATATCCCTGCAGTTTTTTCTCGTGATAAATAAACGTGGCTCGCACAAAATTTCGTGATCGATTTTTCCGAAAATTGGATTCTTAATTATCAAACCATCAAAGCGGACGAAGACCTATCAAGTGAGGCACCTTCATAATTACGTGCACATCATATAAAAAAAGTGATATTTGTTATACGCCGCACTGTGATGATTTATAATCACATAAATAAAATCCACTTAGTTCATTCAAAGACAAAACGCTGTAATAATCTACATTAGATATCTTAATAATTTAAATTTTAGTAAAATTTTCATATTTGAATTAATTTGAATGTATTCACATTCATAAAAAAATCATTATTTATCTATGTTAAATTAACCTAATTGTAAATTTAATTTATATATTTAAATATTTTAAATTAGATATCTCAATAATTTAACTTTATCTAAAGTTTTAAATAAACGCGAGCGTGTAGCAGACAACGCTCTGATCGATTGGTCTGTTATAGAAATCCCAAATTCGATCCACGACAAAACCGAAAATTTTCGCACGTTCACAGCTCCTTTCGGAAAGCAATAACAAACCATCGAGTATTATACTCTTGCCCAGGAAACCTCTCTACCAAAAATTGTCGTTCGGAATCGATGTTTAAACTGTAGTTTTTCATATATCTTGTGTATCAATATGATAGAATCCTTAAAAATAAAAGTCTGGACAATGTTGATCTGAAGCAAAATAACGATATTTACCTACTATACTATATATTATATATATATATATATATA
>NW_017259383.1:253948-288479 GCF_001594045.1 Atta colombica
AATTTTATATATATATATATATATAAAATTCACATTGAATTATTTAAACATTAAAGATCCAACTTCGACCGTTATGTTTTAATTTTTAGTATTGATTTATTCTTTTAATATTGATTTGTTCGTATATACGGTCTAAAATAATATTTCTTATCGTTTATATGTGAGTTAAACTTAAAATCAATTTACTTAATTTCTCTTAATCTACTTAATCTCTCGATACTTATACGCAGCTTACAATAGTAAGTATTGTTGCCATTTTGCTTTAGATCAACATTATCCAGACTCTTACTTCTAGGAACTCTAGTATATGAAAGGGAGACATCTACGCACTAGTGATAACACTTATAGTACTTGAAGAAGAAATGGTTTCACATTATTAGTTTGAATCAATTAGATCGTCTATACATTCAGAAATTATAACTTGTTTTATGTGCTAAACCGATTTAATCATAAATTAAATTATATTAAAAATTGTTTATATTTTATTTATAATTAAACAACAATTTTCCTATACGCAGCAACTTAAACTATGTTTAAGATATATTTGAGAGAAAAATCTAATACGACCATAAAACTGTCGACACGATCGACGGAACATTGCAAGCGTTTCTATTTCGTGACAAGATTGTTTCGGAAATATGTATATCATAAGTATTCGTGTAAAGCTTGTGATACGTGTTTGCATTACATGTCGATATCGATACAAACGTCTGTAAGAAATATCAACTACGTGACTTCAACTTTCGAGAAAATAAATTTCAGCTTAAGGAACTGGAGCGAGTTAACGTATACTGTAAACGCGTCGTAGCCGTACGTATAGCTACTGTAACTACTTTAAGAAATGCTTTTCCTAAGTAGTTGGCACATCGTGTGCACAGTTATATTTGTTTGGTTAATAATCGTGAAAATTTACCTAGTAATAATCCGCGGCGAAATTTTCGACAGTTCGACAATTTCCACAGCCACGAGTTGCACAACAGCGTTACGAATGATAAAATTTCTGCTTTCAGACGTGCCTGATCCACCGGAGCGACCACTTGTCATAAGTTACACGTCCAAAGCTGTGAATATATCGTGGGCACCTGGTGTTAATTCCCACAACACTCCAATTTCGCAGTACGTCATCTACACCCGGTAAGTCTGTTAAATATTGACTCACGAAAAAAGCTTCCTTGCTCAAGCCAACTCGCCGATCTGGCGCTCTGAATTTACTCAGATAACTCGGAAATTGCAAATATTATGTTAAAAGCGTAATTTAAAAAAAAAATAGTAAGATGGAAATCGATGTGATAAATTGACGTTGAGAGATGTTGTCGCCGTCACGTCACGAACTTATACACATAGAGAGATGCAAAGATTAAAGTAAAAAATTAATTCCATCGATTTAACTAGCGAGTCCTCTTTCCCTGTAATGTCATTTAGGAGTTACGTCGTGACGTCACTAAACTTTACTGTTGATTTCCACGACATGCCACTGTCACTTTCTCATGGAAGTTGAGCAAATTGCTACGCCGGAGTGAATTAATGTCGCTTTTTCCCGAGGAAAACATTTTTTAATAGGAAAAAATCAGAGCACCTATGGGATACACCCCGAAATAGCTCGGTTTAGATCTCGCTCAAGTAGATCTCAGTCTGATTATCTTACGTGTGGCCGACTAGTGGCCTGGCTTTCGTGGTCCTCACTTACGTTAGGGAATGGAAGAAGAAACGGATAAAATAAAAGGAATTACCGAGGATAAGAACCGCGGTGTCGATAAGCACCCTTTGTTCTCCTCCGCGTCTCTCGGTTCCGTTATCTCTCCCTTTTGCTCCTCCCCTCTTCCACCCAACGCGTTCCGCTGGGTCTCTTGACCCCGCGACCGACTTCCATCGCTACGACATCACCTTTTCGTTACCCACGAATTTCCTCTTCGATGCCGCTGGTAAAGCCAAAATATCAGCGTTGCAATATATACGTATTAGAAAAAAAAGGTAAAAACGTCGGAATAAAGCATAAAACTGGAAAAATATTTTCGTACCATTGTGTGGTATATAAACAATATAATATATACAACGAAAACTATATATACACGAATATAGGTACTCACGGCGGTACGTTCTGCAAAACTGCTGCGAATATGGAAATCGTAAATACGAGAAAGAGGAATATATAGAAAGATTAAGGTTGAATAAAAAAAAATATAAAACCGAAATAAAGAGCACAATTTTTCGATTTTTCATTTAATCTCATCTTAAATAGAAAATTTTTGTTTAATTTTTAGAACTATGCGTTTGTGAGTGGCGAATATCCCTTCCTAGGAAAATGCATGACTTTGTTAAAAAAAAGTAAAAAGATAAAAAGTTATTTCTCTTTTTATTCGTTGTTATATTTGTTAATTCCTCCGAGGATAATTTTTTCAAATCTAAAAAGAGATTACAAATATCGAATGTAATCTCATGAATACATGAATAAAAAGTCGTAATTCTGTTTTAACGTCTACACAAATTAAAGATATTGAATGCTGTTAAATCTAATAATGTTAAATCTGCTTTCTTTATTTACAATCATTTATAGAAATTTTGTACATTATAATGTTAAATCTGCTCTCTTTATTTACAATCATTTATAGAAATTTTGTACATTATAATTACTCTCTTTGTATAGAGAAAAGACATTTAAAGACGCTTGAATCTCTTATTTTAGAATATTTTCATTTAAAAAAAAATATGTTTCTGCTCTTCATGGATTTGACAAGTTTTCAGCGATTTAAAAAATTCAGTCGATGATATACTCTTTATATAATAACGTAAAACCTAGCAAAATTGCTTTCTATCGATCGTTAGTGATATATTTGTGAATTTGTATCTCGGCCAACTACGAGCACTCCACGTTTCGATCTGGTCATACCGAAAGGGTTAATTTGCACCGATACGATGCGCCGTGGTTGTCATCGAGTTCACGTTTCGATTTCGATGTAGCTACAAGTTAATTCGATCGATGCATTGTACCGCCCGAACCTTCTCTATCTTTGAAAGGAAAAAAGAAATAAAAGAGAGGGAAAAAGAAATAAAAATGTCGGTACAGTTTTATTATTAAATCCCCACATTGCCGGACGTTCATTTCGCTACGCAACGCGGAACATCGCGGTTCTCTCATTCCCTGGAAGGCGAATGCTCGCGCGAGACTACGAGCGGATGGAATTCTTAATCAAGTTTCCATTTTCTTTCTTTTTTTCCGCCCTTATGTCTCAACCGCTCAGTTGCCGCTGCCCCGCGCGCGCTTTCTTCCCTTTCTTCCGGTCGCGAAGCAGACAAAACCCCGAGAGTAGAAGTTGTAGGAAATAATATATCAGTCGGTGTCGTTATGGTCGCCGAATATTGAAGTTTCGCCCCGCGAACCATTTCGCCTTGCCGCTCGGGCTGGCAGGCCCTTTCAGAAAACTATCGTAATACCTCATAGAACTTGGAAAATATTAGTTTTATAATAAAGTTCGGTCGAACTTCGTTCAGCCGCGAAAGGAGCAAGTGAGAGCAAAAACGAGAGAGAAAGAGAGAAAGAGGGGGGGAGGGAAGGGAGATAGAGAGAGAGAGAGAGAGAGAGAGAAAGCGCTCTTGCGGACAGGCTGCACAATCGTTCCGTTCGAAGATTATTAATCTTCGCGGAAATCAACCGCCGTTTTGACGAGGTTCTTCTTGCAATGGCATCTCACCGATCCTCCAGCTGGAAATGACGTCGACACGCAGCCAACACCTTCCGACGGTCGTATATAATCACGCCGGCATCACAAATCCTCCAATACGAACAGTATAATATTTGTCACAAAATTCGTGGATTACACTGTTAAATTCATAATGTCAAATTACATTCAATTTTTAAATTATTTTTAATTATTTCTATAGATATCCTAGTCAATATGTCATTAATTTAATTAAAAATGAAGTTAAACAATTTAACACACACACACACACACACACACACACACACACGCGCGCGCGTGAAAATATAATTAAATTTGACTCAAATTTAGTTTATTATTTATTGAATGCATATATTAATTTGGATGTTTACTTTGAAATTGACCACAAAAATGGTTTAATTTACGTTTTGCCGACATACGAAAATAATAAAATGTTATTTTAATTCAAGGGATTCCTTGAATTAAAATAATATTTTATTATTTTTAACTGAATTGCCATTGCTCCTTTGATATTTAACAGTTTATTATTAGTAAGAATCACGAAAGACATGGATAATATACGTCTTCTATTCCTATACGCGACACCCGAAAAACATTATAAAACACCTAAAACACCAGTAACTTACGGAAATACATGGCGTACACCCCACTTTTTGGTATGTGCCGGCTTCCCTTGCAATTTAGTAACCATTTGCCACATATGTTCGGATTAAAAAACATTTGTGAAACTTAAATGTATACACGTTATACACGGCCAAACACGTTTTCAATTTGCCACTGCAACGTGCATCCCGTGCAAACGGCGGCGTATTCGGACAACATCCGGGTGCAGCGCACCACCTCTCCTCTTTTCTCCTCTTCCCTCTCCCCCACGAGCCCCACGTCGCCGATCATTTATCTCCGTAATATCAGAAAAGTGGCGAGGAATAAATGCCGCGACCGCGTTTATTAGACGGGACGGACTATCGATCTTAGTGTGTTAGGTGTCCCCCGTGGGCGGCCGATCAATTTCCCGGGATTCCTCCGCTTAATCTTCCCGCGTTTTGTTAAACGTATTAAAATGGAATTCCAATTTCGCGCAAGCCCACCGACACCGAGAGAGCCTGCGCTCTCGTTTACAGCTCGACGATCGTGCACGATCTGCGAGTTTTAATTACTTTTGTCTCGCGCGTACTCATGTGCAGTTAGAGCTTGTTTCTCATGGCTCAGTTTCCGGCTAGGATCGACTTTCAGTCTTGCAATGGAATAAATCGTAGAAGGCCTTTTTGACTTTTCACTGTAAAGGCCTACAGGCTGCAGGCACTCAGCGAGTGCATTTAACGTTGAAAATGAGTGTTTCATTGTACATCGCGCGAATAATAGGAAACGCTTCAGTTTTTGTCAGACACTTTTATTAAATTCGACGATTAAATTCGATGTAGTACAAAGAGTACCATCTCGCAACATCGCAAACGCGTGAATGTTGTTTTGCTTATAAAAGTCTAGATTTCCCAATAGGAAAAGCTGGAAAGCTATAATGTTTACAGGGAAAATGACGTTTACTTCCGCGACTCTTCAAAAGATTCTTGCCAGGCTTATTTCCAATTTCATAAGCTGCAACTATCTTACAAGAAATTTTTCAGAGATAGGAAACAGATGTGTAATATATATACGCTCTCGCGGAAATATTGCGTTACTGATGGTAGCTTTATACGCCCAACGTCGAGAGATAGATGCCCGTCGAAAAATCCCGCTTTTGAATTAATAGTAGCTAAAATCCGGCTGAAAAAGAACGGTTTTCAACTATTATATGGTTTTGCTGAAGTAACTAAAAATTTAACTAGATACAGATCTAAAAATAATTTTGTTGGACCATCAAAATAATTACGTAGAAATCTCAAGCATAAGCCATGCTGCGTTTTAAAATTAAACGTTTTAAAATTCTAATAACAAGTTTGAACATTCTATATAATTATTTTGATCCAAATAAAATTATTTTCAATTCTGTATCTACACTGAGAAACAAAAATTGTTCATTAATTTAATTAATTTAGTCAAACATATTATATTTGATTTAAATACATTGTATACATTCTTCAAAGAAAGAAATAAAGAACTAAATTAATTTAGTCGAATGAAATGATTTTTTTCTCACTGCAGCTAAATTTTTATAACTTTTGCAAAATTATTCTTTTCGTGTAACTTTCGTGAATACATTAATGTGTACAATAAATATCGCCAATACTTATTAAGAAACTTATACATCTTTCTTCTTTTTTTTTTCATTTCTTCTCAGATATTGGAGAAAAGCTAATGGCGTAACGTTATCTCTTTCCGCCAAAGACCGCGGATTAAATGTAGCGTATCAGCTCGAGTCGGCCGTGAAAGTCTGGAATAAGTGAGCAGGATTAATTAAGACTAGCGCACAAACGCGACCCAACATAATCGGCTGACGTTAACTCCGTGCCTTAATTCCGGTGCCGTAAACTGTTCTTCGCAGCGTCGTGAAAGGTAATGCGAGATACGTGACGTCGTTGATCACGCGTCGAAACGCTATAGATCTCGTCTCACTCTCTCTCTCTCTCTCTCTTTCTCTCTCTCCCCTTCTCTATCCTGCGTCCTCTCTCAGCCATTACGAGGCGAATTTTGCAGCTGACGCTGAATTAAGAACTCGAACGTATGAAAAACTCCTTGCACTTACCGAATATATAATTTCAATGTTGACCCAGGCGCATTTACGAGATCACGTATATATGTTTGGATAACGGATGCTGGGATTAATTCATAACCCGTACTTCCATCCTGCTACTTGATTAGTTTTCCGATAAACGATTAATCCCGTAGCGAGTGATATATGTATCACGATTACCGACATCCGAAACCGACGCTCCTAATAAAATCTCCTTTCATAAAAATATTCGTATGCGATGACATGTAATAACTGGTCTTTCTTGGATCTATCGTATGCGATGATATATAATAATTGGTCTTTCTTGGACCGTAATAGCTGACACTACAACTAATCTTAGAATGTGCCATCATAAATAGCTTTGCTTCTACATATGATCGATTTTATACAGTTTAAATTTAAATTCGATTTCACAGAGTGAACATAATATATTGACGAATATAATCTTAAGTATTCTTGAGAGAAATTAACTCTCGTCTCATTTTAACAGTGTCGAGTTAGGATAATCGATATTTATTCTAGTTTCGAAAAAAATGAAACATGCAACGTTGCGCATGAAATTAAAAATATGTATAAATGCACAGGACACAAAACTTTCAAATTACGTTACAATTTAATGTAATGTCCAGGTCGAAATATAAAATGTTAAAATGCAATATATATAATTTAAATATTTCACAGGTCATATGTCATACATTTTACTGGCGATGCTTTTTTGTGTATGATAACTTGGTTTGCCAGAAATGTTTTGATTTAGTTTTTCGCAGCAATCAAAAATTGCGGAAAATTCTGAAATGTTTGGCATGGAAACGAAACGGAAATTGTTGCCGATACTGCCACACGGGAGAATACCTCTATATTCTCTCCCACGTTGCATCAATTATGTCATCGTCGGAAGATCATCAGCTTTCGTTAAAAGCCGTTCTGTTATTAAAATCCATGGATGCAACGCTTTTCGAGAGTAAGATTGATGCGGCAGGAGTGAAACGAGATTATAGAGAAAACGTTCTGATCCTTGTCGAAAATCTCACGGGGATCCTTCCGCCTTCGCCACGAATCTTTTATCTTCTATGAGGCATCTCGCCCACCGCGCATCGGTCGGAGGTGTAATTTCTGAAATTCTGTGCGATTGTTGCTATGTTTATGTGCACGAACCTGCATTCCAACGCCCGCCTGGTTAATCGGCCATTGTGAAAATTAGACAGAAAACTTAATTATAAGATTCCTGATTGGTTGGATCCTCTGGAGGCTCACTTCGCAGAAAAGACCGGGATATCTCAGTCGGATTCTCAGCACGATAACAACATTTAGAATTACACGCAATGCCGTTCTCTTCTCGCGATACTGTTTGTGTTTCTGAATAAATGTATCATCCTTCAAGTGAATAATTGTTATAGTTTATCGCTTTTATGATATAAAAACCGAACATAATGTAAATATCTGATTTACTTTTTATTTTTAATCCTCTGTAATTTGGATCTTTTTTGGCACAAATTTCATTTTTGCTCAAATTTTAATTTTTATTAAATAAAGATTTTGACATTTAAAAATTAAAAAAATTGATAATGTAATAAAGCTTTTGAAAAGTAACTCTGAATTTTTTTTAAAGCCCACACTGAGAAAAATTTCTAGTTGAAAATGAACAAATTAGAAAATTTTGGCAGTTGAATAAAGAAGAACGAACTAAATTGTCGGGAATCATCAATTTGGAATTTGCATTATTTATGTAACTTCGATTTATATGTTGTATTGATAAGGACTCGAATTAAAGGTTGAAAGTTGAAACGTACATTTTATTCGTTCTGTTACATTCACACGAGAATAAAGAATTTTTTTCATCTGAACAGTTGATATAGGCTCTGATGGGCTTTTTTACATTTTTAACTGATAGACTCTGATTATATTAGCCAGAATTCTATTTCAATTAGAATTATAATAGATTCAACCAGAAAATGTTTTCAACCAGGATTCCGATTAATGCAATCAGACTCTTTTTCTAGTATATAGGAATAGTGAAAAAAACTTGAACTAGACAAAAAGTTATTTTACTCACATTGGCTAAAATAACTGCAGACAGAGGATTAAAATTAGAGAGATTGCACTGATATATATACCTTTTACGTTTTAAATAACCAACAACTTAATCAAATATTTATTAAACTGGTTCCTGTAGCAATTAGTGAATATTTCTGCAAAATATAACTAAGGCCAAATTTTTCTCCACCGGTGCTTTAACGTGGTATAGAGATACATGAATTATATGACGGACCATATCGCTTCCCTGTTTGCACATGTAGTGTCAACCTTCTGAATAAACAAGATCTTTTAATTAAGCGCGCTTGTGAGAACCGCATCCTCGTTGCGGACTCTCAAAGACGTTGCCGTAGACACGACTACGCGCTGCTATCCTGTAGAATGATTTAAAACTGAAGTACGAAGAAAAGCACGGATGGCGCGTTGAGTGGAACATGACGCGGAGTTGGCCAATTTCACAGCTGCCAAAAAAGACCAAGTCAAAAATTACGCGCAGGAAACTCCGGGACGCATAGCGAGGGAAAACTCGCTCGTGTGGCAAAGGCTAACGGCGCTCTTAACGTCGTAACGAACAGCCATAAAAGGATACGAAGGGCCGTTGGTACCGAAACGCGAGGCGATCGGCTGGACCGAGAACGTGGCCGAGATTTATTGACCACGATACGATTTATTTGACGCGTTTAAATGCCTACTTTATCGTGCTGGCCGATGGGGCACATATACACATACACAAGCACATATACAGCATTTCCAGTTTCGTTCGGTCCCATCCTCGCTTTTACTCCTTTTTCCATCCTCAATGGTTTGGCGCGTCGTCCGTCGGCCGAGATTTTCAAGGTGTTTTCGCACGAACGACGCCGCGCCGCGCCGATGTGGTGGCGTAACCAACGTGTAAAATTCACTGGAGTGTTATGGCGCTTTTCTCTAAAAAAAAAAATCTTTTCCAACGTGATTCAGAAATTTTTGGTATTCTCCACGGGCACTTTCACACCGCTAATACTTGTGGACTGATAAGTCGGATAATTGTTTTAATCCCCTAAGCATTATATCCATAATATGACGCGGAAAAAATTTCCAATTTTATTTCTCTCTAAAATAAAGAACAAACATTTTATTCATATAACGGTACACTACTTGTATAAGTTAATCAACATATGTTGTGTGTGCGTTTAATCTTGAAATTCTAAAGCCATTGAACATTTTATTTTTCGTACATTTTTTGTAATTTTCTTCTCGACTCACTAAGTGATTAAAGCTGTCCTTTATTCATAGTTTCAGATAATTTTCGAGAGGATAAAGAGGATTGAGATAAAGAGAATTAAGAGCTTCTAAGAGATTTCATCTCTCTAGAGGCGAATTGCTCGATTCAGAAGAGCCTTCGGAAGATTTGTTAAAGCAAAAGCTCGTCTCGCCATAGCCCTCCCATACGTTTCTCCGAACCGTTTGAAACGCGTACGTGATACCCGCGATTTAAGGGGCTAGAGAAATGTGATAAACGTTCGTACGAGGTCGAACGTTTATCTAACTGTCACGTCGAGCGGCGGGCACCGGTTTATGTCCGGTTGTGACTTTTCCCGATCATCGACTCTCACCGACTTTATTATCAGCGCGCGGCACTAAATGCATCGGCCAAAAATCGATGATGCGATAAGCCAACTTGACCAGATTCGTTTGCATATCTGCGGCACGGAATGGCCAAGCGGGCGGCGTTAACAGCCGTCGCGCGAACATATTAATCCGTATATTAACTTTTCGCTATTGCCGCGCGTGGAAAAATGTTCAGCGGAACACTGAATCATAGCCGGATCGGCGTTTTAATCTCCTTTATATTATGCCCGCGTTGCCCGGGTGTGTAGATATCAGGTTTAATCTTTGAACAAATATGAACAAAAAATATTATATTAAGAAATACTTTTACCAGAGACTCATGCTTATTTATTAACTGCTACTTCTTGCAATATCTTTACTCCATCGGCAAGTCATTCGTGAGGCCATTTTAAATACAATGTAATTATTAGGATTAACCTTCTGAAGCTGGGTCTATTCAGTTTATTGGACTGACTCAATTATAAATCTCTTTAAAAATGTCGAACAATTCAATTTTCTTTATGGTATATATTACATACAGCTGCAAATTTGAATTATACTTATTCTTATTATAAAATATTCATATTCATTCTTTTTTTGATACTGTGAAATTAATTAACTCCTTTTAATTAACATAAATTAAATGAGTCTTAGTGTTAGTAATTCAGGATTGTCACAAATTCCTCATCCTAAAATTTCATAACTTTCTTGATTTCCAGACAAAATTTCATTATTTTCTCTTCACTTTCAATAATATTTTAAAATTTTATGTATTTTCAGTCTGATTTGGAAACCGTTAAATATTTTTTGTTGGTAGATTAATTTAACATAACAGTATTAATTACTATTAATGTTGTTGACTCTTTGCATTTTTAATTATTAAATTGATAATAATCCATAAAAACTGCATATAAATGTAATGTATATTAAACGTATATTAAACTTTTATAAAGTTAAGATATTAAATTCTTAGAAAATTTTGTAAAATTTTTGGACTTTTTCCTTATTTCTCTTAACCCTTTTCGATTTCCCTAACAATTCCTTAATTTCCCTAATTTTTATGGTAATCCTGTAATTTGTGCTACAAATTTCAGCTGCAGAGGGTTAATATTCAAGTGCAGAATATAATTTTTTAACTGTAAATTATATGATTATTAATATTTTAATACAAAATTCAAAATGTACTGGCAACCTCGATTTGCCATATCACTATCATTAATCTAATGCACCTTGCGGTCATATTACGCTGTAGCATGCACCGCCGCTGGTTTTGCTCGCGTAAATTCCAAATAGTACGCGCGCGCGCATCTCATCAGTTCGATCCAGTGATTTATTAGTGGCATATTAGAAATATATCACGTATTTCGCGACTCGATGAAGATATACCATCTTTAACGTATACATCCCTAATACGATTCGACAGAATTGTTGAAATTAATTTTCTGGGCTTTTATCATGTCTTACAACACCGTTTCGCGATGTGATTTATTTTCATTCCGTCGGTGAATCTCATTTGCCGAGATAAGGCAATAAAGCCCGGCCATTATCGTCGATCTTATTATTCCGCCAGAGGAAACTCACTTCCATATTTTGAATACGACAAATCAGTTCTTTCTTTCTCTTTCTTTTCGATTAAATGAAAATTCTTTAAAACACATCAGCCTTACAGATAAACTCTTTACTTTCAGCAATCGTAACTTCTAGTTACGATAAGAGAAATTTCTATTGTCTCATCTATCCAGCGAACCTTAAATCTATTATCTTCATTACCGTTATCTTATACCATCTTATCTTTTCCCGTGCATTTTTTTTTTCAACGACGCGGCAAGACACAGCATTGCATTAATCTCCATGGATTATATATACTTGTAAGGTACTTAATGATATTCGTGGATTCTTAAGGCGGTTTCCAAAGTTTCGGAACTCAGCTTTCGGTGGAAACCGTCACGAACGCGGTGGCAAGGACACCGCATTTAGCGGCGAAAGAGAGGATGGAAGGACCTGGGGAATCGAGTATCCTTCTCGCAATAGAGACGGGGATGAGAGGGCTCGCCAACGAATCTTCCTCGCGGTCTCGTTGAAATTCGAGACGATCGCCGACGTCGATACCGTTTTACGCGATGTAGCGCTGCCTTACGGTGATTATCTCTGACTGGTTAAGCTCCATGGCGGGAAGCTCTCCCGAGGATTATCTCTCTGTCTCGACCGCTATACACCCTTCAGCCGCTGTCGATATTTCAATGGTCTTATCTACTCCTTTGGGATACCAGCTCGAATTGCCCTCGGCCTCTCATATAGGTTGGCTGTATGTTGTTCGATTAATTAGATTACAGTTACGGGTAAACACATCGAGAATCCTTAAAAACTGTTTGAATATGTAGTACAATGAAAATTAGAGCAAACAGCCCGATTAATTAAAGGCTATTGTAACTAGCTTAATTGTTTAAAAAAACGATAATGCTTCGTAAAAAATGTTTCACGATAAAGAACTATTTTCATAAGAATAATAACAAAATTGTAATAATTGATATAACGTTTTCTCGGTTAATTTTGTGAGCAATGTAATAAGTCAATGACTCTTTTTACCTTTTTTAAATCAAAATTCAATTTATTTTTCAACACAATCTTCTTTTAAAAGATCACTGATTTATCGAACTGTCCACGTATAATATATATTATAATATAATTATAATGTCGTATTACTCTTTTTTTTTACGAAAGTGAAATTAATTGTCGTTTTTAATATATAAAATATTTTAATTTATATCTTAAGTTATCACAATTAAAAGAATATTGTATCGTAATCTCATGTACTACAATAATACTCGGTAGCGATATCGATAATTTCACAATTTTCGAAAAAAAGAAAAAACAAGTTCCAATAAAAATAATATAATTATTATCTATGAGACTTCGCCTAGGTTGGCATATCCGCCGAACAATAATTGTCATTAACACGGAAATATGTGCTGGAAGTAACCCGCAGGATTGTGCCCAGTCGTTCGTTCCCTTTTCCTCCCTCGTAACTTCCGCTACGTTTTTTCGATCTTTTGCTTCTCTTTCCTGCGCGAAATCCTCCTCCCCCTTTTCTCGGCATAAGCTCGCTATCTCGTTTCCCTTAGTGCCTATGGAATTTACGCCCTCTCGCCTTCTCGGCCAAGTTATGCGTTTTTAACGAGGCCAGGTTGGACTTCCGCGTTCTCGGGGATCCATCGCGTTAGTTAATTTTCGTCTCACGTATCTTACACGCTACTGTACGAGTATAACCGGTACAGGCATTAATCGAGGGAACAGTAGAAGATTATGTTATCGTACAGATTTCCTTGTCTTAATGAACGCTATATAACGTGAGATTTTAATCATTTATGCCTGTTTCCATCAATATAGATCAACTTTAATCTTAGTTTAACTTGCTCTTCATCCTTTTCTAGTTCTAGCAAGAGCTGAAGAGTAAGTTAAATCGAGATTATTAAGTTAATCTATATTGATAGAAATTACTTGGCGGTGGATAAACAGATATTTGTTAAAAAAATATACATAAAATATTTTAATTGACATAAAATTCAGTGCTATTAGCGTGACTTTAATAGTGCCAGTAAAAAAAAAAAAGCAGACGCTTCCATTTTACGTTTTAATTCGTATATTTTTGATGTCCTCTTTTTATGCCGAGAATAAAGATTTATTTAAACACGGACAATTGGATAATCGGTTTGAAAGCGCATTCAATCCGCACGTTTGCAGGACAATTACGGCGGATATATTTCGAATCCAATATCGAATTAAATGTCACACCGTTAAACATCCCCGATGAATGGGAATTCTTTTCCAATTTGTTCATTTTGCACGAGGGACAATTTCGCAGAAGTAAAAACGCGCGAGCGTACGGCGAACGTTTAATTATCCTGAGCTGACTCGCGTTCAGATTAGGTAGCTTAGAATTAAGGGACACGGGGCTCCAGACTTTAGCAGACTACGGACACAGGGGCTTTCACGCTCGTCCTAACTACTATACTCTGTCGCCTAGCAACCAGAAACCGTCTCCTCGGTAGCACCGGCTTCCGCGATTAATCCATTCGAAGTGCAGATTAAACCGCCACGTTACTTTCTAACCGCGCGTGTACGATCGTCGTGCTCGTCAATATTCGAAACTTTGTCAGGAACTTAGACATCACGGGTGACGATTCGTTCGAAGTTGCCGGAAAATCACGGCTCGGAGAAAAAAAATCTCCCTTCCCTCCTTCATCCCCCCCCCCCTCTCTCTCTCTCTGTGTGTGTGTGTGTGTTTCTCTCTTTCTCTCTCCAGATTATCTGTCTCTCTTTCCCGTGAAATTCTACGCCCCGTAAACGAGGGCGGAATAACTTCGCTTTTGCGACGAACTATATTAATTTGTTCCTACTCGTAATACCAGATACTAAATATCTCGTAATTATAAATGCAGGAAAATTTAATTAAGATTCTCCGTCGTTGTCGGGACATACGGTCGAGCTGTTGCCGTGCATACTGCTCTTAACACAAACGCTCGACATGCATATTCGCGCCGACGAGAATGGAACTAACATAAGTGAGAAGCAAGACGGAGAAGTTTGTCGAACATGGGGAACACAAACTGCTCTTGTCTTTCATTATATAACGATGTCACGAGGGATTCAGTATACGTTCTTTAAAGATAAAATCTTTATTAAAAGAGACGAAATTGAACATAGAAATTACGCTGTCACGTCCACATGTGTATCTTTCTTTTCTGAAAAAAAAGAAAAGAAGAAGAAGAAGAAATTATATTCGTGTGGTGACGCGTAACAATCCACAGACCGAGTCAAAGGCATTTTGTCGTAAAATGAAAAATTCCGTGGCGTTCTGAAAAATTCCGCTCGCTTAACGCGATATACATTTCGTGCGACATGCGCAGGGTACGCGCGTAGCTAATTTATTTAACGACGCCACGCGGCTCACGCGTTCTCGCTCGCGCTCCGAACTTTTCCATGAAAATCGAAGGTGGTAGCGCGGACGGAACGGGGCCACGTTTTTTTCAGCCGTCGGCGGTACTTTTAATCTCCCAAAATCCCGCGTAATGTAATATTTTCGCTCCGACATCATTTCTCCCTGTCAAATGGAGCCGACCGACCGACACGGGTAGGGGCGGCAATCGGGCGCATCGGCGACACGGGGAGATCGACGTTCGATGGATCTATCGATTATACATAACACAGGAGAGAATTCGGACAGCTATGGATATTTCTCGTTGAATTTGAATTTCAAGCCCCAACGCGCAAATAGATTCAATTTTTAACGAGCGTCGTTGTTCGTCGCGCATTTGCCGCGCTGCGCCGCGCCGCGTCGACCAAGCAACATTACAACTCGCGCCGCCATTCGCTCGCGCGCGCCATCGTCCATAAATGTAAATGAAATTCCATTGTCAAGCGAGGGTTGATGTTCTCGTTGTTTGACAGGTGCGGCGGAAAGAAAGAACGGAGGTTATCTCCGATGACAAAAGACCATCTCTCTTCTTCCTCTGGACTCGTATTTATTTCACATATCACTCTGCATGGTTTACCGCGACGATCTTATCCTTCTTTTATCAACAGTAATTTTACTTAATTCTCTGTTTGATGGAAATGCTCCAATCGACGTTGTAAAATACATTGGTGAGTTACATAACTGGATGTAGGGAAAGATTATATGAATGTAAGTATTAGATGTGCGGATAAGCCGTGGATAAATGAAGGGAAAACACGAAATAAGTAATTTAAAAAAAATAAATAGGTGGCCGTATTTGCCATTATTACGCAAGATCGATAACAATAGTCACGTTAAATTCTATTATACGCTGGGAGGCTTAATGCGATCCGGAAATGGAAAGGGACGGCACAGTAGGAGGGAGGACGTGAAAAACGTGGAAATGGAAAAATGCTCGTGGGATATCATGGCAACTCCTGGGATCAGTGGCTAAGATTAGAATTAAGGTGAAAGGAAAGCGAGGACATTATCAGGTTGGTCCATAAATTCAAGAAGATTAGTCCACGGCGAATCTTACCGGTTTGCCTCCCTGACTGTTACTTACCATCGCAATCTTGTGGATACTTTTTAACTTCACGTGTAACAGCTACTTTAAGTTTCGTCGATATTATACATTAATATTAATTTTTTGCGATAAGGATGACCGTCGCAGAAATTCGTCGTTGAATCAATTAAAACGCGGATCGAGCTATTATCAGCGAATATTTTTTCCGGGTCGCTGAGTCTGGCCTCATTTGGCAAATTTCTAATAACACATTCGGCCGCTCGTTAGGAAAGTAGGTTAATTCTTTAAATCGTGTTCTCTAAGCGATAACACAGCGCGGAGGTAATCCTCATTAGGCCAAGATAATCTAGCTCTAGCCACATTTTTATTAATTATTATTAACCGTTTTTGACCGAGGTCAGCGTGGTGATTTTAATATCAGGCTATTATTATTTTATACCACTTTTCATGCAGCATAATCGTTTTCCCTGTTTAAATATATATTTAATCGACAAATCTACTTTAATTGAATACCGCCACACTAAACTGAATTAAAATATGCTTGACAGAAGAATTGAAAAGAATGATGTTACTGAAGTGTAAAAATTAATATTAAAAGTTTAACTATAGATATTAATATTAAAAGTTTAATTATAGATATAAATATGTAGATCTAAAAATAATTTTATATCATCAAACTAATTATGTAAGACGCTTAAATTGATTATTTTCAGATCTGTAGCTAAATTTGTATAGATACTTCAATAAAACCGTTCTTTCATATATTTAATTCTTGATATTTTGTAAAGCATGTGGAAGTCATTAAAGAAACATGTCAGAGTTGCTATAAAATTGGAAATCAAGGAAATATCAAGGAAAAGAAATATCAGAGAATTTTGCAAAATTTTCTATAAAATGAAAATTCTTATTTTTATAAAAGTTTAGTATGCCTACATTACATCTATGCAATTTCGAAATATTATCAACTTAATTCAATTAAATACAAGCAATGTCAGCAATATTAATAGAAATTTATATTGCTATGTTAAATATCCTCAATAAATTATTTTATAATTTTCAAATCGAAACGAAAATATAAATTTTTAAAATATTATTGAAAGCATCAGAGAAATTCATGAAATTTTGTCTAGAAATCAGGGAATAATTATAAAATTTTAGAATAAGGAATTTGTGACAACTCTATATATTAATAAAATTTGTAATAAGATTTGACTTGAAATTATGAATTAAGGAAAATCTTAGATTTAGAAAAAGCTCCTATTTATTGATGGTATGTATACATATATACAATAGAATAGAATTCATTTCGAGATCAAGATAATAAGGATTTTGATAATTGTGAAACGTATCATATTTTGAAGATGACACATGATTATGTGTCACGTTAAATTCGCACATGTAGCAGCAGTTGATTGCTACAAGCCACAGGGGTGGAGGAAGGAGAGGAGACAGGCAAGAGTAAGATGAGGTGACAGGGGACAGCGGGCGAGTCAGAGTAGATAACTAGATAATCCACCGAATCGGCAATTAGTACACATTGGAATAATTAACACCGATCTACCGTTAAATCCTTGAGCAAGACACCTATGCCACGGCGGCTTCTCAATTACAAAGAGAGATTGCATGCTCGTCACGGGATGTGCTCCAGCAGCTATTATTTGCGGCGTCTATGTAACACCAGAGTTGGCCGAACCAAAGCAAGAAGTTGTTCAACGAAGCGGAACACGTACCGCGCGAACAGTAGATAAAGTAAATATTTAGTTTGCATATAGAGTTTCCATCTTTGATAATTACTTTTTATCGCTTTCAGTCAAAATTACTTCATCACAACACATAATATCTTAATATCTTTATCCACTTATTAAGATTGATTATATTTAATTTCGTATCAATCGATTATCTAATGAAGAAGAAAACATGTCTACAAATAACTGGCTATAAAATTTTATGATTATATAAATTTTACAACATTTGACAGTTAAAAGCTTCTTGATAGTTAAAAGCGTATCGAGACTTTCCTTTAATTAGAAAATTTTCGTTTTCTTTGCTAGGATGTCGTACTGATCTTTATATTGGCGTCCAAAGAAAAACGCAATTTCAGTAAATTGACAAGCGAGTCCTGCAAGAGTACGTTCTTTTGATCGCAACCCACTCCTTTATCGACAGTTTGACAGATTAAGAAGCTATGTAGTTATTGCGTGCAGTGACTTGTATCACAAAGAAAACGCCAGTACCTATATTCTGTAAGTCTTAACGACAGTGTTGGTACCATTATATTGTTATTGCGCATGTTACATAGCAAAAAAGTTGTACAATGACAATACAACAATAATCGTCGTTAAGAGTTACAGAATATACACATATAGAAAATTTTCATTCTATTGCTAAGAAAAGTGATTGCTCAATTTACTTTCTTCCTTTTAAGTAATTGTTATTTTTAACAAAAAATATCTTCTTGATAATAATTTTAAAATATATTTATTATATTGTAAGAAGAACAATTTGGTTTGGAATTTGATTAAATTAACTGGAATTCTAACGGAAAATGAGCGATTCAGAATTCTAATTAAATCTATTAGAATTCTAGTTGAGATAATCTTTTAGAATTTCTTTGATTAAATTTACTAGAATTCTAATAGATTTAACAAAAAATCCAGTAAACTTAATCAGAATTCTAGATAGACCATCATTTTCCACTAGAATTTCAGTTAATTCAGTTAAATATTTTTCTCCATGTGTTAGAGAAACTCATTATTTACTCAAAACAATTAATTTTCTTTTGAAGAATATTAAAATTGATCAAAGAAACAATTTTATATTTAAAAAAATCGAATTTGTTGTAATTTAATAATCTCAACTGAAATATTAAACTTATTAGGATTCAGAATATATTTTAAATATATTTGATTCTTATACAAGAGAGGGAAGAGAGAGAGGTTGCCATAGAAAATAAATTTTAAAATTTCCTGACTTTTCCAGGTTTTCCAGATGAAAATTTTCCAATATAAAAATAATGTAAATTTCAACATATTTAAAGTCAAGAATTGTAGGAAAGCTAGCCAATATTATTAAAAATAACGCAAAAAAAGTTAGTAACATACTATAATAAAATTTTGGGTGCGAATTCAAACCAACAACAAAACTAACAAAAAATTAATTAGTATTGGAAAAAAGAATGCAATTCCGAAAAAGATATCAAACATAAATATTGAATAAAATACAGATTTTAATTATCTTATTTTAAAGTGCGCGAATTGAACGTATTTCACTATAAACATCAGCTATAATATTAAAAAATTATAACAATTATCTGGAATAGGAGCAGTTTGAGAAAATTGTGAGCAAATTTCAAACTTTCAAACTTTTTTACATTTTCCTCTGATTTTTCCCGGTTTTCCATAATTTCCCCGGTTTTTTCGGTTTTCCCAATTTTCTAGATCTGTGGCAATCCTATTATATAATAGATAAACTTATAATAGATTTGCGGACACATATAAACTTTTGAAATACTACAAGTAATTATTGTACACAAGTAATTATTACTTGTGTACAGTATTTTTCTGTGTGCAAGTACAGATCTGATAATATCAACGAAAAAAGATAAATTTAATGCGAAAAGTTTTAACGCGACAATTACTGAGAAATGCGATTAACGATAACGACGCAACTCTATTATTCGTTTGGTGGATATTTATTAGGCATGTAAGAAAACGTACGCAAAATGCAATTCACGATTGCAGCTCGTTCTTCCTTCCTTCCTTTCATTCAGTTCCCACCTTATTGCGAGCTTCGTAAACCCCCAGTGACCCGCTTTGCAAATACACTTACCGGCTTTTACTGGTCCATCGAGTGCCAAGAAGTGGCAAAGCAATTCTTCCACACGTAATATCTTAACGATCGAAAAAAAAAAGCATGGTAAAACGTATTTTCGTGAAGCATGGTAAAACGTGTAATCGTGAAAGCCGACTCATATTAAAACGAACAAACCGTGGAAGCGAATTTTTATAATAAAAAGGATGTATTTTGTTTCAGGATCTTGAAAATATATAATATTAACTTTTAATATAAAAAAATTGACGACTTACAAACAATTTTTTTCTCTCGGCTCTCCTAGCAAATTGAAACTAATTGCACTACTTGCTAAAAGAAAACGATTATGATCAATCGTTTCTTTAAGTACAGTCGTGGTCAAAAGTATCAGACACCTTGTTAAGCATTATTTAACAATTTTAGCTAAAAAATTTATAGCTTGCATTTGCTGTGAATTAACCTTTTTTTATGAAAAATCTTTTAAATATATGTATATAATACTGATACCAAAGGTAGATAGGAAACCTAATACAGATAAAAGAATTCTAGAATTTTTAGATAAAAGCTATAGAAACCTAATACTTTTGACTAAGATTATATCAATGATAATATTGAGCACCTTGAAGGTTCCTTTATAGCGCGTTCATACTTTAGTGTGGAACGTTTTAATTAACCCCTTCTTAGGATTTCAGCGAATAGACAGGCTCGGGGGCTATGAAACTCTGGAAATTCCTAACGATTTCGCATCTGACGGTCTCTCTTTAACGAAATGAGTTTCAATTTGACTGAATATACACACGGCTGCTCCTCCTGTAGTCAATGAAGGGAAAGTATTTAAAACTCGAAATTCTCTCTCCAGTCGTCTAGAATAATGAGAATATTATGGATCACGTCGAAGTTGTGATTAATTAACGACCCATTACATGGAACTAAATCGCAGGGTATATTAATGCTCCTCAGGTGTAATTTACTTTCTGGAACGTTTCTCTATATATAAGATCAAATTTAATTGATTTACTTCATATTTATATGTATAACACCGCGTAGTCTTTAACTTTATCGTCTTTCCACCCAATTTTGA
Source organism: Atta colombica (assembly GCF_001594045.1). Taxonomy (NCBI): domain Eukaryota; kingdom Metazoa; phylum Arthropoda; class Insecta; order Hymenoptera; family Formicidae; genus Atta; species Atta colombica. The sequence goes on from NW_017259383.1 coordinate 274,826, forward strand.
AGGAAATTAATAGCAGCGTTCTAACTGGAAAATAGTTTTTAGCTGTGGAAATCTATTCAAATCAAATTTATTACCATCAAACTTATTATTTATTATCGTTGTATAATACGAAATAAGTAAGAAATAAAACAGGTACGATAAAAAGTAGATGACGGTCGTAAAATAACGGTGAAGATTCAATTACGAACTCTTATCAGAATGAATCGGCCATACTTCTTGCCGAGAGCTGCAACGGCAAGCATTATCATAAATCAATTTCTGGCGAGCATCAGAGGACCAAAGTGCGTTAACGGTGCCATTTCAGTCATTGCAATATGAGAGGCAAATGCTAATTGCGGACAATCCGAAACTGGCCGAACGCGGAAATATCATCGGACGTTCTCGCGCGTTCTAGCGGTTGCGACATAAATAAAAGATTTTCGCGTTTCAAAACGTTAATTTGCACATCGCGACGCCATCTGCCCCGTGCCTACTCACGGTAAAGATATTAACATATGAACGAGCCAGTATAGTACGCATTAATGTGCAATATTCATATGGAGATTTCACTCGAAGAGTATTATGGATCTAACAACCCGTGGCTAACCTATTTACATAAATGATGACATCCGGCGCGATTTAGTTCCATGGTGACTTATGGACCGCCACCGTCGATGCACCGGACGTGTAAATGCATCGAAACAGTCTTCGATCGATATTTCACCGGGCTACTGAATCGTTCATGAAAGAGAATCATGACGAAAGGGTGAATTTACAAATCTTCGTTTCCCAAATCAATACTAAATCATTTAAAATCATTTATCTATTTTACGAAGATTGAAAAGTCCAGAGTACCTAAATGTTTAGACATTTTTTAAATTAAATTTTTTAAATTGTATAATTGAATAAAAGTAAAAAATACCGTTGCAATTCTAACACACTTCGATTTTGTTCTATCTATTACCAACAGACATAAAAAAAAAATAGCGATCATCCTTTATAACATTTAGATTATCGAATATAATATCTCGCGAGTTTTATCGCGAGTTTTGCCAATATTACGGCACAAATCAACTATCGCGTCTCGGACTGTAGATGGTCAAACAGTGATTGCATTCAAATTTTCCTTCATAGTAGATTAATTGCTCGAGGATATATCGCGCGTGCCTTTTTTTATTCAATGCGAATATTAGCCAATTTCGCGACAATCGATGATGCTCCCGCACATGTCGTGATTGCGACATTAATTCGTGCATTAATTCATCGATAAAATCTTCTGCCCAATAGAGCTCGAACGTAATTCCAATATGTGGAAGCCGTTTGCTGTTAACGCTACGTCGATTATTATCGATGCATTGTATTTAATATATCATGCAAATAACTCTACCATATTTTACAAAATATAACTTTTTAATTTACTCGTATACACATACATATACAATAAACATTTCATAAAATTAATTTATTTTATTAAAATAAAATTTATCCCCCTTTCCCCACACTCTAATTTTTCTCTTTATTACTATATACATTTTCTTTGATATTTATATTTATATATAATATTATATGAATCAAATAATTTATTTAACGTTTAACCTATTGTGTATAAGTCCTCGCTTGCAAAAAATTTTTTAAATTTAAAAAATCTGCACGCGACGTTTACAAAAAAATTTAACTCATGTCAGAAAAGACAAATCTCAAAATTTCAAACAAACAGCACACGCGATAAACAAAATATAATATTTTGAACCACAACTGTGTGCAGGAAAAACCTTTAATAACGACAGTTGTGGTCAGCCGTGACGTTTACTTTTCGTTAACTAAATTTGCATCCGCACCGCGTCGATAAACGTCGATAATGATTTTCATTCGATCGATAGGTGTCAAAATGACGTTGCATGCGTGACACGCATTTCGCGCATTGTTCCACGCATTGTTCCCGGTATGTGAAAACGTGTTCAACGAAACTTCGTGTCTGTGCTTTGAAAAAGCCTGTGATATTGCTCCAATATTCGCGTCGATTGAAGTCAGAATTGTACAGAGCCACCGAAAGCACACGAATCGCATACATTATTAATGTGAAATATTGAATAATTCAGTAATTATTCTTTTTATACACAATGTGTTAATTTCTTTCGACTGAAATTTTCTCGTTTGAAAATTCTTTCGAACGTCGAGTTAATCATAACTCGATTTAAAAAAAAAAGGTAGATTTAATTAGTACATTATCACGCTATTTATGGACTTATTTATTCTGTCCTTTTCGAACGTATATGTAATTTCCATTCGCACCCGAAGGTAGGAAGCATAATCCAGCAGTTATAATTTAATGGAAAACAATGAAAACGGCCGACAATGCAAGAGGGTGTTAGCGCATTTACGATTGTACGATACGATAGTGCGAGGCAATAACGGTCGAAAAGAGAGCCGTACGCGTCCCAGCGAGTTTTTCATCCGTCGAAAACCTTTCGGCGCTATGATATTTTCGGCTCTATAACAATATCATAGAACATCCCAGCGTTATTAAGAATCGAGCTTCGTTTACTGCCGCGACAAAAAATACAGTAAAAGTGGCGGCCATAAAAAGTTTTCGGGATCGAAAAACTTTTATTCGTTTTCCACCCATCCGTTCTCAGCCTCTTCCTCTTTGTACCATCCCTCTCTCTCCCATCCCTGTCTCGCTTTGCTCTTTCCTTTCTCTCCTCTTCACCTTCGATGGTGGTCGCTGGCTACCACACCGGCGGGGAATCTCGCTCTTTTGTGGTGGATCTCTGTGATCCCAGCTCTCGTTTACTAGAATATCACATCTGCCGTTGGAAATTGAGAATCGGTCTCTGCTTTTAACGCCGAACGACTTTCATCTCGCAACTGTACCCCAAACCTCCATTTTTACTGAAATGAAGATCGGTAGGCATGCCTCAAAGATTGCCTTCTTTCCCTTGGCGCGTGGAGTTTTATGCGTTCGTCCAGCTTATTTCAATTTATTCCATCGCCGCCGCGTCGAGCGTATACCATTACGGTGTCACGCGTAATAAACCACGAGATTTGAATAATAACTAGACGCGAAGAGTCGTCGAGTCAACGCGAGTCACGCGAATGAAGAGGAAGACAAATGGCCGTGGTATAACGAATTGTTCAGCTTCTCGAAAATTTTCCCCGGTGCTTAGCAAGAGTCTCACTTATCAGGTTTTATCTTTCAATCAGAATCGAAAATTTAACGCGACGAAGATTAATTTCTATCATGATTTTTTTTTATCTCTGTCTTTGCTTTCAGGATTCACGTTTAATTCACGCAGATCGTTATTTTGATAAATAAATTGTAGCCACTCGTAGCGCACGAAATTCGATGCGATCGAGATAGCATCGATTGCTCGGATCTCGAATTCGGTGCAATTTCCTTCTCAAATATCTCATAGTGAGGGCGCGGTATCATTGGATAGTTCGATCGTACCACGAATCATTTCAATTTCCTAAAAAAGAGCTTATAGCACCATCGAAAAATTCTTAATATATCCTCGAAATCTTCTTTTGACAATTCATGGAAGATGCCCAACATCAAATCGGACGCTTTCCAGTGGAATGGAACGTGAAAAATGAAAAGGATACGCGTCTGTGAGCACAAACGGTATCTGCAAGGGGAAAAGGTCCGCGTATGGTCAGACGGGACGAGGAATATAGAGTCGACGATGCGTGGCGATATCGAACGCTTTGTTTCGACATGAATTGCCAGATTGTATGAGTACCTAAACAGATTTCACATAAAGTGGAGTTAACCATCAAAATTATGCTTTTAATAACTATAACTCATGAAAATGAATGTTTATCTCTCTCTCTCTCTCTCTCTCTCTCTCTCTCTCTCTCTCTCTCTCTCTCTCTTTAAAATTTCGCTCTAAATAAACTTTTTGCTCAGAAGCACGTAAATTAACTGATAAATTAAGATATAATCAATGAAAATTTCTAATTTCACATTAATTGGGATATATTTTTGAAACTCCTATATTTGTTTTGCTTTAAAATTTGTCAGTATATTATGCATATATACAGCTCTGATTGAATATGAAACAAAGGCATTATTAGCTATTTTAAAAAATTTTTTTAAATATGAGTGTCGATTTAACACTGTGCGATGTTTTTAATAATTCTCAGTGATATAAATATTAGCATGACTGGATTTAACTCTTAATTCTTAACCTTTTCAATATGGCATATCCGATTCCTTTTCCCAATGCTTTTTCCATTGTTTACAACTTTTTAATAAAGATACATATACATTTGTTTGATACCGTAATGTTTCTCAATAATGTCTGGCGTTTTAATTGAAAAAAATTATTTATAATATGTTTCATTTTTATGAAAGTTATAAGCAATCAAATTAGGTTGGATATGCCATATCCAAGTGTTGTTCCCACACCTAGTAGTGGCATTTAAAAGTTAATACCATAGGTTTTATTCCTCTAATGTGAGATAAATTTTTAGAATGTGAATATGAATCCAGCAAAATGAAGTCGGATCCAAATCCAGTCTTTTTCATCTAATAAATATACAAAATGAGTAAGAGAAGTAAACAATAACACATGAAACTTGTTCCTTTGTTTATTTATAAATGAATTCTTTTCATCTAAATGAATGTATAATAAAATGAGTAAAAAAAGATAAATAATGAAATGTTTTTCTTTGTTTATTTAGCTGAAACAAATACAATAAAGTTTACTAATTGATTTTAAAGAATTGAAGTAAAACAACAAACTTTTCGACGAACGAAACCGATTTTGCCATTAGAGGATTAAATTCACAATCCATTTTTTTTTATAGTGTAAGTCAATGGTCCACTTTCAGAATTTTGTACTTTCCAATTTAATATCCAGAAATATTATTAGAGGAACGTATTAAGAATTGCAGAACTTTTGGCGAAGAAGCAGAATCTTATTTAATTATTTTAAAATCCTATAAATGCACTGTTGAATCCGAGGAAATATGAAAAGAACTTCCTCGCGTTCCATTTCTAGCTTTATCTATAATTTTTACGTTTTATTTCAATCGGCACGATCGTGATGTCTCTCCAACATGGCAATCTCGTGCGGTCATTTTGTTGCTGTTATCGCGAAAAGAGTGCGGCAGTAGCGATGGTTCGTCAAATCCCCGGGATAACGGTGGTCGGCGTATAAATTATGTCGTAATACGGGATGGGCGCACTGTGTGCCGTGGACATCGTTAATATGTACACGAGTACATACGCACAATCTCTCGCATACGACGAGCGAACCGATGCGCGGCGCCGGCGGGCGAGTAAGCGAGTTGGTTTCCCTCTTGGCCATACGTTATTAGAGCAGTTGCGAAACGGAGGTTCCTGATAGCGGGCACTGTGCAGCCGAGTCGAGAGATCGCCGCCTGTATGTTTGGTCTGGCTACGAACGTTACTGCCCGCCCAAGCCAGATTTGATACGACAGCATTGTATGCGCTTCCGACGAGCAAGAAGGATGCACGCGCGCACACGCGACGGATAACGCGTTCGCTACGACTATGATACTAGCGAACGGTGTAACGAGCTGTGTGTAATCGCTATCGCTAAACTTGGACGATACGCATCGACGGCGTTGCGTCACGACGGCGTGTTCGAAAGGAGGATCAAGGAACGAGTTACGATAATGTGTGCGAAAGAGATAGTTGAGTGAGCTTTATTCTAGCTTGAACTCTGCGCTCCGACTTGAACTCTTTCCGCCTTCGCGAATGACTACTTAATGCAGAATCACGAGTACGGGGCTAAAATTACAATTTCCATGTCTACAAGAGAAAGAGAGAAAGGGAGAGGGAGGGAGAGAGAAGCAGTTTAGAAGATGAACACTTACAATTAAAAGCTTCGCTGCAATAGCAAATTAATGTATTTTTTCTGAAGAACTTTTCAGATTGTTAATCTTGAGCCCTAAGTACTCGTACCGAGTTAATTTCATTTTTCGTTTTGCACTTTTTTTTATAAAGAAGAATGAGAGAGAAACTAGTGTCAATCTTTTACTATTAAATCTCTAAGTTTTTAAAAAAATATTAAAACTGTTTTGTAAAACTTGGTAAAGAGATAACCGGTGTCGCTAACACATACTTGTGTAACTTCCTTCTCAAGTGCTTAAACATCCGGAAATTGCTATTATATTATCTCGGTCTACGAGCGTATTAGCTATAGAACAGGATAACCGTAAGTTGAAAGAAAATAAGTTACGGAAACATTTTGGAAACATAAGCACTTGCGAACCAAAAGGAATCAAAGTGTAGTTAACTTTTAGTATTATTACTTTTCTTTATTACACATGAGAGCTTGTTCGTGTTCTGAGTTAATCCGTCACTTTTAAAAAAATACAAAAATTATTAAATAATTCTCTCTTACATATACCTTAATATCTTTAGAAAATATTTATAAAGTTATGTATTAAAAAAAAAAAATACTATTATTTAGTGCACACGCACACACGCACGCACGCACACACACACACACACACACACACACACACACACACACACACACACACACACACAGATGCTCCTATTTTTATCTCTACTAATGTAGATGAACTTTAATCTCTAAGTTGAATTAAGGTTAAAGTTAATTTTTACTGAAAAAAGATGATACATCAACAGCATTAATACTTTAATTAAAAATAATTTTATTAATTCACACATACATACACATCACAATAATTATTAATGAAACAAAACATCATGTTCTTGTTTTAATAACGTATTATATCTCAACTAAAATTAATGATGTTGATACATCATTTTTTTTCAGTATACATTGATAAAAGACACAATTCTTAGAAGAAGATAAAAAGTAAGTTAAACCGAGATTATAAAGTTAATCTTACGATGGAACCGAGCTTTTTGTAGAAATGGATGAAGAGTTAAACTGGGATCAAAATTAAATCACATTGGTAGAAACATAGAAAAAAAAAATAAACCGAAATTAAAATGAATCTATATTGGTAGAAATAGACCCTAATGTGTATTAAGGGAAAAAAAGTTGTAGACAACTCAACCGTGTGTATTAAGGATTAACATTAGAACCACCGCAAATTATGCCGTTTTTGACTCTAATAATTTTTCTTTTCCAGTTAATTTAAATTTGCACGTGGAGCTTTAGGTTTCTGTAACTTTTCATAAATAATCATAATTAATTGTCATTTTATGGTAACAACCTTCCTTTATAAAAAACCATATTTACTTGAATCGCGATTGGATAAATTTAAACTTACGATTATAGATATATGTTAAAGATATAAATATACTATTTACAAATGTTTAAGAAAAAGTATGCGAATTCGAAAGGGACTGACATCGTTCAGATTACTATTGATAAAAAGCAAACTGCCTAAGGTGACGAAACTCAATGGATTCCAGAACGCTTATTGCTTTGTGGTCTCGCCATTGTCAACTGCGGCGCACAAACCGTCGAAACAAAAGCTATCGAAAAACAAATGTCGCACGCAATATCGACGCTGGTTTCAATCAGTCTGACTCGAAATCGCATTTTTCCAAAAGTATTTCGTACCAATCGAAAGCGTGCTCATTCGTAGTGTGAAGGAAAATGTTTGTTTACGCGACTGTAGAAGCAAATGGTTACAGGAGAATGAAAATAATCTGTTACTAGAGAAAGAGGAAGAGGAGAGAGAGAGAGAGAGAGAGAGAGAGAGAGAGAAAAGAAGAAGAAGAAACACACGTTAGAACGCATCGTCAGGAACAGGGAGATCAATAGCGCACTGTTGGAAAATTCGAGATTTTCCGCGTTTCTGCCTCTCCACTTCCTCCTTTCCGTTGTTCGCCGTCGTTCTGTGCATTATGGGTATACTTTTACTTGTAACGCGCACGCGAAGTAAACGGGCGTTGCAACCACCTACCTACTGGGAAGACGAACCGGCTCGTAAAACTTTGGATCAGCCATTCGTAAAAGCGTCGGTACGCAGAGAATTTATTCTATACAGCTGTTGCAATTTTGCGACAGATAAAACGGGTCAACTTTGTCCTCCGAACAGCCAATCGCTGTGATGTTTGTCGCGATCCGTCGTGAGAGAAACGTTGAATTCGCAAATTTGTTTTTCGTTAATCTTCTCTGTATTTTTTTTTCCTTTTCCCCCCGCTCGTTCTCTCTTTTTGGTGTATACTTGAAGTTTTCGATTCGATGTTTTATTGCGTCGTTACACAATGGCTTGATTCGTCCCGTTCGCCGAACGAAACGACCGCTGTGAAATATTTCACTGCGTAGCTTCCTTACTCGCATTCGCACGCGTGAGTGCGTTTCGGAACGTCGCACTTATACATCTACGACCGAGATGATTTATCGAACGAAGGCAAATAAATTCCAGCAGGCTTACAAGAGTTCGCGTCTAGTTAATACGTCGCAAACGGTGAAATTTATTATCCATAAAATACGTCAATCACGCCGATGCGATTTTATCCGGGCGCTCGTCGACCGCGTTCGGATCGTCGCGCGGGGACCGTGGCGTACAATAATCTCGTCGTCAAATGGACGGCCAGTCCGGGATCGATAAGTGCATCGAAGGCAAATTCGAAAATATATCCGTATATCCGATCGCGGTGCGTTGATTTATGCATCACGCACACACTCGAACACGCAGCCAATGGCTTACATTATTTTTAATCTCGGCTTGATCGCGCCGCTGTCATTTTCGACACAACATTCGTGAACGTTCGAAGCCCGAATGTTCACCGTCGTCGTCGACGAGGACGCGTGTCCGTCGTAACGTTACAACGTATAAGCCCTGCAGAATATAAATCCGTATTTTATCTTGGAAGCTCTTTTGTCGCATACAACCGAACGAATATACTCGTGACCTAAATAAATAAATACTAGTCGCGTGATGGTAAATATTGGTAAATGCGTTGCGGTAAATCTCTGTCGATTCACTGCGCATTCTCCTTCTTGATTTAGTCTCCTTTTTCAAAATACATCATCCCTATAAAATTGCATTCTCGCCAGCTTTGTACGGCTGATATTACATTTGTCGTACGACAAAGATTTTAAGTTTATTGATTGGCTATAGGAAAGAGAGAAAGATGCGACAGTTCTCTTCTCTTTCTTACAATCAATAAGTTTGAAATATTTTATTGTACGACAAATGTAATATCAGCTTATGAACCTAAGGTAACATTAAGCGAAGAAGGCGATATTCAATTAAAACTTGATGTCTACACTGTAGATCCAATCCAGAAAAATGTCTGAATTGGATTAATTGGAAATCTGATTGAAAATGGACAAATCAGAATTTTCTATCCACTTTAATTTTAGTTGAGGTAAGGAATTTTGACTAATATAATCAAAATTTTCTAATATAATCAGATTTTTCCATTCTCAACAAACATTTTTCTGAACATAATAATAAATATTTTTGTACGAATTTTACAATTCTTTTACAACTTTAATTTCAAATAAACTGCGCAGTGTTTAAAAAAATGCTTATTAACTTGAATAACATTAAATTGTCAATTTCCACTTCAAATTATATATAAGAGCCGAATTATTCGTCGGTCTTCAGACAGTTTTAAATTGAAATTTTTTATTAATTTATCAATTAAATTAACAAACAATATAATATTAATAAATATTTTTTAAATACTGCGCAGTTTGCTCGAACTAAAAATTGTAATTCACACAATTATAATTCACACAAGAATATTATACATAATTATTATACATCACTTTGACCGAATATGACTTTCACTTAATTACGTCAAATGTTTTCTGATCAATTTTACTTGAGATCTGATTTTTTTTATTTTCTGATTATTATTAAATTTAACTTGATGATAATGTAAAAATGGTATTTTTCTAGCTATGGTTATTCACTAAACTGATAGATTTGTAATGAATAATTTTTTAAATTATCACTACAAAACCATCAGTTTAGATGATGGTTCTCATAATTATAGATAGAGAAAACACAATTTTTACATTATTATTAAATGAAATCAAGTTAATTCTAAATTAATCATAAATTAATCAAAAAAGGGGCCTTACTATCATAAGTTTTGATTGAACATCGAAGAAAGTTTCGAGAGAAGGGAGAAACTTCGAATTGTATATAAATCTAATAATCTTTCGGAAAATACATCATGGGGATTCTCTATGACTCGAATTATCAATGACATTTCGACAGTGTCGTCCGAGCAATGCGGATGATATGTGTGTATCACCGATAATATTCGCGCAAATTTACTATTCCCTGTAAGCATAAACAATCGTGACATCCAGTTGTAAGCAGAATCGCGACCTATCTCTGTGCGTTTCAACCGTGCATTGTGAGGTTCACAAATCTCGCTTAATCGTGTCGTGATTACTGTAATAATCGGGACAACGGAAGCACCAACCGTGTTCTCTGAGAGTTTTGCACGATTAAACCATAACGATAAAACTATTGTGTCGCCGCCGACCAGACGACTATCGTCCGAGTTGTCTTCTGATATGGGATCTACGTATTTCCGAGTAAGCTATTTTCACAGTCGCAACTAACATTTAACAGCAGTATAAAGAAGCTCATATAAAACGAACATTTCGTGTAAAACGCCCATAAAATAAATATAGGGTCTACTGTATACATAGCGACTTTTTTTTATGTGCAACAAGTCCGAGTCATCGCGTAATTTTGTGAAACGCACATTTAGTTTGCTGTGTGTGTGTGTGTGTGTGTGTGTGTGTGTGTGCGCGCGTGCGTGCGTGCGTGCGTGCGTGCGTGCGTGCGTGCGTGCGTGCGTGCGTGTGTGTGTGTGTGTGTGTGTGTGTGTGTGTGTATGTGTGTGTGTGTTTTCTATATATCACTCCCGTAAGAAAAGTGACACAAGTCAAAAATATAAAATTATATTTTCATGAGAGAGAGAAAGTTGTATTTAAAAAATTTTTTAAATAATTATTTATTACGGTAATATTAAATATAAATTAACTTAAAGGTTAATCAACTTATATATTGCTCGTTTAAAGTTTTCTAAAAGTAATATAGATATTAATTTTGTTTGAATGTTATTTCTAAAAATTATCTCTATTTTAATTTATTATATTCATTTTCTTCTTTTTATTTTTCTTTGGAAAATATATTTGAATTCAATTGTATTACTTTTTTGTGTGCTTGAACAATTACTCAGAATTCGCATATGTATACATATATATTGTACAGATTAATTACGTAATTATATATGTTATTTTATTGTGCAATTGTATATATATATATATGTAAAATGTATAATTATGCATATTCAGTACATTTAACCAGAAATCTTGTAGAAATCTTAACTGTATAATTCTGTTCGTTCATTTTCCACCAGAATTCCAGTTAATTTAACCAAACATTTTTTCCGTATAGACACACACACACACACACACACACACACACACACAATTTAAAAAAAATAAAAAAAAAATATATATATATATATAATTATGCAATTTCGAATAACAGTGTCGTATCTCGTCGATGTAAAAGTAACATTTAATTACAATCGGCGACGTTTCGTCTCGTTGATCACAGCAATGAGGTGCGTACGGTAAATTAATTCGAAATTATTCATCACAAGAATACACAACGTTTCATGCAATTTATTCTGCGTGCATCTCCGAGAGCGTGCACACGCATACACATAATGTGACGTATGCGATACACCGAATGCATATGCGCGGCCCGACGGAAATATGTATATGCATACATAGGCGGCGAAGAAAACTGGGCCGATCGCATTTCGTATACACAGGCAGGCGATAAATTACACATCGCTCAAGCGGCGGCGATGAATGGAATCCGGTCGAAATTTAAAAATCGTAAAAATTCGTTAAAAAAATACTAAATCTGATTTGTTAACATTTTATTTTTATCAGTCGAGTCACGCGATTGTCGAAGCCGATAGCATCAATGTTTTCTGATTTCGTGGCGTGAATCACGATAATAAAAAACGTAACGGTGACGTAATGTGAGGATAATATGTCATTAACGAATCGTTATTTCCTGCAGGATTCCTCCGTTTAATCGCTTCTTTTTTGCTGAGCTTCGTTCTTTCTGTCGTACTGATTGCGAGTATACAATCGAAAAATATCCGAGTATTTATAACAGATTAATTGCATTATTTCCTTCTTTCCTATTATTTTCGAAAGGAGACGCCATGTCGACGTTTATCGCGCAAAAAGTAAAATTGTGTAAACGATAAAAGAAAAAAAAATTTACTTGAGGATTCAATATATTTCATTGTCATTTGTGGATCAAAGCCTTTAAACATTTACATAATTTTAACAATATAGAATAATAACTCGTATTTGCAAAGTAAAAGAAAAATAATAATAAGATAAAAAAGTAACGAACAAATGTGATGTTTAAAAATTAATTTATTTCAACACAAACATTAAGTTAAGTCTGTTTAATTCAATGTTCGTGTCGAATATATAAATTAATTTTTAAACATACACTCTATTTGCTCGGTTTTTTACTTATTACTTCTTCTTTTTATTGCTCTACAAATACACCGTTATTCCTTATTGTGTAAAGTTTTTCTATAAAAGCCACAAATGGAACGTATTAAACTTTCAAGTTAAAAACTACAATTTAAAAGCTCGAAGTCTGTTTATTACTGTATGAAAAGGTGATTTGATTTGTAACATCAAAATGCATAAGACGTCAGGAAGTTACGCTAATATAGTTAATTGCCAACATATCGGATAATATTCGCGCGCAGCGTGGCGTATAATGTAATTTGGCTGTCAAATTTACCAGAACGCACCTCTCATACAACACACGGCGTGCATCCGCGCTTTGTACAAAGGAATCGTATATTTCGCTTGAATGGGCTTTCATCTTCGACTTCCAATTCAGTATTTTCGCGCAACAAGAAAATTGATGTCGTACCGATGACGTGTGGTGACAGGCGTGTCTTGCAGATTTATACCGTAACGCAATCGCCATGATCGTTGTAATTGAGGTGGATCATCCATCTTACATTTGTCGGTTGATGAAATATACTTTATTACAACGAGGACGTAACAAAAGAAGGAAAGAGAGGAGGAAAGGAAGGAAAAGACGGACCACCGCGTGCAACCGATCGCAATCGGACCTATAAAGTACGTGACACACGGCACAATACGATACGATTGGGAAAACGGTATTCCACTACCCCTTTTGATGTGTGCACAACATTTCCTATATCCTACGACGACAGGTGGATCACGGAGGAGCATCTCCGACAATCTGAACGGACGGATGGACGGGAATGGGTTGGGAATTGATTTATCGAGACGATACATCAATTCTTTTAGCGTATATATTATGACGCGCTCGAATACGAGAAATCAATTATTATGGAGTGTGCACCGCGGCTTCCTAAGATGCTTCCATTTTTCCGCGTTGGCTCTCCGCGAAGTTCTTTTTTTCTTTCTTTCTTATTTTTTTTTTATACACCGAACTTTGGCGAAACTTTATTATCAACTTTTGTTATCAAAGTTCTCAACTCATCTTGCGACTGGCGATGCGATAAATCTTAAAAAGATAATAAACAGTAATTTCTCGAAAACGAGTGGCGGTTATCATCTCTCTCCCTCTCTCTCTCTCTCTCTCTCTCTCTCTCTCTCTCTCTCTCTCTCTCTCTCTCTCTTTCCTCTCTCCGGGCAAAAGAAAGTAACGAATATTCCGGCAGCTATAC